>NC_087222.1:21468114-21540096 GCF_015104395.2 Macrobrachium nipponense
TATTTGTGTAGGAACAACATGACGTTACGCCACTGATTACTTATTCCAACTTACACTGGATTTCCACCTACAACAAACAGTAGGAACAGTTCTCTGTCATAGCTTGGGGACTGCCTGTACTCTCATATAACAGATGAAGGTTTGTTTCCCTCGTGGGAATAGATGATATGATATTGTCATGATACAATAAAGGATTTTGACGTAAGGAAAAATCTATTTCTGGGCGAATTGGTTCGTGTCGCCAGCGAAATATCCTTTGAATCCATATTTCTAAGGTAAATGTACTAACACATACCAGAGAATAAATAAAATAAAGAAAAGGTCAGTACTACTGACTCGCTCACCCTCAAGAGGGGTGTCGGTATGAACACTATGGCGAGTGAGACCACTACCACGACCGCTTGCCAATAGAAATCTCCCACTACAAAATCCCCACTAGAGGGGAGCCGACCCACCAGAGTGGGCAGCAACTACTACTACTCCATCCCATGCTGCCGACTGCTGCGCCTCTGGTGGCCATCCTGAAGTTAGCAGACAATCTGAGCGAGGGGTGGATGGGGCAGGGCGGGATTTCGCTGGCGACGCGCAACCAATCGCCCAGAAATAGATTTTTCCTTACGTCAAAATCCCTTTTCTGGGCTCAGTTCGTGTCGCTGAGCGAAATCGTACCAGAGAAATAGCACAGATTGTAAAAGAACCAAATAAAACAGACAAAAAGGGTCTCAATAAAAGATACTAAAATGAAAATATAATTTGCTAATAGATATACATATAACCAATGAGACAAAATAAGAAATAATTACTTAAGAATTCTTAAGGTTTAATAATTTTCTTAAAATTAACTAAATTTAACATATACACAATGATACAAAATAGAAATATTACTTAAAAATTAACCTTAAGGGGTTAATAAATTTCTTAAAAATTAACTTAAATTTAAATTAAAATACAGGGCTTACATGGAATATGTGTTGATTAGTATCTGTGTATAGTTAATATGTACAAAGAAATTAAAGCAATTATAACAATAAACTGAATAGAACAAACTTCAACAATAATATAATTAAGGAATGAATATATGACTTAGTATACAAAACCCGTAACCATTGTAAATAAGATGGTGTCCACCCTAGCATAAAAATAAGGGATCACATCAAAGAGATCATTATATACAATCAAAATTGTGAGTAACCCTAGCAAAAAAATAAGGGGGACACCCACTATACCATCATAAGAGCAGCTAAGACTCAAGGTAAACGTAGATGAACATGGCAGGTATAAGACGAACTGTTGGGTGAGATAGGTAGAAAGGAGAACTGGATCTTCTACTAAAGATTAAGCAGAGTCGGGGAAACTATGTTACCCGCCGCAACTGCTGAAATTTCAGAGCTTCCAAGGACTTTAAGTAATGACGCTTAAATACTGTCGGCGATTTCCATCCAGTATACTTTTTTTAAATCATCGAAATTCATGTGTTTGGAAATAGTTAATTGAGGTGGCTACTGCCCCTGACATCATGTGCTTTAGGGAAGGAATCAGGATTGGCTGCTTAATAAAGTACAGGATCTGTTGCCTGATGCCTTTAATAGATAAAGTACCACCTTTTTCTCTCTTAAAGAGAGGACCCGATGAGGATGATGGATGTCCTGGACAGAAAGGCTCGTAAGGTTGATACTGGACAAAGAGAAATATCTTGTGGAAGGGGTACAACCTTCCACGGTTCCCACCTCATCAAAGGATCTTCATTCTTTGCTATAAAACTACGTTTCCGGAGAAAGTAGAACTTCCCCTGTGGGAAGAAATTCAACATGATCCGGATCTCTGGATTAATGCCGACAGTCTGAAATTCTAGCTCCTGAAGCCAAGCTTAATAAAAATAGAGTTTTTCTTAAGAGCATTATATATGAACATGTGTTTTATTATCTGTTTCTGAAGCCAGCTTTAGAACATCATTTAAGAACCATGATACTGACGTAGGCCTCACTGAAGGTCTAAGTCTAGCACAAGCCTTGGGAATAGCGAGAAGTAAGAGTCTGTCAAGTCTATGCTGAAACCGAGTCGAAAAATCTTTTTCAAGGCTGACTTGTTTGTCGTAATAGTGCTAGCTGCTAAGCCTTTTTCAAATAAAGATCTGAAAAAGGATATAGCTGAATTGATTGTCATGATTCTAATATCTGATTCTCTCAGGAAGGTTGCTAACTTTTTGACTGCAGCATCATACTGTCTCAAAGTTGAATCTCTTTTATCAGATTCCAAGAAGAGAATATTTTGAGGAGGATCAATATTCGCATTCTCTTTAGCCGCAAACTTTATGAAGTCCATAAAGTTAGGGTTTTGAGAATTCCTGAGGAAGCGAACAGTCTTCGTTTGTACTGACTGGGAGAGCCTGGGATTGGGAATTCGAAGAGGACGAAGACCAGTTCCAGAATGAGAGGGTACCAATTGCTCTTCGGCCAGTCTGGGGCTACTAGAGCCACTTGACCCTTGAACGTCCTGATTTGTTCAGCACCTTCGAGAAGAGTTCACTGGAGGGAAGACATAAATCTTCTCCCAGTTGTTCCAGTCTATGGACAGGGCGTCCGTGGCATAGGCCAGAGGGTCCAGGTTGGGGGCCCACATAACATGGGAGTTTGTGTTCGCTTGGGATGCGAATAGATCCACTTGTAGACCTGGAACCCTCTGAAGGATCCATTGGAACGAACTGTTGTCCAGTATGACCATTCCGACTCCAGAGGAACTGATCGGGAAAGAGCATCTGCTATGACGTTTCTCACTCCAGCTATATGGGTGGAGGAGAGGTGCCAACTGAACTTGTCCGCCAGGAGAAGATGGCTACCTGACATGATCAGATGACGTGACTTGGAGCCTCCTCTGTTTACCCACAATGGACTACCACTGCGCTGTCTAAGACTAGCTTTATGTGGGGAGTTTCTTCTTTGGCGGAGTAACCTTTTTAGAGTCAAGAACACTGCCATTGCTTCCAGTACGTTTATGTGAAGCTGACGGAACTGGGGGCTGGGGTGACCAGGTTCCTTGAACCTTCTTGAACTGAGAATATCCTCCCCAGCCGCTTAATGAAGCGTCCGTGTGGGATGGTAATCCCCGGAGAGGAAACTGAAGGGGTACTGATATTGACAGGTTCTTGACTTTTGACCAAGGGCGTAAGACGAGTTCCGTTAGAATCTGAGGGACTGATGATAATGTCCCTGGACCTGACATTTGCTCGTGAGCGCCAGATTCTGGTTAGGCTTTCAGTTTGGCTTTCATCAAGATGTTTTGTCACTGATGCAAACTGGAGTGAACCCAGAATCCTTTCCTGGGTTCTCCTTGAAGCAAGTTTGTGTCCTAGAAATTGCTTTACTGACTTCGCTATTTCTTTTCTCTTGGCTGATGGAATCGACAGAGTATGGGAGGATAGATTCCATTGATGCCCAGCCACTGAAAGTTTGACTCCGGAGTGAGTCTCGATTTGGTCCTGTTTATCTTGAACCCTAGATATTCCAGGAACTGGATTACTTTCAGTGTTGCTTTGCGACATTCCTCGACTGTTGGAGCCCAATTAACCAATCGTCGAGATACGCTACTACCATGATCCCTTGCGATCTTAGTTGTTGGACGACTACTTCCGCCAACTTCGTGAACACCTGGGTGCTACGTCAGACCGAAGGGAATACCTTGAAGGAGAATGCTTGATCTCCTATCTTGAAGCCCAGATAAGGGCGAAAGTGTCTTGCAATAGGGATATGATAGTATGGCGTCTGTAGATCGATAGAGGTGGTGACGGCCCACGGGGAAGTAAGGTCCGCACCTTGCGAGTGGTGAGCATCTTGAACTTGTCGCAGCGAATGGCCAAGTTTAAACGGAACAAGTCTAAGATTACCCTTCTTTTTTGTGAGCCTTTCTTTGGAACGCTGAACAAGCGCCCTTGAAACTTTTAATCTGTTGACTCTCGCTATTGCTCCTTTCTGAAGGAGGTCCTCCGCATACTCCGTCAATTCTTTGGATGGAAGTTTGAAGGAATTAAGGGTCTGGGTGGGGCGGATTCGCCACCCAACTCCAACCCAGGCCTTTCGACACAATACTTTTGTGCCCATTTGCTGAATTCCCCACCGGTTGGCGGAAGAGAAACAGCCTCCCTCCCTACCTGGAAGTTCTCATTGATGCTGGTAGCCTTCGCGGCCTCCCGGAAGTGTTTTCCTCTATTAAGGGACCTTCCTGATCCTCTCTGACGAAAGGATCGCTTACCTCTGCCTCCCCTACCCGAGCGGTCATACTGCTGAAAGGCCTGGCCTTCGAACACTTGATTGAAGGCTGGGGAGACAGCGTAGAGGTTGGAAGGTTGAGGAAATGAAATCACATAGATAGGCTGTGATTGGGCCTTGGAGGTAGAGGGTTGGGCCGTCTGCACCAACGGAACAGCCGAAACAGGGCTGGGCGAAGCGTTGCTGTTTCTTTGTAAGGCTGGAAACGTCTGGGTTTCCTCTGAGCCTTACCCCTCACTGCTTGGTCTTGGCGTCTCTTGCAGGTGAGACCCCAACGATCCTTAAGGCTTTGGTTAAGCCTTGTAGCTTCCGCCTGGACCTCCTTTACCATTGCATCGGGGAAGAGGTCTGCTCCCCAGATGTTTGATGAAAGCAACTTATTCGGTTCATGCCGAATAGTTGCTTCCTGGAGGACATGCTTCCGACAATTCGTTCTGGCTGTGGCGAACTCACATGTCAGACTGTACCGTTTGAGTCAGTGACTTGGTGATCAGCTTGAATAGTGGCTCGGAACCATAAGCAATGGTAGCCACTTCTGTCATGGCCATGGAGTTAATAGACCTGGCCTAGCCTAGACTTGGCCTCAAACTCTGCCTGAATGAGGCTGTCCGGAAGTCTAGGCAGCTTCTCACCAAACTGCTCCATAGCACAGTCTGGTTTGAGTTTGCCCGCCGAAAAAGTGTTGGGCAGGTCTTCCCACAAATCTCCGGTTGAGGGAAGTAAAAGGAGAATGTAGGGTTCCGCTTCCTTTAGCTGCGGTAACGACTCCCCCTTTTCCCCCTTTTGGGCCGCTGGGATAGGTGACCGTAGCGATCTTGGTAAGGAAGGGAAGCGGAGTTCCCATCTTCCATTGTGAAGATGGTGAATGGACTCTTAAAGGGTTGTATCTTCGTATTAGAACAATCCATGTCCTCTAAGCACCTGAGCCATTCTCTTTGAGCCTGGTCACGTGAATAGAGGACTGTCTCTTTAGGGACCTTGTCATCTCGCGTCATGGCAGCGGCAGTGAGCCTGGCGTAGCCAATAAGAACGGCGGTCGGTTTGTAGATCCTCCAGGGTAGAACTCGAAGGTCCTCAATCCTTCTTAGGTTCCACACTCCGGGATAGAAATAAGCCCGTCCTGGAAGGGGGCGTATGACGCCACCCTCCAGGGGTTTATTCATAGAGAACGAAGGCAGAGAGTCATGAGGTGGAAGCTGAGCTATACCTGTGCCGAAAGGTGGGGGAGTAGCTAGCGGAGCCTGGCTCAGTTCGGCGATAATGTTGTCCTGGGAGTTATCCTGTCGGACAACCGGGCGAGAACATCTGCTCCATACTGTTCTTGAGAGAACCGACCAAACCATCCCCCATGTGTTGCAACAGGCCTAGCATTGGGATCCAAAGCGGAGCTGCTGCGGAGGTGGTCGGGTAACTCTGAACAGGTACCAAAGGAAGAGGAGAAACGGCTGACTCCGCTGGAGTATGTGATCTCTCCTTGGAAGATCTACTCCTTGATTTGGATTTGGAGCCGGACCCAGAAGCTCTAGACCTCTCGCTCTGGGGTTTGTAGCCGGAGACTTGCGAGATGTTGACGCCGACGACGTCTTTTTAAGACGACGACGACGTCTTACTCAGGGTTTTCACTACCGTCTGTCCTTTGACCTTAGGTCTTACGGAGGCATCAGGAGAAGTATAAAGGAGCTCAGCTCCTGTAAAGCCTTGGAAGAAGCTGGGAGAGTTTGCAAGGAGTAGAAGATCCAGTTGGCGCCCAAGGGAAGCCCTTGGGCGTCCAACGTACTTACCCTCGACCAACAGGTCGTCAAACACCTACCATTGGTTCAATATTTAGATCCAGTGTCGTGACTTCCGACGAGATGTCCTGGCCTGGTTCAGTCAACGAAGCGGCGAGCTGCTGCTGAATTGCCGCTATAGTCGGGGCTGCCTCTGCTGGGTCGACGTAACCCGTTGACTTGCCGCCGGGGGAAGATCAGGACCGCCAACCTCTTCTCAAGGATGTAGGGCTGTCCCTTGGCGGCGTTCTAGCCAAAACCGCCGCCCACCCAAGCCCGCAGGGTTGCCAGGGCGGTGTCTCTAACAGCGGGAGCCTGGGAAGAGAGGGTATTTGTTAGTTTTTTAAGTTTAAACTTAATATTAAAACTTAAGTAATAGGTTAAACTAAAATTATAGAGGATGCGAGATCCCATATAAAACAAGCTTAAGAGATTAAAATTAAACTTAAGAAACTATAACCTTGTAGGAATTAGCGAACGGAGTTGGGAATACTTACCCCGTCTAAGAGCTGGCTCACCAGATCATAGCAAATAGTGCAGGTCTCGTGAAACCAGACTTGAAGGTTCCCAAGCTGCGGAGTCGCGCATGGAGCATGGGATCTGCAGACTTCAATGCCCACAGGGGGTCCTGGAGCATGGCATTACATCCCGGATGCCTCACAGTTGGTGGTCTGTATGAAAAGATACATGAGCATCCTAAAAGATATCACGTTACAGGCTAGAGGTTAAAAGAACTCCGCTGCATGCCGGAGCGCGAAAAAATTTTGGGCATAACCCCTCCCTTACCGCCTGAATAGGCTAGAACCCCGGAGAGATCCGGTGTGAGCAGGCAACGGAGGGATTTAGCTTAAGGTAGCTTAAATTAAACTTACTATAGTTTAAATACTAATTCTTAAACCTATAGCCATCGAACGTACCGGACTAAGTCCGGTGCGTGGCGGAGTTCGTGTCGCGATATCAGCGCGACGGGGTGGTTAGTAAAGACCAACTGTATGCCGCAGTCCGCCCGTCAGGGGTAACTAGCACCTTTCCACGTGGATGCCGGAGCTCCGGTAGATAAAGAGCACCAGTAAGTGGGGAAAGGGCGAGAGGGCGAACAGACTCGAGCTAGCAACGGAGCGACGGAGTACGACGGAGGGGGGGAAGGCCAGTCCACCCCTTAGTCATCGAGCGTGCCGTGAAGCCAGAGAGAGGTCGGGTCCAGTCTGGGTCTGTCCAGCCCCCCTACTCCCTCCGCCTAGGAGAGAGGGAGGGCAGGCACGGGTATGTGGAGCGAGCGTGGGCAGACCAACCCTCCCCCCGGCCCTATGGAGAGCGGGAGGAGGAAGGTGACTGGACAGGCGTCTGGCTGCTCCGTGGGATCACGTAGTGACCACGGAGCGGTAACATGTAATACAATGACACAATACAGCCTAGGATAAAGCAACCAACTAATCAGAGAGATGCTATAGAGAAGCAACCGAACTGAAGAGCGGAAGCATAGTGGTGGAGACCAATAAAAACATAACCTAGGCTACGTGAAGCCAGACGCCGTAGACTAACCTAAACATAAATAATCAAAATCACTTAACGTAAAGAAAGAAAATAAATCAGTAGGAGAAAAAATCCAGGAGTGTACGACTAACTCGAAAGAAAGTCTACCACTCAAAGCTAGCCGGGGCCGATACTAGAGCTGTGGCTAGGGTCTGGATGAAGATGCCTACGCAAGGTGAAAAAGACATGCATGCATGACATAAACCCAGTAGGCTGGACCCCTAACATAAAATAGATAACTAATAATAGAGCGTAATGAAATAAGGGAAGGTTCTGGGTATGGAAGACCAAGAACGAACCCGCCACGAGGCAGAACCATGCTGCCATGCTTTCCGACCTAGAGCCCGTATTTATACCTAAAAAACGGCAAATACTGACTCAAGGGCGGAAAAAACCAAATAGCAATAACAACTGATTACTTAACTTAGCTGCTGCGATGGCTGTACGCTCCATGACGAATAAATCCAAGATAGGGGCACAAAAAACACAGAGCAAAAAAAGGGCACGTGTATACGCTGTGCGCTAACTGAAAAGGATGTCCACCAGAGGCGCAGCAGTCGGCAGCATGGGATGGAGTAGTAGTAGTTGCTGCCCACTCTGTGGGTCGGCTCCCCTCTAGTGGGGATTTTGTAGTTTTTTTAAGTTTTGGGAGATTTCTATTGGCAAGCGGTTCGTGTAGTGGTCTCACTCGCCATAGTGTTCATACCGACACCCTCTTGGAGGGTGAGCGAGTCAGTAGTACTGACCTTTTCTTTATTTTATTATTCTCTGGTATGTGTTAGTACATTTACCTTAGAAATAATGGATTAAAGGATATTTCGCGCAGCGACACGAACTGAGCCCAGAAAGTTTGTTCATACTTACCTGACAGATATATATATAGCTGTATTCTCTCTGACGACTGACAGAATCAAAACTCCGGCAAACGCAGTGGTTGGCTAGGTGGTTAGTACCCATTCCCGCCGCTGGGAGGCGGATATCAGGAACCATTCCCATTTTCTATTCAGATTTTCTCTACCCTGTCCCCCTGAGGGGAGGTGGGTGGGTACTTGATTATATATATCTGTCAGGTAAGTATGAACAAACTTTATTGTATCATGACAATATCATTTTGTTCATGACACTTACCTGCCAGATATATATATATATATATAGCTGAATCCCACCATTGGAGGTGGGAAGGGACAGAATAGAAGGATTTTGGTTTTGGAAACACATAACATGCAGATGATTGACATCTTGGTTCCTTACCTGTTAGCATAGCTGCTTCATGATTACTGTCACCCAAGTCTGCTTCTGCTAACTAGGAATTTCCAGCCAGGTAGTGACCTGTATAGCTGGATAGTTCTGATGATCTGTCAACGGGAGCGTGACCACAATGTGACTAGACCATATTGACCATACTGAAGACAACGAAGCATAACAAATACCACCTAACCTAGCCCAACTAAAGTTAGTCCCATAAACTTTTAGGCTAATTAAAGGGAAGACTGCCTCAAGCGGCCCAACCCTACAACCATAAAACAAACCCATAATTAAAATCACACACATCCATTTTCTAAAGGATGGGGTTCGTGCTGCTTCTCGTCCCCAATACTGTATCTGCGGAAACTTGTATGGTCCAAGCCTGAGTAGCAGTTCTCATATGTCGCCATCACATCTCTGAGGTAGTGTGAAGCGAACACAGAGTTGCTTCGCCAAAATGTGGCACTCAGGATATCACTGAGTGCCATATTTTTCTGAAAAGCCACCGAAGTAGCTACAGCTCTAACTTCGTGAGCATTAACTTTCAGAAGTTTAAGATCACCATCTGTGCAGGACGAATGAGCTTCCCTGATGGTGTTTCTCAAGAAGAACGCTAGGGGGTTCTTAAGACATTGGTAATTCCGGCCTCCTGACTGAACACCACAGGTTGTCTGACGGGCCTCTACATTGTTTATTTGGTTTTTTCCAGATAAAATTTTGAGAGCTCTGACAGGGCACAAAACTCTCTCTGGCTCTCGTCCGACGATCTCTGATAACCCCTTGATATCAAAGCTTTTAGGCCAGGGGTTGGACGGGTTCTCGTTCTTAGCTAAAGAAACGAGGGGGGGGGACTCAGCGAACACACCACATTGTGTTCTCTGAAACCCACATGCTTACTCATAGCTTGAATTTCGCTAACCCTCTTAGCTGTTGCCAGAGCGGTTAGGAAAACAGCTTTTCTAGTTATGTCTTTCAAAAGAGGCAGCGTGCATAGGTTCAAATGGGGCTGACATTAGAAACTTTAAGACAATATCCAAGTTCCATGAGGGAATCTTGTTTCGTGGAGCTTTTGAGGTTTTGAAGGACCTCAAAAGATCGTGAAGATCCTTATTATTTGATAAATCCAAGCCTCTGTGTCAGAAGACCGTTGACAGCATACTTTTGTAGCCTTTAATCGTGGGCACTGAAAGTTTGTCTATATTCCTAAGATGTAGGAGGAAATCAGCAATCTGGCTCACAGAGGTCGTGGAGGAGGAAATATTTTTCCTTCTACACCAACTTCTGAAGACAGCCCACTTCGATTGGTAGACAGCTGAGAGGATGTTCTTCTAGCGTTGGCAATAGCTCTTGCCACCGATCTTGAAAAACCTCTCGCTCTGGCCAACTTTTCGATAGTCTGAATGCAGTCAGACCAGAGCGGAGAGGTTTCTGTGATACCTCTCGAAGTGGGGCTGTCTGAGTAGATCGATTTTTTCTGGAAGTGTCCTTGGGAAGTCCACCAGAAATGACATGGCCTCTGTGAACCAGTCGCTTGCAGGCCAAAAGGGGGCGATCAACGTCATTCTTGTTCCTTCCGACGCTGCAAACTTTCGGGATTACCTCTCCTAGGAGTTTGAATGGTGGAAAGGCGTAGAGATCCATCCCCTTCCAATTCCAAAGCATGGCATCTATCGCTATTGCTCCTGGGTCGAGAACCGGAGAGCAGTAAATAGGAAGCCTCTTCGTTTTCGCTGTCGCGAAGAGGTCTACTAATGGGCGTCCCCAAAGCTTCCATAACTCTTTGCAAACCTCTGGATGGAGTCCATTCGTTTGGAAGCAGTTGATGTTGACGGCTGAGAAGGGTCTGCACTGGAACCGTTCTGCTGTCCTGAAACGAATCTCGTCAGGATCGTTATATTTCTTATTTTCGCCCAAAGTAAGGGGATTTCTTCTCACTATCCCGAACAGGGACCGAGATAGAGTTCCTCCCTGTTTTTTTATATCACGACAGCCGTGTGTTGTCCGAGTTGACTAAACAATTCGTCCCACAATCCTTGACTCGAAGCATTGAAGTGCCAATCGAATTGCTTCTAACTCCTTGAGGTTTATGTGCCTAGGGACCTCTGTTCCCCTCTCCAGAGGCCTGACACCTCCTCCTCCCCCCAGTGTTGCTCCCCAGCCCGTTCATGGACGCGCCTGAGAACAACACTAGGTCTGGGCTCAGAACTTTGAGGGACATCCCTTCCGATAGCTTGACGGGATCGAACCACCACTCAAATGATTTTTGATCGACTGAGGGATTCTCAAAATCTCGTCTAGGTCTTCCTTCTTCTTCCAGTTGTCTGCTAGGAAAAACTGAAGCTGTCTGAGGTGCAGTCTTCCCAGAGAAACAAATTTCTCCAGCGAGGAAATGGTCCCCCACCAGCAGACTCATCCATTCCCTCGCCGAGCATATCTCTTCTCTAAGAAGGCCCGGATACTTTTCTAAGTATTTCAGCCGACGTTCCATAGATGGAAAAGCTTGAAAAAAGCCACTGAATCCCAGATACACGATGGACTGTGTGGGAATCAGATGGGACTTCCCGAAGTTGACAAGAAGGCCTAGGGCCTCCGTCAGCTGTAATGTCGTGTGAAGGTTCCTCCAGACACTTTTCCTTCGACGGCGAATCCGGCATCAGCCCAATCGTACTAGGTAGAGTGAGACCTCGTTATCCTTCGAGAGGTGGCCAGCCTTTTGCCTACATTTCGCATCAGAAGCGTGAACATCATAGGAGCTGTACTTTAGCCCAAAGCAGAGAGCTCTGAATTGGAAGACCTGTCCTTTCAAGACGAACCTGAGGAACTTCCTGGACCGAGGATGGATCGGAACATGGAAATAGGCGTCTTGGAGATCCAAGACACCACCCAATCTCCTGGTCTCAGGGATGCTAAAACAGACTGTGCAGTTTCCATCTTGAATTTTATTTTCCTTACAAAAAGATTCAGCTGCTCACGTCTAGGACAGGTCTCCATCCCCCGACTGCTTCGGAACCAGGAAAAGTCTGCTGTTGTAGAAGCCTGGTGAGTTCAAAGATACAAAGTCTTTACTACTGCTCTCTTCTCCAACATTTGATCCAAAAGGTCTAGCAAGATCTGTTGCTTCGAAGTCTAAGAGGCGAAAGGTCTATTGGCTCTATGCTTAATGGAGGTTTTGAGAGAAACGGGATCTTGTAACCTTTCTCGATCACTTCGAGTGACCAAGAATTCGCCCCTCTTATCCTCCATGCTTCTGCGAAGAGAGTGAGTCTCGCCCCGACCGGTGCCTTGAAGGGCCGATAAGTCATTTCTTTTCCCCTGGGGTCTTTGAGGGGGGCTGGGCTGCCCCTAGGGAGGGAAACTCCTCCCTCGAGTAGAGCTCTCGAGGAAGCTCTTCCACAAAAGGGCTATAATTCTTCCTGGAAGCTTACGTGGTTCGGGAAGATATCTGGTCAGTAGGACGTTTCGAAGACCGAGATAATAGGTCCTGCGTCGCTCTTTCTTGGAGATTAAACTGACAAGTCCTTTTATCATCGATTAAGGAAAAAGATGAGCAGAAAAGGGGGCGAACAACAGTTCTGCTTTCTGTGCAGGCGACACTGACTTAGCTGTGAAGCTACAGTAAAGTGCACGTTTTCTTAAGGACTCCCGACGCGAAATGTGATGCCAGTTCGTCGGAGCCATCCCTTACTGCACTGTCCATACATGATAATATCCTCGATAAATCCTCCAATGAAATCGAATCTGGGCTTCTAGACTGCACATCTAAGACGCCCAAACACCAATCTAGGAAGTTAAAAACTTCTGGAGTTTTGTAAATACCTCTGAGATGGTGGTCTATTTCTGACATCGTCCAGGAAACTTTCGCTGATGGAAGGTAAGATCTTCTAGGTGCGTCCACTAAGTTAGCAAAATCACCTTGGGCAAAGAAGGGATTCTTAAACCTGCTTCTTCCTCTGTTCATACCACTTCCCTGATCTTCCACTGGCGTCTTTGTGGGGGGAAGGGCAAATGAAGTCTTGCCCTTCGCCTTTTTGGATTCCATCCAATCGTGGATTCTTTTAAATGCCCTTTTAGTCGAGAGCGAAGTGGCCATTTTAACAAAGTTTGGAGTCTTTCTCGCCTTCGATGAGGTTAGCTGCAAAGGTGGAGAGAGAGGAACTGGAGCTTGAAACTGTTTTCGGGAAACATGTTATTGTCATGATACAATAAAGTTTTATGCATACTACCTGGCAGATATACTTAGCTATAGACTCCGTCGTCCCCGATAGAAATTCGAATTTCGCGGCACCACTCTAGAGGTAGGTCAGGTGATCTACCGCCCCGCCGCTGGGTGGTGGGAATAGGAACCATTCCCGTTTTCTAAGAACAGATTTCTATTCCAACTGTCTCCTGAGGGTGGAGGCTGGTGGGCCATTAATTGCATATATCTGCCAGGTAAGTATGACCATAAAACTTTATTGTATCGATGACAATAAAATTTTTTTATGCATTCAACTTACCTGCAGATATATACTTAGCTGATTGGCACCTTTGGCGGAGGGTAAGAGACAGCTAATTTACTGAATAGACAGGAACAACATATGTAGGTAATAAAAATAAAAACCTTGGTTTCCTACCTGTGTTAGCGAAAGACTTTATGGCTACTTGCCACTAGGAGCCTGTATCGCTTCAAGAGCCTCAGCGAGGTGGTGACCTCATGCTAAGAGTTCTTGATGGTCTGTCAAAGGGTCTTACCCACTTACGCGACAGAACCTTAGGATCTTTGCCAATGGGGTCATATCCACTTACATGACAAAACACCTTGCCTATTGGCATGATCATAGAGCACGACACTAATCCCGATCACCTGATCCTAAGTGGGGTTAGTACTACGATTGAAAGGAGTCATCCCCGAACATCCTTTCAAGCAACCCAATACTCGACAACAATATTGTTACAAATAATCATTAAAAACACAAAAACGAAATTAAGATCAGCATCTGCTCCATGTCCCAGCATAGTATCTGCTGATACATACGGTCCAAGACATTTTCGTATGTTACTCTAACATCCTTTAAATAGTGGGATGCAAATACTGAATTGCATCTCCAATAAGTTTGCTGCTAAAATGTTTTTCATTGACATATTCTTAGTGAAAGAAAGGAAGTTGCCACAGCCCGGACTTCGTGAGCTTTTACTCTAAGCAGCTTTAAAGAGTTCTCTTGGCAATCCCTGTGAGCTTCCGTTATCACATTTCTGACAAAGAACGCTAGGTCTTTTTGGGGGTTTCTCACTGAACACCAGAGGGACTTTGTCGACATCCTGAAGCTGTGTCTTCTTTTTTAGATAGAACTTCAGGTCTTGGCTGGGCAAAGAGACCGATCCAACTCTATACCTACTAGGGAAGAGAGTCCCTTGACTTCAAAACTTCTAGGCCAAGGTTTAGAAGGGTTCTCATTCTTCGCTAGGAATAGATCCTGGAAAGAAATCACAGCCGAGTCTTTTTTAAAACCCACCCGAGAGTCCAAAGCATGTAATTCACTGATCCTCTAGCAGTCGCGCAACAGGAATATACATTACTTTAAGATCTGAATGAGATTTTATCTGGAGGTTCGAACCTGTCCGGAAATCAAGAATTTTAGGAACTACATCAAGGTTCCAACTCGGGGGAACTATAATATCCAACTTTTAGAAGTCTTGAAAGACCTGATGAGATCATGAAGATCTTTATTATTTCCAAATTCAGGCCCCTGTTTCTAAAAACAGCTGAGAGCATGCTCTTATATCCCTTGATAGTGGATACAGCCAACTTCGACTCTTCTCTTAAGAAGGGGAGGAAAAGAAATCCCCCCCCCCCCCCCCCCCGGCGATTTCGGTCACAGAGGTATTGGAAGAGGACAGCTTCTTCGACCTACACCATCTACTGGAAAACTTCCCACTTCGATTGGTAGACGCCACAAGGTAGAGGTCTGGCTGCGGGCTCTAGCAATTGCAGTTGCAACTTTCTTCGAAAAGCCTCTTGCTCTGACCAGTCTTTCGATAGTCGAAAGGCGTCAGGGAGAGACTTTGGATGTTTTTGTGGAACCTCTCGAAGTGGGGTTGTCTGAGCAGATCTGTCCTTTTTGGTAGAGATCTGGGGAAGTCACCGTCCATTCCAGTACCTCTGTGAACCAGTTTCGGGAAGGCCAGAAGGGAGCAATTAGAGTAATCTTGTTCCCGTGATGCCACAAACTTTCTTAGTATCTTCCCCCAGGCAAATTTGAATGGGGGAAAGGCGAGGCGTCTATGCCTGACCAGTCCATGAGGAAAGCATCGATTGCCGTGGCTCTGGGATCTTCTTCTAGAGAGCAGAAGTTGTCTATCTTCCTGGAGAGGAATGTGGCACACAGGTCGATCTGAGGTCTTCCCCAGAGGGACCACAGACTTCTGAGTGGAGCATCCACTCTGTCGGGAGTACTTGGTCCTTTCTGCTCAACCTGTCTGTCCTTAGGTTTTTTACACCCTGAACAAACCTTGTCCGCAGTATTATGCCCCCCCCATTCCTCTGTCCAGGTCAATAGATCTCTCGCTATTTCGTACAGTGAGAAAGAGTGAGTGCCCCCTTGATTCCGGATGTAAGCCAGAGCTGTGGTATTGTCCGAATTGACTTGAACTACCACTCCCCTGACTTCCGCTTCGAAGTATTCCAGGGCTAGATGAATGGCCAGGAGTTCCTTCGCATTGATGTGCATGTAGCCTGTTCCTTGATCCAGGTACCTGCCACTTCCTTTGGACCCAGTGTTGCTCCCCAACCTGTTTCCGAGGCATCGGAAAACAACACTAGGTGAGGGTTCCGAATCAAGAGGGACACTCCTTCGTTCTTTATTAATGGGGTTAACCACCACTTCAGGTTTGACTTTATCCCCTGTTGAATGGGAAAAAAGTCTGACAGCTCTCCTGTCTTTTGACTCCACATTTGTCTGAGATAAAACTGCAGAGGTCTGAGATTTAATCTCCCTAGGGAAATGAACTGCTCTAACGAGGAAAGGGTGCCCAACAGACTGAGCCATTCCCTCGCCGAGGTCCGTTCCTTCCTAAGAAGTTCGAGATTTTTTCTAAGCCTCGAGTAATTCTCTCTTGCGATGGAAAACCCGAAAACCCCGAGAATCCATCTGTATACCCCAGATAGACTATGTTCTGTCTGGGGATCAATTGTGATTTCTCGAGGTTCACGAGTAGTCCCAAAGATTTTGTCAACTCTAAAGTCTTCTCCAAGTCCTTCAAGCACTGAAGTTCCGATTTTGCTCTTATTAGCCAATCGTCTAGGTAAAGGGATATATTTATCCCCTCTAGATGTAGCCATTTCGCAACATTCGTCATTAGTCTCGTGAACACTTGAGGAGCCGTAGACAGGCCGAAGCACAGGGCTCTGAATTGGAATACTTTGCCCTGCATCATGAATCGAAGATATTTCTTCGATGAGGGATGCAGGGGAACATGAAAGTAAGCATCCTGTAGATCCAAGGAGACCATCCAATCTCCTGGACGAAGAGCCACAAGAACCGATTTGGATGTTTCCATAGATCTTTGTGTTCTCTACGAATCGGTTCAATGCGCTCACATCCAGGACCGGTCTCCACCCTCCCGAGGATTTCGGAACCAGAAAAAGACGGTTGTAGAATCCTCGGGAATGCGGATCCCGGACCAATTCGATAGCCTCCTTTTGCAACATCTGTTCTACCAGTTGCAATAATGCTTCGTTCTTGGCAGGGTCCCTGTATTTGGCTGACAGTTCCCTCGGGATCGTTGTTAAGGGAGGACTGTCTCGAAAGGGGATACGATATCCCTTCGTTACTACTGAAAGGGACCATCTTTCTGCTTCTCTCAGAGTCCATTCTTCGGAAAATTTTCGAAGTCTGGCTCCTACCGGTGCTTGAAGGACTGGAGTCTCATTTTGCTTTCTTGATAGGTCTGAATGAAGACCTACCTCTCTTCTGTATTCCTCTCTTCTTAAAGGAGGGTTTGGAAGAGGAGCTCCCTCGAAAGGGCTGTTGAGGTGTACGAGTCTCTCTCTTTATAGGAACAGAGGTCCTTGATTTCTTTGCAGATTGGGCCAAGAGATCTTGCGTGGCCTTTTCCGTCAAAGAATGTGAAATATCCTTCACTAATTGTGAAGGAAACAATTGATCCAAAAGAGGAGCATAAAGAAGAGATGACCTCTGGATAGGAGTAACTGCTTTCGTTAGAAAGGAACTAAACAAAGCTCTTTTCTTCAGAATTCCAGTTCCAAAAAGCGAGGCCACTTCTCCTGATCCATCTTGGACCGCTTTGTCCATGCAGGACAGTACACTATAAAGGACTTCTGGGCTAAGAGACTCCTTCTCTTGAGTCTTCTTGGCCAACACCCCAAGGGACCAGTCTAAGAAGTTAAAGACTTCTAAGACATGAAACAATCCCTTGAGGAGATGGTCCATCTCTGAAGTCCCCCATGTGATCTTGGCCGATGACAAGGCTTGTCTCCTTGAAGAGTCAACCAGATTTGAAAAATCTGCTTCGGCAGTGGTAGGGAGAGCTAGACCCAGTGATTCACCCGTCTCATGCCAGATTCCTTTCTTTCCTGAAAGTTTGGAAGGAGGGCAGGCAAAGACGGTTTTCCCCGCCTTCTCCTTGGATTTAAACCAATTTCCTACAAATCGAAGAGCCTTATTCATAGAAATGGTTGGTTTCATCTTAATGAAAGAGGATGATTTCGAGACCTTAGTGCTGGTAAACAAAGACCTCGGAGAAGGCGGAGCAGTAGGGCTTAATGAGTCCCCAAATTCTTGAAGTAAGAGGGCTGCCAGCGTCTTATAATCTGACAAGCCTGGAGCCGTATGATCTTCCGAATCCGAAACTTCTTCCAAATCCAATTCAATTTCCGAAGAGGATTGTTTGTTTTCGATAGGAGATGAGTCTCTTGCAACATCTGCCCCACTCTCGAAAGGGAACGACGGGCCGCCTGTGCGACAACTTCCGTTTTCCCTTTTACGAGAGATAGGTTGATCCTGCAACACGACATTTTCCTTCTCTTGGCAAGAGCGACGGCCGCCTGTGCGACATCTTTCTCTCCTGTCAGAAGAAGGATGTCCTCTCCTATCGCTCTCAACGGAAACAACCCTATCCTGACAGGGGCTACGGCCGCCTGTGCGACATCTAGAGTCCCTGCCAGGTAAGGGCTTATCCTTCCGAAAGCTAGACAAATCCTCTTGGTTTAAATGTTGTTTGGAAGAAGTCCGTATATTCTGGCGCCTGGATGGCGCTTCTGGCTCATTGCGCCCGGCTGGCGCTTGTGGCGCATTGTGCCAGGTTGGCGCTTGTGGCTTCTGGCGCTTCTGGCGCATTGCGCCAGGCTGGCGCTTCTGGCGCATCTGACTCTTCTGGCTCATATGGATCTTCTGGTGCATCTGGCGCATTGCGCCAGGCTGGCGCTTTTGGCGCATTCTTCATACTCGTCCGAGGAGAATCCGCAATTTTTATGTTAGATCCTTCTTTTCTTCCTTTAGTTCTCTTTATCGGAAGGAAAGAGTCCTTTCTTCTGGGAGTCTCCTTCGTAAAAACTCCTACTAAAGCGGAGAGCTGCTCCTGTACATTTAGTAGGATTTTTGCAGCAGCATTCTCTTTTTCCTTTCCCGATGCAGGTGAAGGAGGTCTAGAGGAGGAAGGGGACTCCGAGTTGCGCGTAGGAATCAACTTGGTTTTCTTCCTTTCGCAGGGAGATCCATCAGAGAAAAGCTCAGGGCTTGAATTCAACGTTGGAGCCTTCCAACTCCTTTTTAAGGGGCGTGACAGTTCATCCGAACTCCAGCCCCTTACATTAGGTGAAGAATCTGAAGACGAAAAACACTGTTTTAGGATGCTTTTTCTGTAGCGATCCTTGGCAGTTCAGGTCGCAACAGAATCTGCCGAGGGGACGCCTGATCAGTGGGGATTCTCCATAACCTCCGTAAGGCTTTTGACATTCTTCTCCTCTGGGCCTGTGAGCTTGGAAGAGGGTCTAGGCCTGGGAGCGGATGAAGCCGATCAGACGCACCCTCCACTGCACTAGGGACACTTACATCACTATCACTGCGCTTACCTTGTAAAGTTAGCATTTGACGTTCCATCCTTTGAAGTGCAGCTTTAAGATCTGCAATTTCCGTTGCTGGATTTGCAGTCTTAGTTGTACATGAGGAAGATGATACAGGTTTAGGGTTAGGTGTTAATTTAATTGACTCGTTAGAACGAGACCTACTTACGCTTCTGGAGGAAGCCTTCCTAGCCCTATCCATATCCAATTTCCTTAAATAGGAATTTAAATTCTTCCATTCTTCCTCATTCAAACCTACACATTCATCACAGGTGTTAGATATAGAGCATTCATTCCTTCTACAACCCCTTACAAACTGTGTGAGGATCTACCAAAGCTTTCGGTAGCCTCACCATGCATCCCTCATTTACACACTGTCTTCTAACCGCAAAGCTAGAGTCTAACATTATGAGAAAATTCCAAAAAACCAAGTCCAAATAACAGTCCACGAAAAGAGTATGCCCAACCAAAGATCCAAATACGTTACCAAAACAACCGGCTTAGAAGATCAATAGCGATGAAAAAACACGAAAATCAAATAAAAAGGAACAACAACAATGTTGATGTCCGGCCGATAGAGAAAATCTGTTCTTAGAAAACGGGAATGGTTCCTATTCCCGCCACACGCGGTCGGGGCGGTAGATCACCTGACCTACCTGTAGAGTGTGCCGCGAAATTCGAATTTCTATCGGGGACGACGGAGTCTATAGCTAAGTATATATCTGACAGGTAAGTTGAATGCATAAAAAAGTCTTTTAAGAGGGCGAGTTAAAATTTTATAATCCACAGAGGATGAAGCTGCAGTTTCCTCCTCCTCCTCCAGGCCAGGATCGCTTGACGATTCCCTCTTCTAAGGGAGTCGCAGGTGTGTCCCGATCGAGCGAGAAGATACTGAAGTGTTACCTCCCTTTTGTAACCTAAGTCTTGCACTCGAAATAAATTTTGAAGAGGAGACCCGGCTATGTTCTCCTATCAATCTTGAATTTCTCTCCGGATTTTCCAAACGAACATCATACGGAGCATCCTGGATAACTTTCTCTTGGCGAGCACCCATATTGTAGTTTCTATGAAGACCTTGAAGCATAGGGCGCTTACCCTTCTGACGAGCATCCTGCTCCATTCTGTCTATGGTGTCTCTACGCGTAGGACGCCTAGCATCCTCAAAAGCGTCCTCATTTGCATCCTGGAAAGCGTCCTGATGTGAAGGACGACGAGCGCCCTTAAAATTCCTTTGACTTATAGGACGTCCAGCGTCCTCAAAAGCGTCCTCATCTGGCGTCCTGATGTGATGGACGTCGTGTCAGAGCGTCTTTAAATCTATTTAGAGTTGTATTACACCTAGCGTCCTCAAAAGCGTCCTCATCTGCGTCCTGACGTGATGGACGTCGTGCCAACGCTTCTTTAATACGGTCTTGAGTTGTAGGACGCCTAGCGTACTCAAAAACGTCCTCATATGCATCCTCATATCGTTCTTCTGAATCAGCCATTGCGAGTTTCAAGTCTAGCCAAACCGACGTTTACGACGCCGAGCGGTCCAGAGAAGTGTCCTCACGAGCGTCCTGATGAGCAAAGGCGTTTCTTGTGTCGAATACTCTCCTCCTGTTGTTGCAAACCAAGATTATTTTCTTCCAACCCCACATCCGAGCGAGCCTTCTGAACATTCTTCGACTCTTGGTAAAGACGACGGCCGCCTGTGCGACATGTAGTGTCTTTGTCTCTTTCGCCGATACTTCTAGACTCTATCAACAGGAGTGCTTGCGCATTCCTGAATGAGTCGATGAGGTCTAGAAGGCGACGAATCAGAAGAGGACGAAGAATGAAGAGAAGAAGAAGGAGAATGCCTAGATTTCTTGACAGGTAGCCATAGATCTTTCTTAGCGTCCAACGTGATCTTGCTTCTTTCTTGGCGAAAAACGCATCCAACTGTTGTCGAATCGCTACGAGGGTCTTTTTGGATGGTGAAGATCCATATGAAGGAATGATCCCTTGAGAAGAAGATGAGCGACGGGAACACCTTCTTCCTTCTCTTCGGACTCGAATCAGGACGCTCAGAAAGCGTCCTGAATCTCTTATGTGGGATACTGTCTTCGAGGTCTTCCGGGGAAGAACGAAGCGTAAATCGAGGCGGAGGACGCTCTCGATCTCCCGATTGAAGCGTCCTCTTCCGTAAGACCTTTCCTAAGAGGGGGCGAAGAAAGACGATGGCCGCCTGTGCGACATCTCACATCTTCCTTACCACTCTCGATTGGAGAGGCCTTCCGAGATTCCCACCCGCGATGAGGTTGAGGACGTCTCGGAGGAAGAGAAGCATTCCTTCAAGATTCGAGCTTGCGCACGATCTTTGGCAGCCTGGGGATGCGTTTTTTTTTTTTTTCTTCAGGTTCTGCCGAAGGGACGCCAAGACCGGTGTTTAATTCCCGTAACCCTCCTTCGGCTTTCGACATGTCCATTCCCTGTGTTCTGGGAGTCCGACAGAGGTCTCAACCTAGAGGCATTATAGGACCGATCTAACGCCCCCTCCACATCACTAGGGCACCAACACTATCACTACACTTTTGCACATTAGATTGTAGCAGGAGCATTTTCGATTCAAGGTTCCGAATCGATTCCATAATCGTAGTAAGGGCATTCCCTTCTGTAGCGATCACTTCCTTAAAACTGAAGGCCAAATTACAGGGTTAGGCGTAACATGTTCTACCAGTTAGGCTAGATTGGGCAACTTTATCCCTTTGACTTTTGACAGAAGCACTCCTGAGGAAGACCCTCCTAATTCTGTCACGCTCAAGTCTACGAATGTAAGATTCATACGCCTTCCATTCGACATCAGTTAACACTTCACATTCTTTGCACCTATCATCCAACAAGCAAACATGCCCTCTACAATTCACACATACCGTGTGAGGATCTACCGAGGCTTTCGGTAGCCTCACCTTACACTCTTCTACACCACACACTCTGAAACTAGTAGAACTAGATCCAGACATCTCAATTCTAAGAAAAGTCAAAAGCAAATTCAAATTCAAACCACAATAGCGTAAGTGACAAATGGGGTTTTCAAAATCCTAAGTGGAGTACTGGAAACAGGTGTTTACAATACCGGCGACAGAGAAAAATCTGAATAGAAAATGGGAATGGTTCCTGATATCCTCCTCCCAGCGACGGGAATGGGTACTAACTACCTAGCCGACCACTGCGTTTGCCGGAGAGTTTTGAAATTCTGTCGGTCGTCAGAGAGAATACAGCTATATATATATATCTGGTAGGTAAGTGTCATGAACAAATTTATTTTTTTTTTCAATTCTGATGCTGACAGCTAAGCCTAAACAGTTAGAAAGTTCCTAACCTCAAGAGTTAAACTTTTTTGAACCAAACATGAATGACAGTACTCATAAACGTCCAAATAATCTTTTGAATACTTACAGAAAATAAAATGGACAGCGGTCCTAACAAGTTCCCACAGACCAAGAAATCCACTTTTAACAATTATGTACTTTATTTTCAATATCTGATGACCTCTGAATAAGTCTGCATTTGATGCTTCACGAATTATCTGCAAGAGAAAGAAACTGTTGATCATTATAAATAGTATATAGGAAGTGTATTGGGCTTCTTACATTAGTACACATGTATATTGTCTTACATTAATGTTTTCCTCAGAAACAAACAATATACAATGTCTTGGAGGCAGCATAGTATAGCTTTTTTTTCCATCAGAAATCATGATTCCAGCCCATACCGTTTGTAATGTTTGAGTCTTGATTCTGGCAAATATTGTCCAGGCTAGGCTAGGTTTATGTTGGCCTAGGCTAGTTGTGGAATCAAAACACTATGATTGGTTAAGCTAGCCTTATGCCTAGTTAGCCTAAGATTCTCTCATTTCAAGGTCAATTTGGCATACGATTATAAGTTTTGGATGTCTATAAAATGCATAAAATATTGGTACAGTGTATTCTAACCTGCAAATCATAAATACATACTTACCAAAAATTAAAGTAAAGAACTACTTTGAGTCATGTAACTTTCTCTGATGCCCTAATTACTGTACTCTTAATTAAATAAATGTTTGTAATACAATAAGGTTTCATATTTCCTTTTTGAAAATCTCCTCAATCCTTGACAAGTTCAATAACAGGTGCTAAAGAAAATGGAGGTTTTCATGTTTACTTTTAGGAAAATTCTATGACTGAACTGAAAGTCAGAGTTACAGAATTAACAAAACAAAATATGGTGGTAATAAAAAAAACAAAAACAATATTTTGGTAGAAGACCCTCTTTTAGGCAAATGCTGTCAAAAAGAATCGCAGAATTAAGCAAGCTGATTTTATATATTTTTTCTATTTTTCTTACAATTTGCTTCTCAGGCTCAGCAATGTTTCTGAGTAACTGGCTAATATTCATATTAAGAATTTTAAAAAATTATAAATGCTGAAGGTAATGTTGGTATAGCTGGTATCACGTGAAGTTTCGACCTCCTCGCAGGTCATCTTCGGACGAGTCAGTTGAAGGGACTGTAACAAGAGAGTGTGCATGGTGGTATTTCTGGGCTCAGTTCGTGTCGCTGCGCGAAATAATCCTTTAGTTCATTATTTTCTTAGGAAAATGATCTAACAAATACCAGAGAATAAACAAAATAAAGAAAGGTCCAGTAATAACACTGACTCGCTCACCTCCAAATAAAAAAGGGGAAGGGTGTCGGTATGAACACTATGCGAGTGAGACCACTGACCACGAACTTCTTGTCAATTAGAAATTTTCCCCAAACAAAAAAAATCCTCAGGGAGAGAGCCGGACCCACAGAACGGGGCAGCAACCACTACTACTACAACCCACGCTTAGGTGACTGCCAGGCCTCTGGTGGCCATCCTTTAAGTTAGAGGTCCTACAAGACGCTGCTATTTTTCTTGCTCTTGTGTTTTTCGTGCTATTTCATGGAATTTTTCGCCATTATGGAACGTTCTGCCATCGCATCAGCTAAGTTAAGTATCCCGAAAGGTTCCTATTTAGTTCGTTCCTTCCTTGAGTCAGTATTTGCCGTTTTTTAGGTATAAATACAGATTCTCGGTCGGAAGCATGGCGGCATTGTTCTGCCTCGTGGCGGGTTCGTTCTCGGTCTCCCATACCTGGAACCTTCCCTTTTATTCTGTGCGTCTCTAGACCTTTTTATGATTATTATTTTGCTAGGGGATCTAGCCTGCATTGGTTTTATGTCATGCATGCATGTCTCTCTACCTTACGTAGGCATTATCTCTTCTATCCAGACCCTAGCCATAGCTCTTAGTATCGGCCCAGGCTAGCTTTGAGTGGTAGACTTTCTTTTGGGTTAGTCGTACACTCCTGGATTTTTTCTCTTCCTATATTTATTTCCCCTGCTTTTGTGTTATTTTAATTATTTTATTTATTTTATTTTATTTTGGTTTAGCCTAGGGCGTCTGGTACGTTATCTTAGCCTAGGTTTATCATATCATGGTCCCCATTAGTTTTGTTGCTTCCTTATTATCAGTTTTGTTCCCTCAGTTGTTGCATCTTGCTGATCAGTTTGTTGTATTAACCTAGGCTATCGATTTCGTTGTTTATATCGTGTTATCGTACCGTGGTCACCCTGTGATCGCGGTACAGCCAGACGCCCGTCCCAGTCGCCTTGCCCTCCCCCCGCTCTCCCATAGAGTTGGGGGGAGGGAGGTCTGTCCTTGCTCGCTCCACCCGGGCCCGTCTCCCTCTCTCCCTACGCGGAGGAGTAGGGGAGGCTGGACAGACACTGGACTGGGAGTGACCTTGTCTCTCTGCTTCATGGTGCTCCGCTGTGGCGAAGTTGGGGTTGGCCTCCCCTCCTTTGTTGCTCTGTCGCTCACGCTGTAGGCTCGAGTTCTGTTTCGCCTCTCGCCTTCTCCCCGTGATGTCGGTTCTCGTTTTTCTTCCGGAGCTCCGCTGATTGCGAGGGAGGGAGCTAGGTAGCCCCGCCTACTGGCGGACTTCAGGCGTACAGTCGGTCACTTTTACCTTAACCATCCCGTCTCTCCGGCGCAGCCGGCGGAGTCGGACACCACCGCGATTCGGAATCGTCCTCCGAAAATTTTGTGCTATTTTATGCTTAAGTTAATCATAAGTTATTGATAAGTTATCTTAAGCTGGGCCCTCCCTTGCCCTCTGTTTTTTTTTCCTACTTCGGCTCACACCGGAGCTATATATTATGCCTATTAAGGCTAGGTAGGGGAGGGGTTATGCCCCAAAATTTTTCACTCTCCGGCATGCAACGGAGTTCTAGAGTAGCCCTGTAAGCGTTATAGTGATACTCATGTATCCTTCCACTTACAGACTACCAACTGTGAGCACCCGGGGTGCAACGCCGTGCTCCAGGACCCCTGTGGGCATGAAGTCTGCAGGTCCCACGCTCCGTGCGCGACTCCTCACGGGAATCTGCAGGTCTGGTTCCACGAAACGTGTATGATCTGCTATGATCTTGTGAGTCAGTTTTTTGGACGGGGTAAGTATTTCCAGCTGTATGTATAGCATATAAATACTGAATTATATCTTAAGTCTAAGTTTCAAATATGTCTTTTAAGCTTAAGTTCTCCATATTTTTGTGAAATATATGCCCGAAATACTGAATTATATCTTAAGTCTAAGTTTCAAAATATGTCTTTTAAGCTTAAGTTCTCCATATTTTTTGTGAAATATATGCCCGAAATATGTAGGCTTAAGGCTCTATTTTAGTCTAAGGTTGAACCTCAACTTTAAACTAAAAGCTAATAGACACCCTCTCTTCCAGGCTGCCTATGGGTAGAGAGACTGCCCTTGCAACTTGAGGGCTTGGGTCGGCGGCTTCGGCAAGAACACAGCCAAGGGACAGCCCTACATCTTAGAAAAGAGGATGGCTGTCCTGCTGTTCCCCGGCGGCGGCAAGTCGACGGGGTACGTCGACCCGGCGGAGGCAGCCCCGACGATGACAACAATCCAGCGGCAGGTCGCCGCATGTATGAAGGAACCAGGCCAGGACATTTCAGCGAAAGTCGCCACATTGGACCTTAATGTTGAACCGATGGTAGGTGTAGACGACCTGTTGGTCGAGGTAGGTACGTTGGACGCTCAAGGGCTTCCCTTGGGCGCCTCTGGATCTTCTTCTCCCGCTATCTCTACTGCTTCCTTCCAAGGCTTTACGGGGAGCTGAGCTCCAGTATTCTACGCCTAGGCGCTTCTGTGAAACCTAAGGTGAAGGGGCACAGAGCGCAGAAAACCCTAACGAAGGCATCGTCGTCGTCCAAAAAGGCTTCGTCGATGTCATCGTCTCGTAAGTCTTCGGCTTCAAATCCCGGAGCAGAGAAGGGTAAATCTTCTGCTTCAGGCTCTAGGTCTTCCAAGAGCAAGTCCTCCAAGGAGAGGCCCCCGTACTCCGGCGGAGTCAACGGTCTCCCTCTTCCTGAGGTACCTCTAGCGAGTTACCCTTCCACCTCTGCATCGGCTCCTGCCTTTGATCCCAACGCTTTCTCCGTTGGGATGATGCAACAAATGGGGGATTTGGTAGGCTCCCATTGAGGAACAGTATGGAGCAGATGTTCTCACAGTTATCCGACTGGATCACTACACAGGAGAACCTAATATCCGGGTTTAACCAGGCCCCTCAAGCTACCTCCCCAGCACCTGGTGTTGGCCTGATCCAGCTTCCTCCCCATGATTCTCTTCCTCCGTTCACAATGAACAACCCCTGGAGAGTGGCTTCCTACGCCCCTTTCCAGGACGGACTCATTTCCATCCCGGCAGTGCGGGTACTCGAAGGATTGAAGACTTCGAGTTTTATCCGGAGAATCTTCAACCACCGTTCATTGGCTATGCCAGGCTGACGGAGGCAGCTATGCACCAGGGAGGATAAGGTCCCGAGGGAGACAGTGCTGTACTCCCGGGACCAGGCTCAAAGAGAGTGGCTTCGGTGCTTAGAGGAGATGGACTGCTCTAACACCAGGATTCAGGCTTTCAAGAGTCCCTTCACCATCTTTACGATGGAAGAAGAGACTCCTCTCTTAACGAAGATCGCGTTATTACCATCCCAGCTGGCTTGAAGGGAGAACCCTTGCCTCAGTTAAGGGAAGCAGATCCCGCTTCTCCTTTGCTCCCTTCGCTTGGAGATTTGTGGGAGGACCTGCTAAACACCTCGGCAGGCAAGCTCAAGCCGGACTGCGCCATGGACCAGTTCGGCGAGAAGCTACCAAGACTTCCTGATAGCCTCATTCAAGCTGAGTTTGAGGCTAAGACTAGGCTTGCCAGGTCTATGACACCATGGCAATGACGGAAGTAGCGGTCTATATCCTACGCTTCAGAGCTGCTCTTCAAGTTATTGACCAAGTCGCAGACTTATACGGTCCAATCGGACTTGTACGAGTTTGTGACAGCGAGGGTCAATTGTCGGAAGCATGTCCTCCAGGAAGCAACTATTCGGCATGAGCCGAATAAGCTGCTTTCTTCAAACATCTGGGCGGCAGACCTCTTCCCGGAAGCAATGGTTAAGGAGGTCCAGAATGAAACAACGAGGCTCAACCAGAGCCTCAAGGATCGTTGGGGCCTCACTGCTAAGAGGCGCAAAGATCAGCCTTCAGCAGGTCAAAAAGCTGAAAAAGGCTAGACGATTCCAGCCTTATCAGAAGAAGCCTCAACGCTTCAACCAAGCTGTGTCAGCTGTGCCTCGATCGTTTAATCAGGCCAGCCTTCTACATTGAAGACACCGGCTCAACCCATCTACGTGATTTCCCCTCAGGCTCAGCCTTCCACTTCCTACACTGTCTCCCCCGCCTTTAACCAGGTGTTCGAGGGCCAAGCCTTCCAACACTATGACCGTTTTGCCAGGGGAGGTAGGGCTAGGGGATCCTTTCGTCAGAGAGGATCAGAAGGTCGCTCATAGGGGAAAGCACTTCGTGGAGGCCGCGGAGGTCACTCGACCCAGCAGCAGTTAGATCTTCCCAAGGTAGGAGGGATGCTGTTTTCTCTTCCGGCATCGGTGGGGATTCAGCAAATGGGCACAAAGCATTGTGTCGAAAGGCCTGGGTTGGAATTGGATTGGAGGCCCCCCTCCACCCAGACCGTTCCTTTTCAACTTCCATCGAAAGAACTGACGGAGTATGCAGAGGAGCTCCTTCAGAAAGGAGCAATAGCGAGAGTCAAGAGATTAAAGTTTCAGGGTCGCTTGTTCAGCGTACCAAAGAAAGGCTCATTAAAAAGAAGGGTAATCTTAGACTTGTCCCGCTTAAACTTGGCCATTCACTGCGACAAGTTCAAAATGCTGACTATCTCGCAGTTGCGGACCTTACTTCCCAATGGGGCCGTCACCACCTCTATTGATCTTACAGACGCATACTATCATATCCCTATTGCAAGACACTTTCGCCCTTATCTGGGCTTCAGACTAGGAGACCAAGCATTCTCCTTCAAGGTAGTTCCTTTCGGTCTGAATGTAGCACCCAGAATATTCACAAAATTGGCGGAAGTAGTCGTTCAGCAACTGAGGTCTCAAGGGATAATGGTAGTAGCGTACCTCGACGACTGGTTGATTTGGGCACCAACAGTCAAGGAATGTCGCAAAGCCACAATGAAGGTCATTCAATTCCTGGAATATCTGGGGTTCCAGATAAACAGGACAAAGTCAAGACTCACTCCGGAGTCCAACTTTCAATGGCTGGGCATCCAATGGAATCTATCCTCCCATACTCTGTCGATTCCATCAGCCAAGAGGAAAGAAATAGCGAAGTCAGTGAAGCAATTTCTAAAGTACAAATATGCTTCAAGGAGAAACCAGGAAAGAATCCTAGGTTCCCTTCAATTTGCCTCAGTGACAAACATCTTGATGAAAGCCAAACTGAAAGACTTAACCAGGATCTGGCGCTCACGAGCAAATGTCAGATCCAGGGACAAGCTGTCAACAATACCACAGATTCTACGGAATCGTCTGCGCCCTTGGACAAAGTTAAAGAACCTGTCCATGTCAGTACCCCTTCAGTTTCCCCCTCCGGGAATCACTATCCACACAGACGCTTCATTAAGCGGCTGGGGAGGATATTCTCAGTTCAAGAAAGTTCAGGGAACATGGTCACCCCAATTCCGCCAGCTTCACATAAATGTATTGGAAGCAATGGCAGTGTTCCTGACTCTGAAGAGGTTACGTCCTCCAAAGAACTCTCATGTAAAGTTAGTTCTGGACAGCGCAGTGGTAGTTCACTGTATAAACAGGGAGGCTCCAAGTCAAGTTCAGTTGGCACCTCTCCTCCACCCATCTGGCCGGAGTGAGAAATGTCATAGCAGATGCTCTATCCCGTTCAGTTCCTCTGGAGTCGGAATGGTCACTGGACAACAGTTCGTTCCAATGGATTCTTCGGAGGGTTCCAGGCCTGCAAGTAGATCTGTTTGCATCTCAAACGAACCACAAACTTCCCTGTTATGTGGCTCCCAACCTGGACCCTCTGGCCTATGCCACGGACGCCCTGTCCATAGATTGGAACAACTGGGAGAGGATTTATGTCTTTCCTCCGGTGAATCTTCTCCTGAAAGTACTGAACAAACTCAGGATGTTCAAGGGTCAGATAGCTCTAGTAGCTCCGGACTGGCCGAAGAGCAACTGGTACCCTCTCATTCTGGAACTGGGTCTTCGTCCTCTTCGGATTCCCAATCCCAGGCTCTCCCAGTCAGTACAAATGAAGACTGTGTTCGCTTCCTCAGGAATTCTCAAAGCCCTAACTTTATGGACTTTATGAAGTTTGCGGCCAAGAGGGATGCAAATATCGATCCATGAAATATCCTTTTCCTGGAATCAGATAAAAGGGATTCAACTTTGAGGCAGTATGATGCTGCAGTTAAAAAGTTGGCATCCTTCCTGAGGGAATCAGACATTGAAATCATGACAATCAATTCGGCTATATCCTTTTTCAGATCCTTATTTGAAAAAGGGTTCGCAGCTAGTACTATTACGACAAACAAGTCAGCCTTGAAGGAGATTTTTTTCAGTTGGGTTTTAACATAGACTTAACAGATTCTTACTTTTCGTCTATTCCCAAGGCTTGTGCTAGACTTAGACCTTCAGTAAGGCCTACTTCAGTGTCATGGTTTCTAAATGATGTTCTAAAACTGGCTTCGGATACAGATAATACAGCATGTTCATTTATAATGCTCTTAAGAAAAACATTATTTTTATTAAGCTTGGCTTCAGGAGCTAGAATTTCAGAACTGTCGGCGTTATCCAGAGATGCGGGTCATGTAGAATTTCTTCCTTCAGGAGAAGTTCTGCTTTCTCCGGATCGCAGCTTTTTAGCAAAAAATGAGGATCCTTTGTTGAGGTGGGAACCATGGAAGGTTATACCCCTTCCCCAAGATCTTTCTCTTTGTCCAGTAACGACCTTACGAGCCTTTCTGTCTAGGACATCCTCCTCCTCTTCGGGTCCCCCTCTTTAGGAGAGAAAAAGGTGGTACTTTATCAATTAAGGGTATTAGGCAACAGATCCTATACTTTATTGAGCAAGCTAACCCTGAATCCTTCCCAAAAGCACACGATGTCAGGGCAGTGGCCACCTCAATCAATTACTTTCAACATATGAATTTTGATGATTTGAAAAAATATACTGGATGGAAATCGTCGACAGTATTTAAACGTCACTACTTAAAGTCTTTGGAATCTCTAAAATTTTCAGCAGTTGCAGCGGGTAACATAGTTTCCCCGTCCCCTGACTCTGCTCAGTAGTTTAGTTGAAGATCCAGATCTCCTTTCTACCTATCTCAGCCAACAGTTTGTCTAACCTACCATGTTCCTCTACACTTGCCCTTGAGTCTTAGCTGCTCTTGTGATGGTTTAGTGGGTGTCCCTTATTTTTCTGCTAGGGTCACCCACAATTGATTGTACATACTAACTTTAGGATGTGGTCCCCTTATTTTTATGCTAGGGTGCCACATCCCCATTACCAATGGTTTATTGTATTTGGTATTAATATCTATGAAACTTATTTGGTGTGTTTTTTAGATTAAGTTTTTTCACACACATGCTTTATTGTATTTGGTATTAATTTCTATAAAACTTATTTAGTGTGTTTTAAATTAAGATTTTCACACATATGTTTATTTCATATTCAACCCTGTAACTGGTGTAAAGACTTTGTAAATAATTTTAGTTGTTATAAGTTACTTTTAAGTATTGTTCTCTATTCAGATTGTATGAACAATTGTATAAATATTTTGTTACAATTATAGTATATAGTTGAATTTTAAGTTTTATTGAGACCTTCTTTATTTTCAATCTTGTGCTAATTCTCTGGTACAATTTCGCGCAGCGACACGAACTGAGCACAGAAAAACGGATTTTGATGTGGGAAAAATCTATTTCTGGGCGATTGGTTCGTGTCGCCCAGCGAAATCCCACCTCTTCCCAACCCTTCGCTCAAGATCGATTGCTAACTTCAGGATGACCACCAGAGGAGGCGCGGCAGTCACCTAAGCGTGGGTTGTAGTAGTAGTGGTTGCTGCCCCGTTCTGTGGGTCGGCTCTCTCCTTGAGGGATTTTGTTGTGGGAAATTTCTAATTGACAAGAAGTTCGTGGTAGTGGTCTCACTCGCCCTAGTGTTCATACCGACGCCCTTCTTTTATTTGGGTGAGCGAGTCAGTTATACTGACCTTTTCTTTATTTTGTTTATTCTCTGGTATTTGTTAGATCATTTACCTAAGAAATAATGAACTAAAGGATTATTTTGCTGGGCGACACGAACCAATCGCCCAAAGAAATAGATTTTTCCTACGTCAAAAAATCCTTTTTATAGCAGCTCGGACCTAGAGTTGGATTCTCATTGGTCGGGCCAGTCTTGGGTTAAGTCGTGGATCTCGCATTGATGGTTGGGGAGATTCTGTCGTGCGAGCGCCATCGTAGTGTGCTGGGGATGAACGTGAGAAATTCTGTCTGTAGCAGAGTCCTATCATCCTGTGGGGGCTCCTGATTATCTGGCATTGTTGGGGAGTCATTCGCTGATCTCCAGGATGTGGTGGAAAGGAGAAACGTTTCCTGAGTGATATCCAAATATGGTTTCTCCTTTCCTATATGGAGGGCTTCTATGAGGCGCAGACATCGGGGATCTGTTGTCTGGTCTATTATCTCGATATTAGGGGTATGTAATATCATTTCTCTTTATTTGTTTGTTATAAGCAGTCCTGGCGTAGTTAAATATGGCTCCTTCTTGGGTGTAGCAGGAGATTCGCTTGAAGAAACGCATGGAGGTCATACCGATGTATTTGTCGAGGCATCCTCGAACTGGGCATGTGTATTAGTAGACCACTTTTGTTTTCTTCAAGGGATCCTGCAGAGGGGCTGAAGGGTTGTTTCTTATCACTAGGCTGCTTGTCTTCTAGTTTTATAGTATATTACTAGCTTAATATTTTTGTCGGGGTCAGCGGGGCTGACGATTTCCTTGTTGATGTTTTTGAGGGCTTGCTCATCCTCCTTGTACCTCCAGTGGAAGTGCCCCTCGTAGAAAAGCTTGATGGGTTCTGGAACATCGGGTACCAGGCTTCCATATTTTTCCTTATCGATTCATCAACAGCACGATTGGTGTGTCCATTGTCGACGAGGACTTGGGCAGTGCGCTCCAACTCACTGTGTGTATCATTCCAGGAGGAGCAGTGTGAGAGGGACCTCCTGACGAAGGTGCTGTTGGTAGAGTGCTTAAACCTCTCAGAGAACTCACTCTCACTGTTCATGCACATTCCCAGGTTCGTCGGCTTTGTGTACACCTATGTGCTGAATCCGGAATCTTGCTGTTCAAGAAGGACGTCAAGGAAGGGGAGGTGGCGGTCTTGGCAATGTTCTGTGGTGAACGTGAGGCAGCTGTGGTTGTGGAATGCATGTCGCAGCTGCTCTATCTTGTCCTGGGAGTCGGCGCAGACGAAGGTATCATCAATGTAGTGCACGTACATCCTCTGCTGGAATTCTGGAAGACCCTCTCTTCGACGGTACCCATATAGAAATTGGCGAAAACTCCAAGGGGAGATCCCATCATCACGCCATCAATCTGGGTGTACATGTAGTTGCGGTGATTAGCAAAGGGGGCCTTCTTAGGACAGATTTCCAGCAGGGCTCGAAGGGCATGCTCTGGGATGTTCAAGGATGGAGTGTCGGGGTCCCTGTAAACTCTGTCCAAGATCATTCGTATGGTCTTGTTCCTGACGTCTGTGCCTCCTAGAAGCTCTCCATATAGGAGAGAAGAAACCAAATTTAAACATCAATCAGGAAACGTTTCTCCTTCCCACCACCGCCCAGAGAGCAGCGAACGACCCCCCAACAATGCCAGATAATCAGGAGCCCCCACAGGATGATATGACTCCTGCTACAGACAGAATTCCTGATGTTCATCCCCAGGCACACTACGATGGAGCTTGCACGACAGAATCTCCGTGACCATCAATGCGAGATCCACAACTTTGCCCAAGACTGGCCCGACCAATGAGAATCAAACTCTAGGTCCGAGCAGCTATAAATACCGCCACACACACTCTCTTGTTACAGTCCCTTCAACCAACTTGTCCAAAGATGACCTGCGAGAAGGTTGAAATGTCATGTGATAGATATACCAACATCAACATCAGCTCTAAACCAAAGATGACCCCGGCCTGGAATTGAACTACGCCTACAGAATAATACTGGCACTGATGACGACCCCTGTTTGACCTGGACTTGAAATCCTGTTCTAATAGAATAAAAGATTACCTTCAGCATTTATAATCTTTGAAAATTCCCAATTTGAATATTCGCCAGTTACTCAGAAACATCGCTGAGCCTGAGAAGTGAATTGTAAGAAAAATAGAAAAAAACAATATATAAAATCAACTCGCTTAAGTCTGCCATTCTTTTTAACTGAACAAAAACAATAATTATAAAACCAAGAATAATAACATTTTCTTTGCTTTTACAAGGACAAAATTAGTCTGGTTGTTTTTTGTTGGGAGGCAATCATACGATACTAAATCTAGGGCTGGGTTAGTCCCAAACATTTATGGTTTTAAATGTATACCTGGCATAAAGTTCGATCCCTGAATTTCAGATTTAAAAACAGGCTGCCAAAAATGATATTGTCATGATACAATAAAGTTTTGTACATACTTACCTGGCAGATATATACTTAGCTATAGACTCCGTCGTTCCCGACAGAAATTCGAATTTCGCGGCACACGCTACAGGTAGGTCAGGTGATCTACCGCCCTGCCGCTGGGTGGCAGGAATAGGAACCATTCCCTTCTTCAAATCAGATTTTCTCTTCCACCTGTCTCCTGAGGGGAGGCTGGGTGGGCCATTTAAATGTATATATCTGCCAGGTAAGTATGTACAAAACTTTATTGTATCATGACAATATCATTTTTGTACATTTAACTTCCCTGTCAGATATATACTTAGCTGATTGGCACCTTTGGCAGAGGGTAAGAGATAGCTAATTACTGAATAGACAGGAAAAAAACACCATACGTTGTAGGTAAAACAAATTGTATAAGAAAACCTGGTTCCTACCTGTGTCGGCGAAAGACTTCATGGCTACTGCCTAGGAGCTTACATCGCCTCAAGAGCCTCAGCGAGGTAGTGACCTCATGCTAAGAGTTCTTGATGGTCTGTCAACGGGGTCTTATCCACTTACTCGACAGAACCTGAGGATCTTTGTCAATGGGGTCTTATCCACTTACATGACAAAACACCTTGCCAAATGGCATCATCAAGGAGCATAACACCGATCCCGATCACCTGATCCTAAAACCGGGGTTAGTACTAAGATTGAAAGGAGTTATCCCCCAATATCCTTTCAAACAACCATAAAAACTCAAAACCAAACTTTTTCAGATTAAAAAACATTAATTATTTAAGGATCAGTACCAGCTCCCTGTCCCGGCACAGTATCCGCTGATACATAAGGTCCAAGAGAAAAGCGCTTCTCGTATGTCACTCTGACGTCTTTTAAGTAATGGGAAGCAAATACCGAGTTGCATCTCCAATACATTGCTGCTAAGATGTTTTTCATTGACATATTCCTATTAATGGCTAGGGAAGTTGCAACTGTACGTACTTCATGTGCTCTAACCCTAAGCAGCTTCAAGGCTTTCTCTTGGCATTTCATGTGAGCCTCCGTTATTACATTTCTAACGAAGAACGCTAATGCGTTCTTCGACATTGGTCTCTTCGGGTCCCTTAAACGCACACCATAGACTCTGATTGCAACCCTCAAGTTGACTCTTCTTTTTAAGATAGAACTTCAGTGCTCTGACTGGACAGAGAGACCTTTCTGGCTCTCTACCTACAAGAGGAGAGAGTCCCTTGACCTCAAAACTTCTGGGCCAAGGTTTAGAAGGGTTCTCATTTTTAGCCAGAAACAGAGGTTGGAAAGAGACAACCGCAGAATCTCCTTTAAAACCTACCCGAGAGTCCAATGCATGTATTTCACTGACCCTCTTGGCAGTCGCGAGGGCCAAGAGAAAAATGCACTTCCTCGAGAGGTCTCTAAAAGATGCTTTATGCGGAGGTTCGAACCTATCTGAAGAGAGGAACTGGAGGACTACATCAAGATCCCAACTTGGTGGGAGAGAGGACTTAGTCTTTGTAGTTTCAAAGGATCATATCAGATTATGGAGATCCTTGTTATCCTCTATGCTCAGGCCCTGTTTTGAATAACCAGCCGAGAGCATGCTCCTGTATCCTTTAATGGTTGAAATGGCTAAGCGTGATTCTTCTCGTAGAAAGAGAAGAAAATCAGCAATATCGGTCACAGAGGTATTGGATGAGGACAGCTTCTTCGACCTACACCATCTACGGAAGACTTCCCACTTCGATTGATAAAACCGCAGAGTAGAGATCTGTGGGCTCTGCGATCGCGCTCGCAGCTTTTCAAGAAAAGCCTCTCGCTCTGACAAGTCTTTCGATAGTCGAAAGGCAGTCAGGGAGAGACCGGGGAGGTTTCTGTGAAACATCTCGAAGTGGGGTTGTTTGAGCAGATGATCTCTCCTTTTGGGAAGAGATCTGGGGAAGTCCACTGTCCATTCCAGTACCTCTGTGAACCAATCTCGAGCGGCCAAAAGGGGGCGATGAGCGTTAGTTTCGTTGCCTCCGAGGAACGGAACTTCCTTAGCACTTCCCCCAGGATCTTGAATGGGGGAAAAGCGTAGGCATCTATGCCCGACCAGTCCATGAGAAGGGCATCTATTGCTATTGCTCTGGGATCTTCCACTATGGAGCAAAAGTTTTCCATCCTTCTGGAGAGGAACGTGGCGAACAGGTCTATCTGAGGCTTCCCCCAGAGGGACCAGAGCTTTCGGCAGACTTCTGAGTGGAGGGTCCACTCTGTTGGAAGGACCTGGTTCTTCCTGCTGAGTCTGTCTGCTCTTACATTCTTGGTTCCTTGAATAAACCTCGTCAGTAGCACAATGCCCCGTTCCTCTGTCCATATCAAGAGGTCTCTCGCTATCTTGTATAGTGTGAACGAGTGAGTCCCCCCCTGTTTTCGGATGTAAGCCAGAGCCGTGGTATTGTCCGAGTTTACCTGGACTACCACGCCTCTGACCTCCGACTCGAAGTTCTTCAAGGCTAGATGAACAGCCATAAGTTCCTTCACGTTTATATGCCAGGACACCTGTTCTTTTGTCCAGGTGCCTGAAACTTCCTTCTTTCCTAGTGTTGCTCCCCATCCCGTTTCCGAGGCGTCGGAAAACAACACATGGAGAGGGTTCCGAATCGAGAGGGATATTCCTTCGTTCTTTCGAAGAGGGGTTAACCACCACTTCAGGTGTGACTTGATCTCTTGTTGGATGGGAAATGAATCCGAAAGATCCCCTTTCTTTCGGTTCCACATCCTTTGCAGGTAAAACTGCAGAGGTCTCAGATTGAGCCTCCCTAGGGAAACGAACTGCTCCAGCGACGAAAGGGTGCCCAGAAGACTTAACCATTCCCTCGCTGAGCTTCGTTCTTTCCCTAAGAAGGTTGAGACTTTTTCCAAGCCTCGAGCAATTCTGTCTTGCGATGGAAACGCTCAAAAACCCCGAGAATCCATCTGAATCCCCAGTTAGACAATATTCTGGCTGGGGATCATCTGAGACTTCTCGAGGTTCACGAGCAGTCCGAGAGATCGAACGAGATCCAAAGTTGTTTCCAAGTCCTCCAAACACTGTTTTTCGTTTTGGCCCTTATTAGCCAAATAAAGGGATATGTTCACCCCCTCCCGATGAAGCCATCGTGCTACGTTCCTCATCAGGCTCGTGAACACTTGAGGAGCCGTAGACAGGCCGAAGCACAGGGAGCCTGGGAATTGAAAAACCCTGCCCGCATCATGAATCGTAGATATTTCCTTGATGAAGGATGCAGGGGGACGTGAAAATACGCATCCTGTAGGTCCAAGGAGACCATCCAATCTCCTGGACGTAGAGCAGCAAGAACCGAGTTGGAAGTTTCCATGGAGAACTTCTGTTTCTCCACGAATCGGTTCAATGCGCTCACATCCAGGACAGGTCTCCACCGCCCCCCGAGGCTTTTGGTACGAGGAACAGTCGATTGTAAAAGCCCCGAGAGTGTGGGTCCTGTACTAATTCTATGGCCTCCTTCTCCAACATTTGTTCTACTAGCTGAAGCAGGGTCTTCCTCTTGACAGGGTCCGTGTACTTCGCCGACAGTTCCCTTGGGGTAGACGTCAAGGGAGGCCTGTCTCACTATAGAGAGGGACCAGGTGTCCGCCTCTCTCAACGCCCATTCTTCTGAGAACTTCAGAAGTCTGGCGCCTACTGGTGCTTGGAGGACTTGAACTTCACTTGTTTTTCTTGGTAGGTCTAAAGGCAGAAGCCCTACCTCTCCTTTCCGCTCCTCTCTTCCTAAAGGAGGGCCGGGAAGACGAACTCCCTCGAAAGGGCGGCTTTGGGTTCCGTGTCTCCTTCTTCGTAGCGGGAACAGCTGGTCTCGCCTTTTTGGTCGACTGGACCAGCAGATCTTGTGTCGCCTTCTCAGTAAGTGAGTGAGAAATATCTCTCACTAACTGAGAAGGGAAAAGCTGGTTTGACAGAGGGGCGTACAGTAGGGACGACCTCTGTACCGGCGAGACAGCTTTAGTAAGAAAAGAACTGAATACAGCTCTCTTCTTAAGTATTCCCGCTCCGAAAAGGGAGGCCACTTCCCCAGATCCGTCTTGCACCGCCTTGTCCATGCAAGCCAAAATACTATTAAGGACTTCGGGGCTCAGGCATTCATTGTCCTGTGTCTTCTGGCCATCACACCCCAAGGGACCAGTCCAGAAAGTTAAAAACTTCCAAGACATGAAACAATCCCTTGAAGTGATGGTCCATTTCAGACATTCCCCACATTGTCTTAGCTGAAGAGAGGACTGTCTCCTCGACGCGTCCACAAGCGTTGAGAAATCTGCTTCAGCAGAAGCTGGGAGGGCGAGTCCCATCGCTTCGCCTGTCTCATACCAAATACCCCTCCTCCCAGAAAGTCTGGAGGGAGGGCAGGCAAAGACAGTCTTTCCCGCCTCCTCCCTGGAGCTGAGCCAATTTCCAAAAGACCGCAAAGCTTTCTTCATGGAAATTGTTGGCCGCATCTTCAAGAAGGAGGACGATTTTGAGGTCTTCGTGCTTGTGAACAGCGACCGAGGAGACGGAGGGGCGGCAGGACTCAGAGAATCTCCAAATTCTTGGAGCAAAAGAGCTGCCAAAGATTTGTAGTCCGAGAGTCCCGCTCCCTTTTGAGCTTCCGTGTCAGAGACATCTTCTAAGTCAAGTTCCACAGGAGAATCATTATCAGCCGAGGGAGAGTGTCTCTTCTTGCAAGGTGAAGGGTTTTTAGCAGGGTCAGATCCCTCCCGACAAGGGCGACGGCCGCCTGTGCGACATCTTGCGTCCCTGTCAGGCGAATGCCGATCCCGCGAAAAGCCCGATTATCGTCGAAGCCCTCCTGACAAGGATGACGGTCGCCTGTGCGACATCTTGCATCCCTGTCAGGAGAAGGCTGTGCTTGCGACAAGGTTACACCAGCAACGGATATCGTGACAAGGACGACGGCCGCCTGTGCGACATCTTGCACCCTTGTCCAGAGAAACCTGTTCCTGGTCAAAATCATAAAGAGATGCCTCCTGGTTGACTTCTCTGTATGGTTTCCTTGAAGAAAATCCTGGCGCCTGGGCGCCGAAAGCTTGGTTCTTTCCTCGCGCCTGGATGTCTCTGTCCGCTTCGGACAGTGTCGTCTGTCCGAGTTGTCCACATTTGGAACTTGGCGCCTGGCTGTTTGTTGTCCCAGTACGACACTCTTTGCCTGTCCATCTTATCCGCTTCTGGTGCTTGGCGCCCGGACGGCGCTGTCTGCGTACGACGTTTTTTCTGTCCTGGTCTGTCCGCCTTGTCCAGGTTGTCCGTATCTGGCGCTTGGCGCCTGGTCGTAGCTGTCTGCACACTATAATTCTGCCTGTCCGGGCTGTCCGCGTCTGGCGTCTGGTGTCTGGTTGGCGCCGTCCGTGTAGGACACTTTTTCCTGTCCGAGTCGTCCACTTCTGGCGCCGAGCGCCTGGCTGGATCTGTCTGATCGGACACTCGTTGTCACTATCCGTATCTGACATCCCTAGTCTATGAGTTTCCGTCCGTTCTTCCGTTATCGTCTCTGTTCTCGGACGAGGAGTAGAGGAGAGGAGTCTGGAGTCCGGAATGCCCACCTGACGACATCTCTTAACAGGAAGAAAAGTCTTTTCTCCTGGGAGGGTCTTTTCTAATGAAGATATCTGCTCCTGCATTTTAAGTAGGATATCTGTCGCTGTTTGTTCCTTTTCCTTATCAGGAATAGGAGAATGCGCCCTGGAAGGCGTAGGAGATCGTGATCTTAGAGCAGGAGAATTCCATGTCCTCTTGGCTCTTTTCCTCTCGCAGGGAGAATCCTCTGGGAAACGTTCCGGGCTCGAGTCCAGCGTAGGCGCTTTCTAACTCCTCTTGATCGGACGCGATAGTTCGTTGGAAGTCCATCCACTTCTTCGAGGAGACGAATCGGATGACGAAAAGCACTCTTTTAGGATGCCTTTCCAATGGCGATCCTTGGCAGTCTGGGACGCTACAGATTCTGCCGAGGGGACGCCTGATCGGTGGGGATTCTCCATAACCTCCGTACGGCTGTCGACATTCCTTCTCCTCTGGGCCTGGGAGCTTGGAAGAGGTCTAGGCCTGGGAGCGAGACAGAGCCGATCAGACGCACCCTCCACTACACTGGGGACACTTACGTCACTTTCCACAGTCTTACCTTGAAGAGCTTGCATTTTAAGCTCCATCCTTCTTAATGTGGTCTTCAGATTTGCAATCTCCGTAGCAGAAATTTGCATTATCTGCTACGGGCGAGGGTGATACTGCATGTGAGGAAGCAATTAATTGGGGGTTAGTTATACTAACTGGCTCGTTAGAGCGAGATCTACTCAGACTTCTAGAGGCAGCTTTTCTAACCCTATCTCTCTCTAGTTTCCTTAAGTAGGAATCTAGTGTCTTCCATTCTTCCTCATTCATATTCACGCATTCATTACAAGTGTTATTTCTAGAGCATTCATACCCCCTACACCTCTTGCATACATTGTGAGGATCTAACGACACTTTCGGTAGTCTCACCAAACAACCCTCATTCACACATCTTCTAACTTTGCAGCTAAAGTCAGACATTTTGAGCACAATCCGAAGCAAAATCCAAAAACAGTCCACAAAAAGCGTATGCCAAACCACAGATCCAAATAAGTCACCAAAAAGACAGTCCAGAAGATCAACGGCGATGAAAATACGAAAATCAAGTCAGGAGGTACCAACAACAATGTTGTAGGCACCGGCGACAGAGAAAATCTGATTTGAAGAAGGGAATGGTTCCTATTCCTGCCACCCAGCGGCAGGGCGGTAGATCACCTGACCTACCTGTAGCGTGTGCCGCGAAATTCAAATTTCTGTCGGGAACAACGGAGTCTATAGCTAAGTATATATTTGACAGGGAAGTTAAATGTACAAAAATCAAACATTACATGAGAACATGTTATTGTTATTATACAATTAAGTTTGTTCATACTTACCTGGCAGATATATATATAGCTGTATTTTCTGAAGTCCGACAGAAATTTCAAAACTCGCGGCACACGCAGTGGGCGGCCAGGTTGGTAGTACCCATTCCCGCCGCTGGGAGGCGGATATCAGGAACCATTCCCATTTTCTATTCATATTTTATTAATGCCTCTGTCTCCTGAGGGGAGGAGGGCGGGCACTTTAATTATATATATCTGCAGGTAAGTATGAACAAACTTAATTGTATAATAACAATAACATTTTGTTCATGCCACTTACCTGACAGATATATATATAGCTGAATCCCACCTTCGGATGGTGGAAGAGACAGAATAGGATTTTTTAGGAAACTTAAATTAAGTAGATGATATACATCTTGGTTCCTCACCTGTTTGCAAAGTAGACTATGTGATTACTGTCACGTAAGGCTGCTTTTGCTTAAATCAGAGTTGCCAGCCAGGTGGAGACCTGTAGTGCTGGTGCGCTCTGGATGATTCTTTGTCAACCGGGTACGAGACCTCAACGTGACAAGATCATCGAGGCCATACAAATGAGGGCAACGAAGCAACTGACCACCACCTGACCAACTATTCACAAAAAACCCCTTAAAACTAACTAAAGGATGGGAGATCTTCACATAAGACTCACCACAACCTAAAAACACAACAACAAACCTAACCTAATCCTAACTAAGGGATAGGGAAAGAGCTACTTCCAGGATCCCCAATTACTGTGTCCGCAGAAACGTATGGCCCAGTGCATTACAATCGTCATAAATCGTTCTCACATCCCTTAGGTAATGTGAGGCGAAGACGGAGTTACTCCTCCAAAAGGTGCAATCAAGGATGTCCTTGATTGACATGTTCTTTTGGAAGGCAAGAGAGGTAGCGACGGCTCGAACTTCGTGCGCTTTCACTCCTCGTAAGAGGCTCAAATCAGTCTTCTGGAAAGATGAATGAGCCTCCCGAATGATGTCCCTTAGAAAGAAAGCAACAGCATTCTTCGATAAAGGTAACTCTGGTCTCTTCACAGAGCAACCATAGATTACCTGAGGGACCTCTTACCTCTTTCGTTCTATGCACGTAGAACTTGAGAGCCCTGACCGGGCACAGGACTCTCTCTGGTTCTTGGCCCACCAGACTTGACATACCCTTGATCTCGAAAGTCTCGGCCAAGGGTTCGAAGGATTTTCATTCTTCGCCAAGAAAGTTGGGTTCAACGAGCAGACAGCATTGTCTCCTTTGAATCCCATTAACTTGCTAAACGCTTGAATTTCACTAACTCTCTAGCCGTCGCAAGAGAAGTTGGAAAAGAGCCTTCCTTGTCAGGTTTCGAAGAGACGCTGCCTGAAGCGGTTCGAAAGGGCTTGACATAAGGAATTTAAGGACTACGTCAAGGTTCCATGATGGAGGTCTCATTTGAGGAACCTTCGAGGTCTCGAAAGACTTTAAAAGGTCATGAATGTCCTTGTTGTCAGACAGGTCAAGGCCTCTGTGCCTAAAAACCGCTGACAACATGCTTTTATATCCCTTGATGGTAGGGACGCTAATTTCTGTACATTCCTGAGGAAGAGCAGAAAATCAGCTATTTGGTTTACAGAGGTCGAGGAAGAGGAAACTCCCTCCTTTTTACATTACCACATGCCCCACCCGAAGGAAGCCCACTTCGATTGGTAACAGCTCTTGTGGAAGCACGTCTTGCATGTGAGATTGCTCTCGCAGCTGCTTTCGAAAAAACCTCTCGCTCTGGCCAACTTTTCGATAGTCTGAACGCAGTCAGACCCAGAGCGGAGAGGTTTTGGTGAAATAAACCTTTTGTCGAAGTGGGGCTGTTTGAGTAGATCTTTCCTCCAGGGCAATGTCCTTGGAAAGTCTACAAGGAAAGACATGACCTCTGTGAACCATTCTCTCGCTGGCCACATCGGAGCGATCAGTCAACCTCGTCCCTTCTGAGGCCGCAAACTTCCTCATGACTTCCCCCAAAATCTTGAATGGTGGGAAGGCGTACAGATCTAGACCCGTCCAATTCCAAAGCAACGCGTCTACAGCGATCGCTTCTGGATCCAGGACCGGGGAGCAGTAAAGAGGAAGTCTCTTGGTCCTTGACGTCGCGAATAAGTCGACCAGTGGACGTCCCCACAACGTCCACAGGTCTCGACAAACGTCTTCGTTCAAGGTCCATTCCGTCGGTAGGACTTGTTCCCGACGACTGAGAAGATCTGCCCTGACGTTTTGCACTCCTGCAATGAATCTCGTCAGGATAGTCACATTTCTTCTCTTTGCCCACAGCAGAATCTCTCTCGCTAGGGAAAACAACGTTCTGGAGTGTGTTCCTCCCTGGTTTTTTAAATAAGCGAGTGCTGTGGTATTGTCCGAGTTTATCTGAACAATCTTGTTCTCCAAACTCCTTTTTTCGAAGAACTGCAGGGACAGAAATACTGCTGCCAGTTCTTTTACATTTATATGCCAGGCTACCTGTTCCCTCTCCAGGAGCCTGACACTTCCTTCCCTCCTAGTGTTGCTCCCCAGCCCGTGATGGAAGCGTCGGAGAACAACACTAGGTCGCGCTCAGAAGACTTAGGGACACGCCCTCCTGAAGCTTCTGAGGGTCCAACCACCATCTTAGATGGTTCTTGATCGGAAGCGATATTCTCAATATGGCATTGAGATCGTCCTTGGCCTTCCACTCGTCCGCAAGGAAAAATTGGAGAGGCCTGATGCAGTCTTCCCAAGGAAACAACCTTTCCAGCGAGGAAATGGTCCCCAGCAAGACTCATCCATTCCCTCGCCGAGCAAGTCTCTTTCCTTAGAAAGGCTGAGATCTTTTCTAAGCCTAGCCGCTGACGTTCCTGGACGGAAACGCTCGAAAAGCCACTGAATCCATCTGAATCCCCAGATACACGATGGACTGTGTTGGGTCAGACTAGCGACTTTTCGAGGTTGACCAGAAGTCCCAGGGACTTCGCTAGGGCTAAAGTGAACTGCAAGTCCTTCAGACACTTCTCTCTCGACGACGCTCTGATCAGCCAGTCGTCGAGGTACAGGGAAACTCTTATTCCCGAAGAGTGTAGCCACCTCGCTACGTTCTTCATTACTACAGTGGAACACCATTGGAGCCGTGGTCAGTCCGAAACACATAGCTCTGAACTGCCACACTTTTTTTGTTTTTGTCTAAGACAAACCTTAGATACTTTCTTGAAAGAGGGTGGATCGGGATGTGAAAGTACGCGTCCTTGCAAGTCTAAGGACACCATCCAGTCGCCCGGTCTCAAGGCTCCCAGAACAGAATGAGGCGTCTCCATCGTGAATTTGGTCTTTTCCACGAAAAGATTGAGCCTGCTTACATCTAGAACTGGACGCCAAACCACTGACGACTGCTTCGGTACTAGGAAGATCCTGTTGTAAAAACCTGGGGACTCCAGGTCCGCGACTTGTTCCACCGCTCTTTTGTCGATCATCTGCTGAAGGAGATCGAATAATACTTTCTTCTTTTCTCCCTGATAGGATGGAGAAAGGTCTCTGGGAGTCGTAGAAAGAGGAGGAAGATCTAAAAAGGGGATCTTGTACCCCTGCTCCACGATCTTGAGGGACCAAGAGTCCGTGTCTCTCTCTCTCCACGCTCCCGCAAAAAACTTCAGTCTGGCTCCGACTGGTGTCTGAAGGACATGCTTCTCACTTGGAAGGCTTTGGCTTAAAGGAAGCTCTTCCTCGTGAAAACCCTCTCCCTCGAGGGGGGAGCCCCACGAAAGGGCTTAACTTTCTTCGGCGGACGAACCGCAGCTGAAGAGGTTGAAGGTACGGCTGACCGTCTTGTAGACTGGGCCAAAAGGTCCTGAGTTGCCTTCTCTTGCAAACTGTTCGTCAGGTCCTTTACTAAAGTCTGGGGGAAGAGATGGTTCGAAAGAGGCGAAAACAGCAAATCCGCTTTCTGAGCTGGAGTTACCGAACGATGTGAAGTTGCACAGCAAAGCTCTCTTTTTCAATAAAGCCGTTCCAAAATGAGATACGATCTCCTCCGAACCATCCCTGACGGCTTTGTCCATACATGCTAACACGCTGGACAGCTCCCCCAGACTGAGAGATTCTGGGCTTCTCGCTTGCAGATCCAGAACTCCCAAACACCAGTCAAGGAAGTTGAACACTTCCAGCGTCCTGAGCAGACCCTTCAAATGATGGTCAGTCTCCGTAGAGGTCCAGGTTAACTTTAGCAGAGGGTGGTAAAAGAGACCTCCTCTGCGAATCTACTAGGCTGGAGAAATCTCCTTGAGCCGAAGAAGGGATACGAACTCCTACTTCATCTTTGGTTCTATACCAAATGCCCCTTTTCCGCTAAGTCTAGCTGGCGGCAAGGCGAAGGTCGTCTTGCCTTGATCTCTCCTTCGTATCATCCAATCTTGGGAGTTTCTTTAAAGGCACGTTTCGTGGAGAGAGAAGTTTTCATCTCTACAAACTCCGGGGTTTTTTCCAGTTTTTTAGATGAAGAAAACTGCGAAGGAGGAGACTTGGGAGCTGCGGGCTGAAACTTGTCTTCGAAAGAAGAACGCAAGAGCCGCACTAGGACTTTATAGTCCGAGATTGAAGGGGCCGCAGAAGGTTCCATCTTCAAACCGAGTCAGCCGAACTACTCAGCTCTCCTTCTTCTCTAAACGGAAGAGGAGACCGTCAACCTGTCCGGAGAGGGCGTCCTAATGTCGGGTCTTGGCTTGATCAAAGGACCCCTATCCTTGCTAGAGGCAGCCTATTTCGCGGCTTGTCTTCTCTATGACGCTTACTACTTGATGAAGGTAGAGCGTCCTGACGAGGACGAGCGTCCTTAGCGCCATCCGCGGCAGTCTCACTTGCCAGAGAAGCGTCCTTAAACGTTTCTCAGACGACAGGGAAGACCTTTTCGCTGGAATACGTGCCTGTGCGCGTAAACTAGCGTCTGGGGGTACGACTTCTTGGTCGGAATCCCCAAAAACGTCTTGAAAAGAGCCCTGAACGTCCTGGCGAGCTTCCTGCCAAGCGTCCTGCCGAGCGTCCTGTCGAGCGTCCTGCCTAGCGTCCTGCCAAGCGTCCTGCCAGCGTCCTGACGAGCGTCCTGACAAGCGTCCTTGAGATCGTCCTGCAGAGAACGTCCTGCCGAACGTCCTGCCGAACGTCCTGCCAAGCTCCTGCCAAGCGTCCTGCCAAGCGTCCCGCCTAGCGTCCTGCCTAGCGTTCCTGACGAGCGTCCTGTCGAACGTCGTGGCAGAGCGTCCTCCTCCAAAGCGTCCTGACGTAATGTCCTTCTAGAGGACGAACGAGATCGGCGAATTGCCGAAGGAGAAGCGATCGGCGAACGAGACTGCTGCTGGGCGAGTCCTCTGAGCCATAAGCGAGGATAGCTGGTCCTGAAGGGAACAAAAGAATGTTCTTCGTCGGGGAAGAACGAACAGAGGAAGCAGGACTGATCCTGCGAGAAGACGAGGGGCGAGGGGACGCCTCCTTCCTTCTCACAGGTACAGCTACCTGCTTCTCAGGTATACGCGCCTGTGCACGCAACCCAGCGTCCTCATCGAGGAGATCTTACCCCTTTTTCTGAGGCGGAAAAGCGTCATACGCATCCTCCGACGAAAGTGGCGAAAGCGGACGTGAAGCGTCCTCCGCACGAAACGTCCTTTTCAGAGGACGAGAGTCTCTCCGAGCGCTCCACCCCTTGCGCTGGGAGGACGCTTCGGAGGACGAAAAGCACTCTTTCAGGACGCGCGCTCGTGCGCGCTCCTTGGCAGCCTGTGACTTTGCTACAAGGCCTGCCGAAGGGACGCCAGATCGGTGGGAAGCCCCCGTAACCCTCTTGCGGCTTTCGACATACCTACTCCCTGAGTCTTGGGAGTCTGATAGAGGTCTAGGCCTAGAGGCATTATGGGGCCGATCTGACGCCCCCCTCCACAACACTAGGGGCACGATCACACACTTGCACCGAGCCAGTTTCTAAGGCTTTCACTTGGTCTCCAGAGTGCGAAGAGACTCCAAAATCAGAGAGAGAGCATTCGCTTCTCCCCTCGACACAGAATCCGAGCCCGAAGGCAACACAGGTTTAGGGGTTGCAAACTCTACAGGTGTTAATGTAGGAGAGATGTTAGCCTTACCTTTGGTAGAACCACTCCTGGAGGAAGACCTCCTGATCCTATCGCGCTCCAATTTAAGGCGATAGGACTCATATACTCTCCAATCATCATCGGTCAATTTCTCACATTCATTACACCGATTATCAATCAAAACAATTATGCCCCCTACAACTCATACATACTGTGTGGGGGATCTACCGATGCTTTCGGTAGCCTCACCTTACAATCAGCCCTCACACACACTCTGAAACTCACAGCACTTGATCCAGACATATCTTATATAGAAAAGTCAATCCAAAATCAAAAACGGTCCACTATCGCGCATGCCAATTCAACAATCCAATTCAATACCAAAACAACAATCAGATACTTAAAGCGAGTCAAATTCCAAAAATCCTGAGCAGAGGTCTGTAAACAGTTGTTTACCGACCGGCGACAGAAAAAATATGAATAGAAATGGAATGGTTCCTGATATCCGCCTCCCACCAGCGGCGGGAATGGGTTACTACCACCTGGCCGCCCACTGCGTGTGCCGCGAGTTTTGAAATTTCTGTCGGACTTCAGAAAATACAGCTATATATATATCTGTCAGGTAAGTGGCATGAACAAAATAAGGGATAGCTTATCTATAAGTCACCAGTTCAAGCCTCGCTCAGGTCAATGAAGTAAAACTTTATTCGTTATCATTTAATATTTTATTTTTTATGTAACTATGGGTCTCCCTTTAACCTGGCAGGCGTCACCAATGGTATATCTCAGTCATCCGCACCCCATACCACACTGCCTTCAACAGAGTAACGTTCTCCCTTTTTTTCAGAAATGCACTACTATAGTACTCCTATACAAACAGTAGGACATCATTTGGATGTATACTTAATTCAAAAATATAACAGGATTCTTGAAAAAAGACAAAAGTCAGCACCGTTGGCCTTGTTGTACCTTACCTTAAATGAGAGCTACTGCAGGAGAATACTGTCTCTGGTTGGTGCTAATCTTATGAAGTAGAGAGCTTGGATGTCTGTCCAAACAGTGCCTCTAACATAGAGTGGAATGCCTTTATAGTCATGGCAGTTCACAGCTGACTTGACAAAGGTGAGAATACTATATTGCCCTTGCCCTGGGTGAAGACCAGATACCGCATACAAGTGAACAAGTCACCTACACCATGTTAAAAGCCTATACCCACAGTATTAAAAACAATTGACTGGTGAGTACTCCAGGCAAAAGTACCCCAGCTTCCCTTAACACGGCAACTTTGATACACGGCAAAAATGCAGAGAGAGAAATACAGTCTTCAAACACCATCTCAATCTCTTTCAGGTAATGAGATCCAAACACTGACTTTGACCTCCAAAAGGTACTCTGCAGAATAGCGGACAGCGACAAATCATGTCGGAATGCCAGAGAGGTTGCTATTGCTCAGACTTTGTGTACCTTGAATTTCAAAGCGGCATATTCTCAAGAACATCATATTCTTCGAAAGAGGACGAGAGGGATTCTTCACTAAACACCACAGTCGAGAAGATGGTCCTTTTATTTTCTCCTTTCTGTGGAGATAATATCTAAGAGCTCTTACTGGGCACAAGAGTCTTTCCTCTTCCTGCGGACCGAGAATATCGGACAAATTCTTGAGTGTGAAGGAGTGGGGCCAAGGTTACTAAGGGTTTTCGTTCTTGGCTAGGAACTTCAACATCAACAAGCAGACTGCATCCCCTTGTGAGAAGCTAACTCTTTTCTCCATAGCATGGAGTTTGCTAACAAGTCTTGCCGAAGATAACGCTATCATGAATAATGTCTTCTTGGTTAGGTTCCTCATCGGAGAAGACCGCATCGGTTCAAAAGAGGAACTCAAAAGCCACTTGAGAACTACGTCAAAGTTCCAAGACACTGGATCTTTCGAGCACTTGGAAGTTTTGAAAGACTTAATCAAATCCGAAAAGTCACTATTATAGGACAGATCAATGCCTCTGTGTTTGAATACAGATTCTAATATCGCCCTGTAACCCCTAATCGTCGATGGAGCCAAGCATCTAGATACTCTTAGAAAAAGAAGAAAGTCTGTTATCTCACTTATAGAGGTTCTCAGAAGAAGAGACTTTATTTTGCTTACACCACCCTTTAAACCAGTGGTTCTTAACCTTTTACTACCACGCCCCCTCTAGGACAGCTCTTTCCCTCCACGCCCCCCTTGCATCTATAGACAAATTTCACTCCCAGATTTAAAAAGAAAATGAATAAAAAATGATATTGTAATGATACAATTAAGTTTGTTCATACTTACCTGGCAGATATATATATAGCTGATAATTTTCCGACACCGAACAGAATTTAAAACTTACGACACACGTAGTGGGAGTCAGGTGGTTAGTACCCATTCCCGCCGCTGGGACGGCGGTATCAGGAATCATTCCCATTTTCTATTCATAATTTTTATTTCCACTGTCTCCTGAGGGGAGGTGGGGCGGGGTACTTAATTATATATATCTGCCAGGTTAAGTATGAACAACTTAATTGTATCATTACAATATCATTTTGTTCATGCAACTTACCTGTCAGATATATATATAGCTGAATCCCACCTTTGGTGGTGGGAGAGACAGAATAGAGGATTTAGGAAACACATATGTGCAGATAATTGATATCTTGATTCCTTACCTGTTAGCATAGCTGGCTTCGTGATTACTGCCACGTAAGTCTGCTTGTGCTACTAGAGTTGCCAGCAAGGTAGAGACCTATGAAGCTGGTGCACTCCAGATGATCTGTCAACAGGGGCGAGAACCACGACGTGACTAGACCATGGACCATACTAATGAGGGCAACGAGACAAAAATACCACCACTGGCTTAGCTTACCAAAGGTATCCCAACTTAACTAAGCTATGGAAGGGAGACCCGCCCCAGGCGGTCACCCACAACCATAAACACAAATTAAAAACCCCCTAATCCCTAAAGGATAGGATGAGTGTTACCTCCTGCCCCCAAAACAGTGTCTGCAGCAATGTATGGTCCGAGGAGAAGCAATTTTCGTATGTCACTTTCACCTCCCGCAGGTAGTGTGAAGCGAACACCGAATTGCTTCTCCAAAATGTGGGCATTCAAAATATCTTGAGAGCCATATTTTTGTGAAAGGCTACCGAAGTAGCAATAGCTCTCACCTCGTGAGCTTTTACTTTCAGAAGCTTTAAATCACTGTCACTACACTTATTATGCGCTTCTTGAATCGTATTCCTGATGAGAACGCCAGTGGCGTTTTTTGCGACATAGGAAGATCAGGTTTCCTCACTGAAACACCACAAATTGTCCGATGAACCTCTGCAAGCTTTAGTTCTCTGCAGATAGAACTTTAGAGCCCTGACAGGACACAGGAATCTCTCACGTTCGTTTCCAACTATATCTGACAACCCTTTGATTTCAAAGGACCTCGGCCACGGGTTGGAAGGATTCTCGTTCTTTGCTAAGAACATGGGACTTAAAGAACACACCGCACTACTTTCTGAAAGCCAATCTGCTTGCTAATGGCCTGAATTTCGCTAACCCTCTTCGCCGTCGCCAGAGCGGTTAGGAAGATCGTTTTCTTCGTCAGATTCCTGATAGAAACTGAATGAAGCGGTTCGAAGTTACTCGACATCAAGTATTTGAGTACCACATCCAGTTACGAGGGTACTCTTTAGGCTGGACTACCTTCCTAGTCTCGAACGATCTAATGAGATCATGAATGTCCTTATTATTAGACAAATCGAGTCCTCCTGTGTCTAAAGACTACAGAAAGCACGCTCCTGTAGCCTTTAATAGTTGGAACAGCCAACTTCACTTCTTCTCTCAGATGAAGAAGGAAGTCAGCTATCTGGCTCACAGAGGTTGTGGTGGAGGAAAAAAATGCCCTTCTTCCTGCACCAGGATCTGAAGACAGCCCACTTCGATTGGTACATAGCGATCGAGGAGGGCCTCCTTGCGGTGGCAATCGCCTTCGCCACAGGTCTTGAAAAAACCCCTCGCTCTGGCCAACTTCTTGATAGTCTGAACGCAGTCAGACTCAGAGCGGGGAGGTTTTTGTGGTACCTCTCGAAGTGGGGCTGTCTGAGTAGATCTTTCCTTAAGGGTAGAGTCCTCGGAAAGTCTACCAGGAAGGACATCACCTCTGTGAACCAGTCGGCTGCCGGCCAGAAGGGGGCGATGAGTGTCATCCTCGCTCCTTCCGATGCCGCAAAACTTCCTCATCACTTCCCCGAGGATCTTGAGCGGGGGAAAAGCGTATATGTCTAGGCCCGACCAACTCCAAAGTAGGGCGTCTACTGCGACTGCTCCCGGTCTAGAACTGGGGAGCAATAGAGTTGAGTCTTCTCGTCCTGGACGTTGCGAAGACATCCACCTGTGGACAGCCCCACAGGTTCCACAGCGACTGGCAAACCTCTTGGTGAAGGGTCCACTCTGTCGGCACAGCTGTCCCTCAGCCGACTGAGAAGGTCCGCCCGAACATTCTGTACTCCTGACACGAACCTTGTCAGGATCGTGACTTCTTGCGCTTTTGCCCACAAAAGGAGTTCCTTTGCGATGGCAAACAGAGAAGGCGAGTGAGTTCCCCCTTGATTTCTTAGGTATGCCAGCGCTGTGGTGTTGTCCGAATTGATCTGAACGACTTTGCCGGATACTTCTTCCTGGAAAAACCTGAGAGCCAGATAAATGGCTGACAGCTCTTTCAGATTGATGTGCCAGGACACCTGTTCCCCTCTCCAGGTGCCCGCACACTTCTTTCCCTCCTAGTGTTGCTCCCCAACCCGTGGACGACGCGTCGGAAAACAACACTAGGTCGGGGTTCCGAAGTTTGAGGGAGAGCCCTTCTGCGAGCTTCCGAGGATCTGACCACCAACTTAGGTGATCCTTCACCTCTCTCGTTAAACACAAGATCGCCTCCAGATCTTGCTTGTTCTTCCAACTGTTGGCTAGGAAGAATTGAAGAGGTCTGAGGTGGAGCCTTCCCAGAGAAACAAACTTCTCCAGTGAGGAAATGGTCCCAGCAAACTCATCCATTCCCTCACCGAGCATGTTTCCTTCCCCAGAAAGGTCGCCACTTTCTCCAAGCATTGAAGTTGTCGCCCCTGGGACGGAAAAGCCCGAAAAGCCACTGAGTCCATCTGAACTCCCCAGATAGACTAAAGATTGAGACGGAGTCAAATGCGACTTTTCAAGGTTTACCAGAAGCCCCAGGGACTTTTGCTAACGTCATGGTCGTGTGCAGGTCCTCCAGACACGTTCGCAATGAAGCTCGAATAAGCCAGTCGTCTAGGTAGAGAGAGATCCGTATATTCTCCAAATGAAGCAGCCTTGCCACGTTCTTCATGAGAAATGGTGAAAACCATCGGCGCTGTGGTCAGACCGAAGCAAAGTGCCCTGAATTGGAATACCTTCCCCTTCAGGACAAATCGCAGGTATTTCCTTGATTGGGGATGGATGGGGACGTGAAAATACGCGTCTTGGAGTCTAGTGAGACCATCCAATCCCCCGGTCTCAAAGCTGACAGCACCGATTGAGCGTTTCCATCTTGAATTTCTTCTTTATCACGAAGAGATTTAGGCTGCTGACATCGAGGACGGGTCGCCACCCCCCCGAATGTTTCGGCACCAGGAACAGGCGGTTGTAAAACCCTGGCGATTCCAGGTCGAAGACCTGTTCCACCGCTTGCTTCTCGATCATTTGTTCCAGCAGATCGAAAAGCACTTTCTGCTTCTCTCCTCGATAAGAGGGAGACAAATCCTTTGGTGTTGAGGATAGCGGGGGTGACTTCAAGAACGGGATCCTGTACCCTTTCCTCACAACTCCAGCGACCAAGGGTCGGCATCTCTCTCTTCCCAGGCTTTCGCGAATCAAAGAAGCCTGGCTCCTACCGGCGTCTGAAGGACTTCCGAATCACTTCCTACTCTTTGACGGAGCAGGGGTTTTTCCTCTGGAAGAGCCTCTTCCTCGGGAGGCTGCTTTCGAGGAAGGTCCAGCACGAAAAGGGCTTCGATTTCTTGGCAAACGAAGCTCCAGAAGATGAAGCAGCTGCTGGCCTTCTAGAAGACTGAGCCAGAAGATCTTGCGTTGCCTTTTCCTGAAGGCTTGAAGCTATGTCCTTAACCATAGCCTGGGGGAAGAGATGGTCTGAGAAAGGAGCAAAAAGCCAGTCCGCCTTTTGCGTTGGAGAGACGGATTTGGCCGTGAAATTACAAGAGCGCTCTCTTCTTGAGAATCCCTGAGCTAAAGTGCGTAGCCAACTCCCTCAGAACCATCCCTGACGGCCTTATCCATACAAGAAAGAACGCTGGACAGCCCTCCCCCAGACTAATAGTATCAGAACTCCTTGACTGGCATCTAAAACTCCAAGACACCAGTCGAGAAAGTTGAAGACCTCTAGCGTCCTGAAGAGGCCTTTTAGGTGAAAGTCGAACTCGTTATGGGTCCAAGTGACTTTTGATGAAGACAGAAGGGCTCTTCTGGAGGCGTCTACGATGCTCCCGAAGTCACCTTGAGCAGAGGCTGGTAGTTTAACGCCTATGTCTTCTCCTGTCTCATACCACATGCCTCCTTTACCGCAGAGTTCTTGAAGGCGGTAAAGCTAAAAGAGGACTTTCCTGACGCTTTCCTCTTCTCCATCCACTCATGGCTTTCCGAACGCTTGCTTCGTGGAAAGCGACTTCTTCATTTTAATGAACCCCGATGTCTTCGTTGCCTTAAAAGAAGAAAATTGAGAAGGAGGAGTACGAGGGGCTTCCGGTTGAAAAGTTTCTCCGAACTCCGACTGTAGAAGGCGCATCAAAAACTTTATAGTCCAATGAGACAGTAGCTGGTTGCGGTTCTTCCTCTGCTTCTACTAAATCATCGCTAACTCCTTCCTCAGAAACTGGAGAAGTAGGAGGAAACTCTGAAGAAAACTGACGAACAGGAAGGGTTCCTTCATCCACCTGAACTTGCATTGGTGAGGAACTGGTGTCTACCAGCGCGCGCTTGGCGTCCGAATCCACACGTTTGGCGCCGACGGGTGCGCGCTCGACATCTACCAACACACGCTTGGCGTCCACTGGTGCGCGCACGAGCGTCCACTAGTGCACGCTTGGCTTCCACTGGTGCGCGCCGAGCGTCAGTCCAGCGAGCGGCTGCCGCTCACTGGTGCACGTTTATCAACAACAGGTGCACGTTTGGCGGCACCTGAAGCGCGCTCCACTTGCACAGAAGCGCGCTCAGCGTCCACCCAATCGCTTGCGAACATACGAAGACTTGCGAGCGGGAGATATTTCATCCTGAGAGCGAGAAGCGAACTTCTCACCTCCTCTAGAGAGCTGCTGGGAGCAGAACGAACTCTAGAGGGAGACTCGAACGAAGAGAGAGGCGAGCGAGGAGAAAGAGCGGGTCTTGACTTCTTCACAGGAAGCTTCTCATCCTTCCTACGACGCGGAAGAGACTCTCTAGCAGCAAGAGCGTCCTGAAGTTGCTGCTGCAGTGACTGAATCATCCTCTTGTTTGGCGAATCTTCCTGCTCCGGGGAGGGACTGATCCTGTGAGCAGAGAGCGGCGAGGGGACGCCTCCCTCCTCCTCCCAGGTACGGCCTCTTCCGAGCTTTGGAGCGACTGTATCGCTCGCACGAGCTAACTGAATCCAAGTCCGAAGACTCTCTACGCCTTTCTGCGGCGGAAAAGCAGCGAACGCACTGTCAGGCGAAGATCGCAAAAGCGGAGAACTAGGACGTGAAGCGTCAACATTACGCGCCGTCCTTTTCAGCGGACGTGAAGCACCTTGAGAACTCCACCCTTTGTTTACGTGGGGATGAAGCCTCCGATGACGAAAAACACTCCTTGAGGAGACGTGCACGCGCACGCTCCCTGGCAGTCTGGGGAGTTTTCATCAGTAACTGCCGAAGGCACGTCAGATCGGTGGGGGTTCCTTGTAACCCTCCTTCGGCTTTCGACATGCTCCCTCCCCAGGTCCTGGGAGTCAAGCAGAGGTCCAGGCCTAGAGGCGAAACGAGGCCGATCTGACGCACCCTCCACTACACAAGGGGTATCACTGCACTTTTGCACGTCACTTTTGCTCTCAAGAGCCAACACTTTCGATTCTAGATTACGAATCGATTCCAATATTAGGATAAAGTATTACTCTCTACAGACATGCTTCAGGGCCCGGAGGCAAAAACTACAGGGTTAGGAGCATTAACAGAAGAGGGTTAACAGGAGAAACATTAACTTTCTTGCACGCCTGAAATACTCCTGGAGGAAGACCTCCTTAACCTATCCTTTTCAAGTTCCATAAGATAGGTCTCATACCCTTGCCTTCTCAGAATCTGTTAGTCTTTGTCGCACTCCTTGCAACGGCTTTCATACACACATTCATGCTCCCTGCAACTCTTACATACCGTATGTGGGTCTACTGAAGCTTTCAGTAGCCTACCTCTACAATCAGTTTCTAGAGCAGAACCTAGCGCTAGCTGAACTAGACCCTGACATATTATTCCAAGAAAAGTCCAAACCAAAATAATCAAATCAATCCACTAATAACGTGTGCCTAGCCACCGATCCAATCAATTAATCCAAAAAAGAACCAAAAGGGATACTCAAGTAGCAAAAAGTTTCCAAATCCAGACGGAGGTGCTGTAACAGATGTTCACAACACCGGCGACAGAAAAATTATGAATAGCAAATGGAATGATTCCTGATACCCGCCTCCCAGCGGCGGGAATGGGTACTAACCACCTGACTCCCACTACGTGTGTCGTAAGTTTTAAATTCTGTCGGTGTCGGAAATTATCAGCTATATATATCTGACAGGTAAGTTTGGCATGAACAAATGGCTTTTAGTCAATTTACTAAGCATAATTACATTAGTGAGATATTTGACATGCTCTAAGCTACAGATCTTGAATACGTGGTTAGTGAGATATTTGACACTGCTTCTTAGCTACCAGATCTTGAATACGTGGTCGAATGCTGGAGAGTGCACAACGCAAGTCCCCTTCAACGTTCAGGCGGATTCTGTACTTGGTTTTGATAGCAACGAGCGTGGAAAATGCAGTTCACATAGATATGTGGATCCAAACATTGTTAGAATCCAAAGAGCCTGATGTGAGATCAGAGGGTAAACAGGAAGGTATTTGACCGAGAACGTCTCCAAATCCATATCTTTGAAGTCTTCTTTAGCTGTAGAGTTGAACTTTAATTCTAGGAACTCTTCTTGGACTTCATCAGCAACATCAGCTACGTCACATTGAAATGAGTTCCTGATGAATTTCCAGGCTTCACGCTTGTCGTATATATCTGGTAAGTATCTGATGAATTCTGCTTTCAAGTCAATTAGATGAGTGATTATTTGTTGCTTTAAATCAGAGACGAGGTTACTGTCAGCGAGAGCAGAATCCAAGTTCCTAAAACTGGCTGCATTTCCATGCTGAACTCGACATTTCCAGAGGTTGAGTTGGCCATGAAGACTCGAATGGTGTCATGGTGCGTGATGATGTTGATGCTTTTCCCTTGTAGTTTAAGGTTCACAGCATTCAATGCTTCAAAAATGTCCACTAGGTAAGCTAGAGTTATCTGAATGCCTTCGGATTGGAAATTGTCATGAAAGTCTGTCTTCTCGTAGCTCATAAAGCCGTCCAAGCATGTTCCCTTTTGATAGCCATCGTACGTTCGTGTGAAAAAGCAAGGCTTCATGTTCGGATTCCATGCTCTTTTCATAAATAACCCATAAATGGAAAAAGTTCTTCTTTTCACCTGAGGCTCGTGCCCCCCTTGGAAATCACTGACACCCCCCCTAGGGGGGCGTGCCCCCCAGGTTAAGAACCACTGATTTAAACACTCCCGACTTGGATTGGTAAAGTCTGTTTAGAAGCAGCTCTTCTACACTTAGCGATAGCTTCTGAAAGTTTCTCGAAAAGCATTTCACTTTGACAAGGGCTAGAACGGACAACCCTTAATGGAACCTTGCAAAATGCGGTTGTCTGAGTAACGATTTCTTGGACGGTAGGAGTATTAGAAAATCTACAAGTAGACTGAGAAGATCTGGAAACCATTCTTTTCTTGGCCAGAATGATGCTACAATAGAGACACATTCTGATGAAAACGGACTTTGTTCAGACTTCTTTTGCTTTATCAGCCCAAATGGAGGAAAGGTATATGCATCCAGCCCTGACCAGTCCAGCAACATTGCATTGACAGACCATGCTAGAGGATCTGGAACTGGAGAGCAAAATAGAGGGAGTTCCGACTGTGGATGGAAGTGTCGAACAGATCTATCACCGCGATTTTCCCCATATCTTCCAAAGGTCGAGGCAAACCTTGGAATCAAGAGTCCATTCCGACGGAAGAACCTGTTGACCTCGACTCAATTCGTCTGCCAAAATGTTCATCCTCCCCTGGACGAACCAAGGAATCAGAGAAAGGTCCCTTGCTTTCTTGTAAAGGGAGAGAGAATGTGTTCCCCCTTGCTTTCGAACGTAAGACAACGTGGTGGAGTTGTTTGCACGCACTGCCATCGCTTTCCCTGTGATCTGGTGAATGAAAGCTTGCAGACCCAGATGGATTGCTAGTAACTCTTTTTGTTGATGTGAAAGGAACTCTGTTCCATTAACCGTATTACCAACACTTTCATCTCTCCTAAGACTGCTCACCAACCTACGTCGGATGCGTCGGAAAAGAACTGTAGGGTTGGGTGGAGAGGAAGAATAGAAATGCCCCCCCCTTCCCCTGAGAGTCTCGTTTTCCGAGAAGAGATGCCTAGCCACCATGCTAGATCCTTTCTGATCTCCTTCGTGATGTCAAACACCTTCGAGTCTGGTTGGAACTTCCTGCACCATGATACCTTCAGAAAGAACTGCAGGGGTCGCAAAAGTAACCTTCCAATTCTTACAAACTTCTCTACCGACAAAAAGGTACCCAGAAGACTCATCCACTGGAGAGCGGAACAAGATCAACGGTTCAGAAACTCCTGAATTACCTGAAGGCACAGCTGAACTCTTTTCGGGGAGAGAAAAACCCGAAAAGTTTGAGTATTGAGAGTCATTCCCAAATATAGAATTTTCTGAGTCGGAATCAGTTGTGATTTCTTCTCAGTGATGTGAATCCCTAATGAGCGAGTCAAACAAAGAGTCCTCTCTAGATCCTTCATGTACTGGCTTTCCGATAGGGAGTGGAGAAGCCGGTCGCCCAGGTAAAGTGCCACATTGATACCCAGCAGATGTAGCCACTTCCCTAGAGGAGCCAACACTCGGATAAATACCTGAGGAGCCGTAGAAAGACCAAAACACAGCCCTCGAAATAGGAATACTTTTCCCATGAAAAAAAGCCAAAGAAATTTCCTTGATTCCTAATGAATAGGAATATGGAAATAAGAGTCTTGCATCTCTAAGGAGACCATCCAGTCTCCCTGGCGAAGCAACTCTATGACCGAGTGGCTTGTTTCCATATTGAACTTTGTTTTTGAGACAAGTTCAGAGTGCTCACATCCAACATGGGTCTCCAGCCTCCCGATGCTTTGGGGACTACATACAATTAGGCGGTTATAAAACCCTGGAGACGACTTGTCAATTATTAACTCTATTGTCGCCCTTCTGAATGAGAGCTTACACCTCTTTGGCCAGAGCTACAAACCTCTCTAAGCCTGGAGAGTAAGCCAACAGTGCAATCAGTGCATCGGAGAGAGGAAGTGGAGCTTTGTAATAAATAGAGTAACCGTGGATAAAAACTTGGACCACCCAAGGGTCTGCCCTTCTGCGATTCCACTCCTCCCAAAACAGGTGTAACCTGGCACCTACTGTAGGTAAATGAAAGAAACATTCAGTATGATATATGAACACTTATGTATATGCATTACATTCTTTAACTTTCATATTCATTTATATAACTCCCTATGTATTTAATGAATGTCATTCTCATTTATTGTGTACGATAAGTAATGACTGAATCTCGCCCGTCTGGCAGTCATGTTTTGCCAGTACGGCACCGTTCTGTATTCCTTGCCTTGCACATAATTTCCACCACTGTGATTTTGTTTACTCACTTAGACATTAAGAACCTACTTTAGTATTTCGGTGTTTCCTTCTTCCCCAACCTTTAGTGATAAGGATAACACATTGAACACACACATGGCGCAGTGAACTGAAGTGTCAGTGAAGTTTTATTACTTCAAGAGGATTTTTTCTGCAAGTACATCTTCCGCCATCATTAATCATCGATGCTTTCTTCTGTTTGCCGCCTTCGCCCAGCATATTATCATGGATTTTCTGGGCTCAGCTCGTGTCGCTTGCGCGAAATATCCTTTAATCTATTATTTCTAGGGTAAATGTACTAACACATACCAGAGAATAAATAAAATAAAGAAAAAGGTCAGTATGACTGACTCGCTCACCCTCATAGGGAGGGTGTCGGTATGAACACTAGGCGAGTGAGACCACTACCACGAGCCAAATGCCAATAGAAATCTCCCACTACAAAACCCTCCAGAGGGGAGCCGTCCCACAGAGGGAGCAGCTCGTACTACTACTACACCATCCCATGCTTGCGACTGCTGCGCCTCTAGTGGCCATCCTTTTTCGTTAGCTCGCACGAGTCACAAGTGCTATTTTTCTCTCTGTGTATTTTGTGCCCTTTCTTCGGATTTTTCGATAATGGAGCGTGCAGCTATTGCAGCAGCTAAGTTAAGTACTCAGTATTTTTTTTACGGTTTAGCGAGTTTTTTCCGTCCCCGAGACGGTATTTGCCGTTTTTTAGGTATAGATACGTTCTCGGGGCTGGAAGCATGGCAGCATGGTCCTGCCGCATGTTGGGTTCGTTCTTGGTCTCCCATACCTAGAACATCCCTTATTATTTTAACGCTCTATTTTGATTATCCGCGTTATTACGTCTACTCAAGTTGTTATACATGTATGTATTTCACCTTATGTAGACTTTTTCTTTCCAGACCCTAGTCCAGGTTCTTAGTATCGGCCCCTGACTAGCTTTGAGTGGTAGACTTGCCTTCGGGCTAGTCCGCACACTCCTGGAAATTTTTCTCCTGCTATTTTACCTTTCTTTCTTTCATTTTTATTATATTATATTTATATGTTTTGTTATTGTTAGGTTAGTTGGCGTCTGGCTTAGCCTAGGTCCTGGCTCGTAGAGCCTAGTCTACCGTTGATCAGTTCGGTCGCTTCCTCATAGCTTCTCTCTGATCAGTTGGTTTTCGCCCTATGGGCCTATATGCTACCGCTTTTCAGTTCTGGTTGCTTCCCGATAGCTTCTCTCTGATCAGTTGGTTGGCCTAGGCTTGGTTACCGTATCTTAGTTTACCGCCTCGTGGTCACTACGTGATCACGAGTCAGCCAGGCGCCTGCCAGTCCCCTTCCCCCCCTCTCCCGCTCTCCCATAGGAGTCGGGCGGGGGTGGGTCGGTCTGTCCTTGCTCGCCCAGCATGCCCGAGCCTGCCTCCCCCTTCCCCTCCACCGGAGGGGCCTGGGAGTCCGACAGTCCCTGACTGGTTCCGTCCTCTCCGCTTCTCGGCTCGGCCGGGTGGTGGTACGTTGTGGGGGGCTCTGGCCTTCCCCCCCTCCGTTACTCTTTGTCGTCGGCTCCGGGTGAGCGCGAGTCTGTATGTCATCTCGCCCTTCCCTCCTTACTAGAGCTCCTCCTACCGGAGTCCTGGTATCCCAGCGGAAGGGTATAGTCCACCGTAGTTGGACCGGAGCATACAATAGGTATTTACTAACCGTACGTATTGCTGAGTTACTACACTCCGCTTCACTGGACCTAGTCCGGTTACTTGCATGTAGGTTTAAGTTATCTTTAAGTTTATCTTAAGTTTCTTAAACCATCCCCACCCCTCCCTTAGTATGTACCGGATCTCTCCGGGATTATAGCCTATTCAGGCAATGCAGGGAGGGGTTATGCCCAAATTTTTTCCGAGCTCCGCCACGTAACGGAGTTCTTTTGTCCTTAGTCTGTAAGTGTTCCCCCTTTAAGATACTCATGTGTCTTCCCACTTACAGGCCACCAAAACTGTGAGCATCCGGGATGTTCCGCTACGCTTCAGGACCCCTGTGGACATGAAGTTTGCCGTCCCATGCTCCATGTGCGACTCCGCACGGGGACATCCAGTCTGGTACCATGAAACGTGTACCATTTGTTACGATCTGGTGAGCCAGCTTTTGGAAGGCGTAAGTATTCCATCTCCGCATGCCGCTCCGCTTCTTTTAGTTCTTAAGTTTTCATCATTACTTTAACTTAAGGCATCTAGTTTTAATTTATTATCCTAACGTTTTAGTTTTAAGTGATTCTTAAATCTAAAATATATCCTCTCTTACAGGCTCCGGCAGTAACGAGATACGGCATTGGCTACCCTGCGGGCCTGGGTCGGAGGTTTTGGCAAGAACGCCGCCAAGGGTCATTCCCTACATACTGGAGAAGCGTTTAGCCTTGTTAATCTTCCCCGGAGGCAAGCGACTGGGTACGTCGACCCGGTAGAGGCGGACCCCTCTATTGCCTTTATCCAACAACAGCTGGCGGCCTCCTTGACTGAACAAGACCAGGATATCTCCACGGATGTCGCAACCCTGGATATAAATGTTGAACCTATGGTAGGTATAGACGACCTGTTGGTCGAGGTAAGTATGCAGGTACCCAGGGTCCCCCTGGGAGTGACTGTTTTCTTCTACCCCTGCAACTTCACCATCCTTCCCAGGCTTTACCGGTGATGAGTTATATACTCCTCCAGAGGCTTCAGTTAGGCCTAAGATCAAGTCTCATATGACCTTGACTAAGACGTCATCGTCCTCGAAGAAGACGTCCTCGTCTTCTTCTTCGCGTAAGTCTCCGGCTCGTAATCCCGGCCCAGACAGGTCTAAAGGGTCTAGCTCCGGCTCAAAGTCCTCAAAGAGTAAGCCTAAGGAGAAATCCCGCACCCCGGCAGTATCACCAGTTCCACTACCTTTGGTGCCTATTCAGAGTCTCCCCTCCACCTCCGCAGCAGCTCCGGCTCTGGACACCAATGCTGGCCTGTTGCAACAGGTGGGCGACTTGGTAGGCTCCCTTAAGACGAGTGTGGAACATATGATATCTCGCCTGTCGGATAGGATAACTTCTCAGGATACTATTATAGCCGGCCTAAGAGAAGCCCCTCTTGCCTCTCCCTCAACCTCTAACACTAGTGGATCTCAGCTTCCCCCGTATGACTCGCTGCCCGCTTTCTCCATGAACAATCCTTGGAGAGTAGCGTCATATGCTCCCTTCCAAGATGGTCTCATCCTCCATACCGGAGTTTGGAACTCGAAGAATAGAGGACTTCGAGTTCTACCCGGAAGGCCTACAGCCTCCCTTCATAGGCTAATAGCTATGGCTCACGCCTTCGGCTATGGTTAGAGATGACAGGGTACCGAAGGAGACAGTCCTCTATTCTCGGGACCAGGCCCAACGAGAATGGCTTAGATGTCTAGACGACATGGACTGTTCGAATACCAAGATCCAACCATTCAAAAGTCCCTTTACCATTTTCACGATGGACGAAGGTACCCCGCTCCCTTTCCTTACCAAGATAGCGAGGTCGACCATCTCAGCAGCTCAGAAAGGGGGAACCCATGCCTCAGCTGAAAGAAGCAGACACACTTCTCCGTTGCTCCCGTCAATTGGGAGAATTATGGGAGGATTTGCCTAACACTTTCACAGCTGGCAAACTCAAACCTGACTGTGCTATGGAGCAGTTTGGTGAAAAGCTGCCCAGGCTCCCTGATAGTCTTATTCAAGCGGAGTTTGACTCGAAAACACGACTAGCCAGGTCAATCAACCTGATGGCTATGTCTGAGGTAGCAACCATGGCTTATGGTTCAGAACCCATTTTTAAGCTTATGACCAAAGCCCTGACTCAAACGGTGCAGTCAGACATGTTCGAGTTTGCCACTGCTAGAACAAATTGCAGAAAGCATGTATTGCTAGAGGCAACCATTCGGCATGAACCGAATAGGTTACTTTCTTCTAACATCTGGGGCGCAGATCTCTTCCCAGAGGCTATGGTAAAGGAAGTACAAGCAGAGGCTACGAGGTTGAACCAAAGCCTTAAGGACCGTTTGGGGTCTTACGGCTAGGAGAAGGCAAGACTTGACACAAAGAGGTAAGGGACAAAGGAAGCCTAGACGTTTCCAACCTTACAAAAGAAGCAGCCGCGCTTCCCTCAACAAGTTCCTACAGTGCCGTTAGTGCAGACAGCTCAGCCCTCCACGTCTAAACGGTCAATCACAGCCTATTTATGTGATATCCCCTCAGCCTCAACCCTCCACCTCATACGCCATCTCTCCAGCTTACAATCCAGCCTTCGAGAGTCAAGCTTCTCAGAAGTATGACCGCTCGAACAAGGGAGGCAGAGGTAAGCGGTCCTTTCGTGGGAGAGGATCGGGAGGCCCCTTCAATAGGGGAAAGCACTTCAGAGGAGTCGAGGGGGTTACCAGAAACCAATGAGGAACTTCAGGTAGGAGGGAGGCTGTTTCACTTTCGCCACCGGTGGAACTTCAGCCAGTGGGCGCAGAGCATAGTGTCAAAAGGGCTGGGTTGGAGCTGGTTGACGAACCCACCTCCAGCCAGACCTTTCCGTCAACTTCCTTCCAAGGAATTGACAGAGTACGCAGAGGACCTCCTTCAGAAAGGGGCTATAGTCAGAGTCAAGAGATTAAAATTTCAAGGTCGCTTGTTCAGCGTCCCAAAGAAAGGCTCAAACAAAAGAAGGGTAATCTTAGACTTGTCCCCGCTTAAACTTAGCCATCCGCTGCGACAAGTTCAAGATGCTCACGATCTCACAGGTGCGGACCACTTACTTCCCCGTGGGCCGTCACCACCTCTATCGATCTTACAGACGCCTACTATCATATCCCTATTGCAAGACACTTCCGTCCGTATCTGGGATTCAGGATAGGAGACCAGACGTTCTCCTTCAAGGTAGTCCCGTTCGGGCTCAACGTGGCACCCAGGGTGTTCACGAAGCTAGCGGAAGTAGTAGTGCAACAGCTCAGAGCTCAATTGGGTATGGTAGTAGCGTATCTCGACGATTTGGTTGATCTTGGGGCCCCATCGGGGCCCCATCCAGTCGAAGAATGCAACAAGGCCACACTGAAAGTGATCCAATTCCTAGAATACCTAGGATTCAAGATAAACAGATCCAAGTCCAAGGACTCACCCCAGAGTCAAACTTTCAGTGCTAGGCATTCAATGGAATCTATCCTCACACACTCTGTCGATTCCATCCACCAAAAGGAAAGAAATAGCGAAGTCAGTCAAGCAATTTCTAAGTCACAAACTAGCATCGAGGAGAGCTCAGGAAAGAATCCTCGGCTCTCTCCAGTTTGCTTCAGTAACGAACATCTTAATGAAAGCCAAACTGAAAGATCTAACCAGATCTGGCGCTCTCGAGCAAATGTCAGGTCCAGGACAAGCTATCCTCAGTACCTCTGATTCTAAAGAACCGGCTTTCGGCCGTGGGCAAAAGTCAAGAATCTGTCAGTGTCAGTCCCTCTTCAGTTCCCTCCACCAGGGATTACCATCCACACAGACGCGTCCTTAAGCGGCTGGGGAGGGTACTCCCAAGTCAAAAAGGTGCAAGGAATTTGGTCACCCCAGTTCCGTCAGTTTCCATATAAACGTACTGGAGGCAATGCAGTCTTCTTGACTCTGAAAAAGATTACGCCCACCAAGGTACTCCCACATAAAGCTAGTCTTGGACAGGCGCAGTGGTAGTACATTGCATAAACAGAGGAGGCTCCAAGTCACGTCATCTAAATCACGTCATGATAGCCATCTCTCCCTGGCAGACAAATTCAGTTGGCATCTTTCCTCCACTCACATAGCTGGAGTGAGAAACGTCATAGCAGACGCCCTATCCCGATCAGTACCCCCTAGAGTCGGAATGGTCTCTAGACGAGAGTTCGTTCCAATGGATCCTTCAAAGAGTCCCAGGGCTACAGGTGGATCTCTTCGCATCACAAGCGAACCACAAAACTACCGTGTTATGTAGCCCCCAACCTGGACCCTCTGGCTTACGCCACGGACGCCCTGGCTCTGGACTGGAACAACTGGGAGAAGATTTACGTCTTCCCTCCAGTGAATCTCCTTATGAAGGTCTTAGACAAACTCAGGACATTCAGGGTCAAGTGGCTCTAGTAGCCCCAGACTGGCCGAAGAGCAATTGGTACCCCCTGATCCTGGAACTGGGTCTTCGTCCCCTTCGGATCCCCAGTCCCAAGCTCTCCCAGTCAGTACAAACGAAGACTGTGTTCGCTTCCTCAGGGATTCTCAAAACCCTAACTTTATGGATTTCATGAAGTTTGCGGCAAAAAGAGATGCGAATATTGACCCTCAGAATATTCTTTTCCTGGAATCCGATAAAAGGGATTCAACTTTGAGGCAGTATGATGCTGCCGTCAAAAAGTTAGCAATCTTCCTGAGAGAGTCAGATATCAGAATCATGACAGTTTAATTCTGCTATATCCTTTTTTCAGATCTTTATTTGAAAAGGGTTTAGCAGCTAGCACGATTACGACAAACAAGTCAGCATTGAAAAAGATATTTCAATTTGGATTTAACATAGACTTGACAGATACCTATTTCTCGTCTATTCCTAAAGCATGTGCTAGACTTAGGCCCTCTGTCAGGCCTACGTCAGTTTCATGGTTCTTAAACGATGTTCTAAAACTGGCTTCCGAACCGGATAATGACACATGCTCGTTTATGATGCTCCTAAGAAAGACTCTGTTTTTATTAAGCCTAGCTTCAGGAGCAAGAATTTCAGAACTGTCGGCTTTATCCAGAGATCCGATCATGTTTCAATTCCTTCCCACGGGGGAAGTGCTACTTTCTCCGGAACGTAGCTTTTTAGCAAAGAATGAAGATCCTTTGATGAGGTGGGAACCTTGGAAGGTACTACCCCTTCCACAAGATGTTTCCCTTTGTCCGGTTTCAACCTTACGAGCCTTTGTCTATCCAGGGACCTCTTCTTCCTCATCGGGGCCCCTCTTTAGGAGGGAAAAAGGTGGTACTTTATCCACTAAAGGCATCAGGCAACAATCCTGTACTTATCAAACAAGCCAATCCTGACTCCTTTCCAAAAGCACATGATGTCAGGGCAGTAGCCACCTCAATTAATTACTTCCAACATATGAATTTTGCTGATTTAAAGCGAAGTATACCGGATGGAAATCGCCGCAGTGTTCACGTCACTACCTTAAGTCCTTGGAAGCTCTGAAATTCCCAGCAGTAGCAGCGGGTAACATAGTTTCCCCTGACTCTAATTTAGATTATAGTAGAAGATTCAGTCCTCCTTTCTACCTGCCTCACACAACAGTTCGTCTATTCCTGCCTTGTTCATTACATTTACCTTGTGTCTTAGCTGCTTTATGATTGTATAGTGCCCCTTTTGTCTGGTTAGGGACACTCACATCTATTACCATACTGATCTCATAGATGTTATCCCCTTATTTTTATGCTAGGGGATACATCATAATGCAATGGTTACGGGTTTTGTATATTAAGTCATATACATTCCTAAGATATATTATTTTATCATTGATCAAATATTTATGTAAATTTATACTAATTGCTATTTCTATTTTTGATACATGTTGTTACACAGATTTATTGTGATAGGTAATCATTCTACCTATTTGTATATATGTAAATTACCTTCCTTATATTATTAACATAATTATATTTAAGGGTAAGTTAAGCATAATTCTGATTTGTTTTATTTTCTGTGTACTTGTATCTTTTTAGCAATTATATTCATTCTTTTATTTTGTATCTTTTATTTGAGACCTATTTTGTTTTGATTATATTTTATTTACTTTTGTTTACAATCTTGTGCTGTTTCTCTGGTACGATTTCGCGCAAGCGACACGAGCTGAGCCCAGAAAAAGGAGGTTTTGACGTAAGGAAAAATCTATTTCTGGGCGATTGGCTCGTGTCGCCAGCGAAACCCCATACCCCCCCTACCCATCCCTTCGCTCAAGATTGTCTGCTAACTTCAGGATGGCCACTAGAGGCGCAGCAGTCGCAAGCATGGGATGGTGTAGTAGTAGTACGAGCTGCTCCCTCTGTGGGACGGCTCCCCTCTTGGAGGGTTTTGTAGTGGGAGATTTCTATTGGCATTTGGCTCGTGGTAGTGGTCTCACTCGCCTAGTGTTCATACCGACACCCTCCTAGAGGGTGAGCGAGTCAGTCATACTGACCTTTTTCTTTATTTTATTTATTCTCTGGTATGTGTTAGTACATTTACCCTAGAAATAATAGATTAAAGGATATTTCGCTGGCGACACGAGCCAATCGCCCAGAAATAGATTTTTCCTTACGTCAAAATCCTTTTATTGTGCTGCAAGTGTATAGTGATCAGTGGTTAATGAGCGAAGTGTTGTGCAAAGTGTCTTGTCGTTTTAGTGCCTTATTTTGTGCATTTCACATAACTTTCGTGACATGCAAAACCCTTTCTGCTGCCCTCATTGAAAGCGGATACCCATACATCCAGTAGTGTGGGAGCGTATGCCCGCAGTGGTAACACAGTGGGAGAGATCGCCAGGACGACACCACCCACCTCCCCCTATCCACCACTCCTTTGCCCTCACAACCAGCCCGTCTCCTCCACTTAACCGACTGCGACAGATTTCCTTCAGCTTATCAAGTTTTTAGAAGAATCTCACCGGTATGAAGAAGAGAAAAGACGACGTGAAGATGAAGAAAGAAGAGAACATAGAGGATGTGAAGAAGACAGAAGAGCACAAGAGGAATTATACACAGAGATGAGGAAAATGCAAGATTTACTGCCTTTATCAAGGTGCTCTCATCTGCCCAACACTTCCACGCAACATTCCAAATGTTTAGGGATTGGAGACGAAGCTGGGACGATTATGCCATTACACTTGACCTTCTCAAGCTTCCTAGGGAAAAGCAAATGATTCAGTTGCGGATGTGCCTAGCCCTTGAAACTCAACGCGTATTGGAACACCAGGATGGATCTCCAAGCAACAGTGCTGCCCACCCCAGCAAGACCCAAGATGCACGTCAGAACAACTGCCGTTGTTTAGGATACCCTTCTTCCATAGACCCCAATCTGTGTTTTTCGGTCATATGGCAACATGAATTCTCACCTACAGATGTTACCAGACACTGGTGCTGATGTCACCGTTATTGGCCAGTGACACCTACAAAGTTTAGGCATCCCCAGTAGCAGCCTCCAACCTCCTCTGCCGACTACAACGTTTACTGTGGATGGATCCAAAATGGCGCCTGCTCTTGGTATGTTCCAGGCTACTCTCACCTTAGGCAAGCAGTCTTGTTCTGCGAGGATTCATGTCCATGAGAATGTCCAGACTCCACTTCTGTTTTATGCACATTGTCAAGAGTTGGCCATAATATCTCCAGATTTTCCTAAGCCATTGCTGAAGTGAGACATGTTAATAGATGCAAGGAGCTACCTATTTCAGCCACCATGTCACCTTCGGCTGCCAAGAAATATTTCCTCTAGGAATTTTCAGACGTGTTGGTTTCCAAAGAAGACTTGAAGTCAGTTCCTCTCAAGCCCATGGTTGGTTCTCCCATGCAGATTCATCTCAAGGATGGTGATGTGCCCTTCGCTATTCACACTCCAAGACAGATTCCGCTCGCCTTCAAGGATCAGTTCCAGGAGGAGCTTGACTATGGTATCCCAGGGAATAATTAAGCCGGCCAGAGATGATCCTCCAGAATGGTGTCACTCTCTTGTCGTCGTCGCCAAGAACATCACAGGAGTACGCATCACCGTTGACCTCTCCAAGCTGAATAGGCAAGTTTCCCGCCCCGCCCACACTTCACCCACACCCTTCGCCACTCGGTTTTTCACGACAGCTGATGCCTTCGGTGGGTACTGGCAATTGGAATTTGCCAAAGTGGATCAGCATTTGACCACCTTTATTACGCCATATGGTCGGTTCAACCACTGCAGAGGACCAATGGGCTTTGCAGCTACTACAGATGCATTCTGTCTGCAAGGCGATATGGCCGTTCAAGGAGTCGAAGGTCGTCGATGACATCCTTCTTCATGACGAGGATTACCAGTCACACCTTTACCATATCCACGAGATGCTCACAAGGTGCCGCAAGTTTGGGATTACCCTCAACAAAGACAAGTTTGTGGTTGCTGCACTTACTGTCAAGTTCTGTGGATACACGCTCTCAGGAGAGGGCATATGGATGATCAAAAAAAAGTCAGTGCCGTCAGGGATTTCCCAACTCCAACTAACCTGACTGACCTCTGATCATTCATGGGCCAGGTCAACCAATTGGCAGAGTTCACCCCTGACATTGCCGCTACAGGCCAGCCTCTACACCCTCTGATGAGCCCCAAGAGAACATTTGTTTGGACCCCTGATCATGATGAAGCTTTTCAACACGTCAAGTTAGCACTCCTCTGGCCACCTGTTCTTGCTGTCTTTGACCCAGACCTGCCTGTTGTCCTTAAGACAGATGCCTCATGCCTTAATGGTACTGGACATACCATACCCTTCTGCAGGACCATGGTAGTGGACGCCTGCTTTTAGTTCAGTGTGGCTCTCGATTCCTTACCGATGCAGAGACACGATATGCCACTATTGAGCTCGAGATGTTGGCTGTAGTCTGGGCAATGTCAAAATGTAGGCTGTATCTTGCCAGCCGACAGAATTTTACTCTGATGACTGATAACCAGCCCCTCATGCCTATCCTGAATCATTACTCGCTGGACACAATTGAGAATCCTCACCTCCAGTGTCTGAAGGAGAAAATTTCACCCTATTTGTTCACAGCTGTGTGGTGTGCTGGCAAGTCTACGAACATTCCTGATGCTTTGTCTCGAGCCCCAGTTAGCCACCCCACACCAAAAGACAAAATTGCAGGTGCCCCGTCCACCACCCATCTCCGAACAGCCATGGCTGTGTAAGCTGTTACCTCTTCAGGAAAGTCTCCAGTTCAAGATGCCGACAGGACTCTTCAGCTCTACGAGATGCAGCAAGAGCAGATCCTGACTACACTCGCCTACTCGCCTGTGTCACCTCAGGATCCCCCTCCAACAGATATGATCTGCATAACTCCGTACTCCCATACTGGAAGATACGGGATGAGCTCTACGCTGATGGTGACCTCGTTTTGTATGGAGCAAGAGTTATAGTTCCTGCCGCCCTCAGTTGCCGCACCTTGTCCTGCCTACATGACAGTCATAGGGGCGGTGGAATCTATGAAGCGCCGGAAAGACAGGCTGTCTTCTGGCCTGGTATCAACTCAAACATTGTCAACACAATTGGAGCTTGTGAGTCATGCCAGGTATTGCAGCCAACCCAGCAGCAGGAACTATAATGAATGACGACAACCCCACGAAGCCCTTTGAGTCTGTTTCTGCAGATTTCTTTATGGTCGCAGGAAAAGCCTTCCTCGTCATAGTTGACTGACTCTCAGCCTGTTGTCTCATGCAGAGGTGATACTGCCACCTCCGATACAATCAGGCTCTTCTGCCGTTACTTCCAGGAAGTTGGTGTGCCTCTCCATCTCAGGACTGATGGAGGACCACAGTTTACCAGCAACGAGTTCCGGGACTTCATGGAGCGATGGGGAGTCCATGTGATAACCTCCCCATATTATCCACAATCAAACAGTCATGCCAAGGCTGCCGTAAAGTCAATCAAGCATCTCATCCTGACAATGGTACCCTCTGGCAACATTGATTGCGAAGAGTTTGAAGTTTGATCGAGGCCTCTTAGAGCTTCGGAATACTCCCAGTTTCACAGGTCGCTCCCCCACCCAGATCCTGCATGCCTGACCTCTTAGGTCATGCATCCCTGCAGACCCAAAGTCCTTGTCAGAGGAGTGGCAGGTCAAGACCGAGGACTGTGACCGCCGTGCTGCTACCCGTGCTAAGCAGGTTAAGACCCAGTACAATCAGCATGCCCGCCCCCTACCCAGGTAGAGTATGGGACATCTCGTCGCTGGGACAAGGTTGAGGTAGTCATGAGTTTTGGCAGGTCAAGGGATTATGAAATTCGTCTCCCTAGTGGTTGTGTCTGGTGGCGAAACTGTTGTTTCTTTCGGCCAGTGCCACCCCCTAGTGTTGACCCATCCCCTCTTTCCCCTGTGGCCCTGCTTGGACCAGGAAAATCAGTCCTTAGTTGATATTCCCCCATTGTCCCCGCGTCATTCTCAAAGGCTCGTAGAGAAAGTCTGCTCGAGAGTGTACTAGGAGCATGAAGGGGGAAGGAGGTGTAGGCAAATGAAAGAAACAGTACGATATATGAACCCTTACGTACATATATGCATTACATTCTTTAACTTTCATATTCATTTATATACCTCCGTATGTATTTAATGTATGTCATTCTCATTTATCGTGTGCGATATGTAATGACTGAATATTGCCCGTCTGGCAGTCATGTTTTGCCAGTACGGCACCGTTCTGTATTCCTTGCCTTGCACATAATTTGTACCTCTGTGATTTTGTTTACTTCACTTAGACATTAAGAACCTACTTTAGTATTTCGGTGTTTCCTTCTTCCCCAACCTTTAATAAGGATAACACAACGAACACACACACCTACCAAAGCATGAAGGATAGTTATATTACTTGGAGGAACACTTGGAAGCAGGTTTTGTCATGGATTTGGGAGGTCTGACAAAGGACCTGGTGATACTGCCACGAAAATGCTGTTGCAAAGGAGAGGAAGATTTGTCAGGAGTCACAGAGGTGGCTTTCACTCACTTAGTTGACTGGGTGTTTGCAGATTGTAGAAGACCAAAAACACTCGGAGAGTGCTAGAATTCCAAAGAATTTAAGTGGCTCAGCGAGACACCCGAATTTTGCCAAACAATCATCGGGATGGGGCCCCTCCTTGATTTCGGAACGAGCATAAAAACCAGTCCTAAATGTGAGCATTTCAGACTGGATATGATATAAGATCCTTCCTCAACGACCTGGACATATGTCCAGTAGGACCCTAAGATCCCTCCAGGAACGTAGTCCCCCGACACTGAA
>NC_087222.1:21540596-21577909 GCF_015104395.2 Macrobrachium nipponense
GAGGAAATAATAATAATTACTATTATTTGTTTAAGCAGCCATTTCCGACTATGTCCGATCGGCTACTTAATGTAGATATAATCTGTTAAAGATACTATATCAAATAGAATATATTTTTTCATTTAGTTTAAAAAATAAATAAATAGATAAAACATTACTGTACACATTTAAAACAAATGTGTATGAATAAAATTATTTATATATATTTTACTAAATCTGTATCTAATGACATTATTTATAAGTTTTAATAGATTTTAAAATCTTACAAACATTTGAGTCGTCATCTCCTAAAATGTCCTGCATTTTAGGAGATGATCCAAAGTATTTATGTCTAATATGTGAATACTTAGAGCATTCAATTAAAATGTGTTTCACGGTGATTCTGGTTTGTCAGGTATCACATTCTGGAGGAGGCTGATTAGACATAAGAAAGCCATGGGTTAACCTTGTGTGCCCATTACGCAGCTGCACAAAGCGACCTCATGGTTTCCCTGCTTTTGAAAAGAATTCTTAAATTTTTAGAGCCCTTATAATATGTTTTGTACATTTTATTTCTATCATTTAATGCTGCTTCTTTTGCATATTTATCAGCAATTTTATTGCCTTCAATTCCAACATGGCCTGGTGTCCAGCACAAGGATATCTTGATATTTTGAATGCTTAAAAATGAATATTTTCTTGTATTGCTCTAATAGCAGGGTGATGCTGATTAAAAGAATCGATTGCTTGAATTGCCCTTTTTGAATCACTATATACAGTGTAATGTTTGCTGGGAGTTTTAGGGATTTTATACAGAGCCAATGAAATTCCTGCCAATTCAGTGGAATACATGGAGCTATAAATAGGCATTCTTCCATGATAATATTTTTCGTCTGTAATAACTGCGATCCCCACAGCAGCATCAGTTTCTAAGCCATCTGTACAAATGGAGATAGTATTTGCATGAATTTCTTGGTGTTCCCAAAAAATTAGTTTGGCAGTGTAACTTGGATTTTTTTTTTACATCGAATAACTCATGGCATACATGAGGCTTATTGCATTTCCAAAAAGGTGTTGAATTTCGTAAATGGTTCAGGAGTTTTAATGGTGGAATATATTTTCCAATGTATATTTTCAGTCGTATAACAGATGGATAAAATGATCTTGGTCCAATTCTTCTTTGGAATGATGGTATTATTAATAATTCTACTCAGTTTAGAAGTTTAAACTATATTCGAACCTTCTTTGATCAAGTGAACACAGAACTGTTTCACTATACAGAGAAATAACAGGTGTAGTAAATTTAAATGCAACCGTAGCATATCTCTGACCTGCATTGTGAAGAGATCTCATTTTTCCAATGTACTGGCAGATGCAGAAGCATATACTAGATGCGACCCATAATCAATTTTACTCAGTATCAAAGTCTTGTGTAAACAGAATAATGTACTTCTCTCTGAGCCCCACTTGGTATGTGACAATTTCTTCAATAGATGAAGTACTTTACTACAGCTTTCACGTAGGCAATTAATGTGAAATTTCCAAGACATTCGTTGGTCCACATACAACCCAAGAAATCTGGTATGAGTGACAAAGTTAATTGGTTTATCATACAGTAGCAATTTCATTTTTGGTACATTTTTCTTATTTGTAAAAGTAATGGCTACAGTTTTACTTGCCGATGTAGTGAATCCATGTGTAGTAGTCCACGATACGACAAGATCGAGAGATATTTGTAGTATGATTTGTCCTTAGTCCAGAATAATGAATTTCTTTTAAAATCTGATGATTCCATGTCTTGTCATAGGCCTTCTCCATAATCAAAGAAGATGGCTGTGGCATAGCTGTTTGAAGCAAATGCTTTCCCAATACTATCGGTGTCAAGTAAAGTTAAAGGATCAAGGGTAGATCTTAGTTTCCTATATCCATATTGTGAAACGGAAAAGTATCCTGTTTTTTTCTCCAGGATTAATCTGTTGTTAATCATTTTCTCAAACTATTTACATAAACAGCTTGTTAATGCTATTGGTCTGTAGCTGCCTGTGGCATAAGGATCTTTGCCTGGCTTCAAGAATGGAAGGTCCAGTGCTCTCCGCCAATCTTGTGGGAAATATATTTCAATCTATATTTTGTTATATAGCTTTAATAAATATTGTAAACTGTTTGGGTGAAGGTGTTTCAACATTTCAACAGTGATCATATCTTCACCAGGGGCTGTATTGGAGCATGTTGATAATGCCGATAAAAGTTCATCCATGGTAAAGCAATCATTGTATGAATAATATTGATCAGTCTCAAAATTAATTGGAATTTTTTCTTCTTTTTCTTTAATGGTGCGAAAAGATTGTATTGACGAACCTTTGGAGATATTACTTAAATGTTCTGCTAAGCAAGTTGTCACCTCTTTAGGATCATAGTATATCAGTTTGCTATTCATTTTCAAAACTGAGACATGGGATCGAATGTGCTTTCCTAGTATTTTATGCATTTTTTTCCAGATCTTACTTAGGGGTGTATCTTTGCACACCGACTTTAGGTAGTTACACCAAAATTTTCTTTGTGCTTCACTAAACGTTCGTTTTGCTACAGCACATGACCTTTTATAATCTATGTAAACTGAATCGTTTCTCGACTTCTTAAATTTTCTTTTGGCTTTACTACTACGGACCTTCTTTGCTTTTTTACACTCCTCATTCCACCAAGGAACTGGACATTTAATCTTTACTTGCGCTACAAATGGTATAGATGACTCTGCAGCATCAATTACCAGAACTTAAAACATAACCAGAATAGTTTCTATGTCCAAATTATTATCCCATAATGGAACACTCTTCGTGCATTCACTAAAATCTTCCCAGTTGGCTTTATTAACATTAAATTTATTGATTGATATCTCTCCAGCGAAATTTAGAATACTAATTAAAACAGGAAAATGATACTACCACACAAATCATCGTAGTGTTCCAAAAATATTTGTCTGCTAGATCTTGTGAGCACAAGGACAAATCTATGTGAGAGTAACTTTTTGTTCGTTAGTTCAAATGAGTTGGTTTGTCTATCTATATTATTATTTGGACTTAGATATACAGAGCAAATCGTTATAATTTCTAGTTGAATCTGAACTTCCAAGGCATTTATTTCAGATGAAAGATCATATATTGTGAAAGGTAAATCTTTTCTAATGAGAATCATATTACCTTGCTGATTAGCAGAGTGAGGTTGATAAGATGTGTAAAACTTATTTGTAAAACTGGAGGAAATAGGTAAAAGTGTTTCACTGAGGCAGATACAAGTTGGGCTATATTCATCAATTAATTTAAGTAACTCTAACTTGTTTTTGTTAATGCTTCGAATGTTCCATTGCAATATGAATGAGGGAGTGTCTTTATTATTTTTAGAAGTGAATTGTACTTATTTTCTTCGGTCTTACGACCATGAGCTGAGAGAACTGTGTCCACTTTAGTCTTTGAATTGGAACTTTTGATAATATTTTTGTTGCTGTACAACGGAATTTTGCTTCTAGCACCTTTGCTATAATCTGGTGGCATAGCATAGTCTCGTACTAGTGACTTATATTGTTTTATGTTTTATTTTTTTTTTTTTTTTTTTGTAGGTTCCTTAGATTTCTGTGAAACTATTTCGTATGAATAATTTTCTGGAAGGTCTTTACTATTGGTGATACAAACAATGGTTTCTTCTGAACTGGTAGTTTTCTGACATTTACTATTTGGACTATGAAGGTTGGTCTCTTTCTTAGGTGAGGATGTTTCACTGTGTTCTAGGTCTCTTTCCTATCTCTGCTGGTCCATTTAGTTCTCTTAGTATTTTCTCAGTATTTTGTAGTTTGTTTTTGTCCTGGACTATCCTCTGAGATATATTTTCTTCTTTCTTTTGGCATTTGTTAACAGAGATATCCTCTCTCTGTTCATCAAGATGATCATCTACTGCAAGGCTGGTCAGTGCTTTGAACCTATTACTTATCTCCATGGTATTGTTTTTATCTGATTTTTCTACAGTTATTTCATCTCTGGTGTTAGAAGATTGGGCAGCTTGTGAGACATCATTGGATATCATTTTGCTTTGGTGTTTGAGTGTATCTGCAAATGTTTTGCAGGGAATCTGCATTATTTCTTCTTTCATGTTTTCCTTGGCCTCCTTAACTGTTATACCAAATTTTCTTGATCTGGTAAGGAAGGGCTTCTTAGAAATATCTGAGATATGCACATTCCCTCCCATAAGCATGGTGCGAACCATTACAGTTAAAGCATTTTTTAGGGTTGGTGCATTCATCACTACTATGCTCCAAGGAGCCACATTTAAATCATCTAGACGAGCCCAAAGACTCACATCGTTTTGCTGAATGTTCAAATTTCAAGCAAACCTTACATTACATAGGTTTTGGATGTTCTTCTTTAATTGCTATTCTTTTGTTTCCTATTCTCATATATGTTGGAATTGTTTGCTGTGAAAAAATAATTTTAGCTATCTTTAGACTTCTTCCAGTTTTAACACTTTTTCTTTCATAAACTATAAATGATTGAATTCCATGTTTTTGATCTTCCAGGACTTCTTTTAATGTATCACATACAGATTCATTGGTGTCATTTTCAATTCCAAGTTTATCCAGCAACATAGTTCCAATTCTAGTGTTATAATGGGCTTCGTCAGGAGCATTAATATGGTGAATTCCAAGTGTTGTAGTTTCAATTTTTTTTTTTAAATCTTGTTCAGATTTAGCCTTTACAATGATTTAGTTTTTTTCGACTGAGAATCGGGATTGTCACAGCCAAGAATTTTCTTCGGTGAACGGTATATAACCAAGTCACTTAGAGGGGTTACTTCTTCGCTTATTTTGAATGTGATATACTGAGACCACACTGGAGGAGAAAAAATATCTTCCATAGTTATTCTTTTAAATGTTCTTCTCTTTTGAGATAGAGTGTTTGGTACATGGGGCTCTAAAGTAGCCAAACTAGAGTTTTGGAGGGATTCCACGGACAAGTCCTTTGAAGAAAGCATAGGGTCATCAGCAGAAATATTGGAGGGGGGGGGGTAGCCATATAACATAAAAACTTAATTCATCCAGATATTTCCCATGGAGTCACAATTAGAGGAAGGGTCATCCCTTTAATTAAGGTCGTCCTAGGGGTAATTAATTACCAGATATACACCCTATCTCCAGTGCTAAGGCGTCATGATGTCCGTCGAGGTCAGACCCAGCACTGGGGATAGGATTCGACATTAACTTTCCCCTTGCTCGACCACGTCAAATCCCAAGAATAATACTAAATCATGTCCAAAACCAAGCCAAAAGCCAACATAAAATCCATATCTTATTTAGTTGGATCAACAGCCGGGCACCAAGGTCCAGTGAGAAAGCAGTTACCACCAGGCATCAGAGCCCAGCTGCTGAACCCTAAGCCCCCCAACCCAAGGGAAGGCTTCAGCATCTGGGGAGAAGAGGAAGTAGAGAGAGTAGTAGTTATAATGGAATGGAATTGCCTATGAAACGGGTCCTCCTCCTTTGCTCCTCTTTGTTAAAGTTAATTATTTCTGCAATACCTTACTATATCTTTTGTAAATTCCATCTTTTCAATTTCCCTGTCGTGAAGAAACCTGGATCCATTTTTTCCCCAGACAATCCTTCGCAATGCTCAGCATTTGCAAGAAGTGGGAAGCAGGCAGCAGCATTTGTGGTTCTTATTTATCTGTATATATGTTCAAGAAAAATTGTTTCATGGAGTTTGACTGCACAGGCAATATTGTGAATATTAAAAGCTTCTTCATGCTTGAAAATATAATTTGGACAAATTGACCAATGCAGAATCTTTGAGTTGTGATGCAAAGTGGCGCTGGACCATGCAAAAGTCTCCTCTGCTTCTTTCTCTTAGGGCACTGATAGAGCTGGGCTGTGTAATCATTGTCTCTCAGCCAAGAGCCGTTTTTAATGTCAAGAGTCCGTGTCATGGCCTGACTTCATCTCTGTAGTTTTGCCATCCGAGGCTTTGCATGGGCGATGTACAATCAAAGTGTTGCTTAACGATTCAGTGGCAAGATTTGTGCTCAATTGCAACTTGAAGTAGCCATGTCCTGGGCTTTTAGTTTTTTTTTTTTTCTTAAACCTTCGTCTTTGAATTTGTGCCTTGTGGCTGACTACGTGGTCCTTGGTTTAATTTTAAAATAAAAATGTCAAAGACCCACCCTGATCTCGCGGGACCTTCGCTATTAGTCCTTGGGACAGAACCATCCCAGTTGGAGGGAAAATTTCTGACATTTCGTCAACGTTTCCACAAACTGTCCAATCGCAATTTTTGGGGCAAAATGAGTTAATAATACCACAAAAACAATCATACTTTCATCTTTAATGTCACAAACTTTCAAATTGATATCTCAAGTAGTTTTTGGCATATAAAATATCAATACTGTTGAATATCGGCATTTCACACAAAAAGTTTCCACAAAGTGGGGAACATTCAATCGTCACTTTGTGAAAATGTGAGGCTTCTTGAATGTTATTTTTTTTTTCACAAAGTGCAGCATTGTTAATTAAAACCTTTTGGTTGCTCTGTATGGTAACTGTTTTTATTCACATGATAGTATTACGCTAATTTATGCATAATAACTTGACAATCATAAACTTTACAGAGTCTGCTGTTCAATTTTAGAAAGGAACTAAAAATAGAAATAGTATGGAAAGAAAAAAATTATATGTATATATATATATATATATATATATATATATATATATATATATAAATATATATATATATATATATATACATTCCAAAAATCAAGCTGCTTACTTGATTTTGAGGAACAGCAGTCCAGCATTGGTGCCCCTAATAGTGATGATGATATACCTTCATCAAAATTAGCCAAAAAGAAAAAAAAAAGAAAAAAAAAATATACAAATGACTACGATTCTCAGGATTCTGATATACCACCAACTACCATCGAAAATAATTTTGAGAATGACAATAATTCTTCCATGGACGTTTCAGATATGCTTAGGTCAGTGTGATTCAATCAGGGATCCAGTGTCTGTGGTGAACAATGACGACATACTACCTGAGGATGGAATATCACCAATTGGTATATGTGACAGTCAAGGTTGTAATGAGTGATGTGTTTGCAGCTTATGCAAGATCCGAATGTCAAAAGCTGGTTTGCATTTCTAATTTTGAAAATAACGACAGTTGCAAAAATCAGTGTGATAATAAGTAAGAATTGTGATAAAGCTTTTGTCCAAAATACGAGACTATCTTAAAAAAAAGAAACTGTCTCTGATTCCGTTAATGTAACATTCTGAACAGTTTGAACTTTATGGATTTGCAAAAGAAGCAAGTGGAATTTCGCCATTAAAAGGGGATAACTTTCCAGAAGAAAGGCTTCGAAAATTTTGCAATGAAAATCATAATTCTGGTTATGCATACATACGTGTAAAGTGTAAGCGAGAGGTACCCGCATTAAGAAACCTTAAGCCACGATGGTTTTCAGAAAAAAAAATTGTGCAATGTTAGAGGTCTGTGCTGTAGTGAAATAACAGACGAGGAAAGAAACACCCGTCTCAGTGGTTTTTATGATGCAAGAAGTGTTACAAAGCAAAGGGAATGGCTACGTCACATGTTCAAGCTACTGACACCAAGAATGATAAAGATAGGAAACTGAGTCGTAAAACCAGAACATTCTTATATTTATTACCAAAATCCGATGATAGACAATCACATTACAAGTGTGTAGTGATGTTTTTAAGCACACTAAATGTAAGTGAAAAGCAAATTAGGACAGAAATGAAGAAACTGTCATCAGATGAAGCTGTGCAATCAGAGGGTCGTGGAGGTAGAAGGGAGAAATTGAAGAAAAGGACGAAAGGCTTCAACTAAATGTGATAGAAGAGCACATTAATAGATTACCAAGGATATTTATATCCTGATTTGACAATCACCAAAAAGTATCATCAACTTTATACCAAAGGCAACAGTGGAAATGATGTTAGCTTTTCTTTTTGCTGAAAGATATTCAAAACTCAGAACTTAAAATTTCATGTGCCCAAAAAGGACCAGTGGTGTGAGAGAGAGAGAGAGAGAGAGAGAGAGAGAGAGAGAGAGAGAGAGAGAGAGAGAGAGAGAGAGAGAGAGAGAGAGAGAGAAGCATTCTGGAAAAGAAATAGAGATGAGCGAGAGGGATTGAAATTTCAATATGCAAAACATATAACAGAAAAAGATTTAGTCAGACATAAAAAAAAACAATCAAGGAGAGGGCCAAGTCGAATGTTGAACTAAATGCTGTGAATTTCTACCTGAAACAAGTGTTATATATGCCTAAATCTCTCTGCAATGAACTCTTTTACAAAAGAAAACTGTCATGCTATCATCTTATTATAACACAACTTAGGAAATGCTAAGGGTTCTCGTTGCTTTTGGCATGAAGGGATTGCTAAATAAGGAGCAAATGAAATTGCGTCTTGCATCAGAAGCTGGCTAGCAGAAGCAGACAAGAATTAAGAGTATACTGATGTTGCCTTTTTTGTGATGGATGTACCAGACAAAACGAGAATTCCATGCTGCCAGCTACATTGCTTCATTTTTTGGAGAATTCAGTTTCGATAAGGCCAATGTGAAGGAGACTCAGTGCACAGCAGTACTGAGAGGGCAATGAAAAGGGCAGGAGATACTTTCACCCCGACACAGTTGGCAATGGTTATTAGACTTGAAGGAAAAATCCTTACAAGGAACCGAAAATGATCAGCGACTGGAAGGATTATTCTTAACAACTGGATGAAGAAAAGGAAGGAAAACTTTCTACAAAGCCTCCCATACTGGCCAGGATTTCCAAACAATATCACTGACTGACTCTCAAACCACAGGGAAAACAGAAATGGAGAGTGTTGAGCAATCATAGCAGATTATTGAGAGGCTGTTAAATCATCAAGTGCAAAATTTGATGAGTTTGTGTAGTGGAACGACTCCTGTTATAAACAATCCTGATCACATTTCATTTTACCGTAATTTGCTTCATTACTAAAAATGTTAAGTAGGTACTAGTTATATCTAGAACAGACATGCAATCAAATGCTTTCAATGAAAATAAACTATTTCCATCAATACTGAAAGACTTTTTACCCAATAAAACCCTCATTCATATTTTCATACAAATATATATACTATATATGACAAACAATTAAATGTGTATATCATATCTTACCCTCTCAGCCTTTATTGTACGTATTTATACAAAACAAAATTTCAACCTTAGATTCGGTGTGTGACAAATATCCATAACTTCAAATAACAATGTCACCAGTGTGACAATAGATGTCGATTTGTTAACACTGTGAGTCAGTCAGTTTTCACAAACTTTGATAAACATTATTAAGAAATCTAAGAATTCAAGCAATTGTTTAAACACTGTTGGAAAGTGAAGGTCTTAATCCTATCAACTAACAAAAGTCAAATGTTCACCGACTAAATTACTTGATAAAAAGATGGTTTGAAGTGAGAGAAATCTTTAAATGTGATTTACTCAAAACAAGAATTTTGCAAATTCGAGTTTGTGGAAACGTCAGCGGACATTTGATAAGGCCAATTTCAAGATCTATTTTCATTGTAAATAACTTTAAATAAACTTTAAGTGTTTTAAGTGTTATATTTCGTAGTAAAACGTATAATCTGCAATCACATTTTATGATACTATACTTATTATACACTAGCGGGCATTGACAATTAGGTTTTGGTAGTGTCAAATTTTACTCAGATATCTGAGTTTTAATGAGGTCAAGTGAAAGATTTTATTTGTGTATAAACTACAGTGGTCTCCCTGTATTCGCGGGATATGCGTACCAGAAACCGCCCCCCCCACCCCATGAATAATTAGAACCTCTATAAAAAATGCTGAAAACAGCCTATTTTGTCAGTTAAAACTCAAGAAAAACCCACTAAAGATTTTTATACTTGTTTTTTTTTAATAGTTTTATCACAAAAGTGCATTTTACGATGAAATTGATAAAAAAACCAGGAATTTGTGGATATTTCTCATTGAAAAATACCACGAATATGCAAATTTTCCGCAAATAATGCGGGGAAACATTCCCGAGAGAAATCCACGCATGTTTGAGTCCGCGAATCCAGAGAACGCGAATACGGGGGGGTCCACTGTACTTCTATTATTTATCAATACTTCTAACATTTACACAATGAAATGAACTTAAAAAGAGGTTTAATCAGATCAGAATAATACATGACTTTAGTCACTTATAAAGCAAGTACTGGCTGAACACTTCCGACTGGTTAGCTTACAACAGAATACAGTCTGCCCACTGTGTCTGGTTTACTAATACAAAGCATTAGGATCTACTGACTTTTTTTTTCTTTTTGTGGTGTTTTTGTGTTGCACAGAACCAGTGGTTATTCAGCAATGAGACCAACGGCTTTACGTGACTTCCGAAGCACGTTGAGAGTGAACTTCTATCACCAGAAATACACAAGGATTTGCTATTGCTGTATCATTCTTTGTAGAAGATTAAAACCAAGAACATATAAAAAATAATCAAATAAAACTGCACCTAAATTTCATTGATGTGTAATGAATAAATCAATCTTTCTATTTCCAGTAAGGATGACATTTCGTGGAAATATTCAAGCTTACAACTACATATACAAGTGCAGATGCACAATGCTGAATAACATTATGTGTATTATTATCAAGGATTATTTTATCCAGACCTCTGAGCCTAACAACGGCTCTTCTCAGGCTGGTATAACAAAAGGGAGAAAAGTTCATGTCAGCCAATGACAAAACTAATTCTTCATTTGGAAATCATACAAAAACTACACTGGAACAAGAAAAGTGAAGAAGAAACAGGAAAATTTCTTAACCTAGCACTGTACGGCATCCTAAATTCACTCTTGATCGTGTGCTCTGGAAGGAGAAGGGTAATAAGGAATACGGAAGGGAAGGGAAGGGAAGCGGGAAGGGGAGGACACAGCCAAATTAACACCTGATCGTGTGCTGTGAAAAATCCAGAGTTTCATACAAACCCTGAGATACTGGGAGAGGTCATTGTTGGGTCACTAGAGGTCACTGCTGACTTACAGATTACGTAAGGTTGTACTGTCACTGGGATTGAGTAACCATTGGACAAAGGGAACAGGTAAAAAACTGAGTTACAAGATTTGGGGACAGACAGATCTTCTTCTTCCCAGCTTTATCCCTATTCGGGGTCACCATTTTGAATGAGTCTCTTCCATCTACCTCTGTCCTGTGTCACTTCCTCTCGTACTCCTTTCTCCCTCATATCATTTCTAATGCAATCTCTCCACCTGGTCTTAGGTCTTCCTCTCCTTCGTGTTCCATCCACCTCCACGTCCATCACTTCTCCTGCCTTGTGCTGCTCTTCTCTTCTCATCAGGTGGTCATACCATCTTAACCTTGACTCTTGCACTTTCTTTGATGCTTCAGTGGCCTTTACTGTCTGGGGACAGACAGATGCATGGAATAGAAACTGCTTGGACAGAGATCAAGTTTACAGTTTCTGTCTAGTTTGAATTCTCGCGTATTTTGAGATTACTTAATGAGAAAACCTTCTTTGATATATAGAGTAAGCATAAGGTTTCTCTCTGGCTTATGTTATTCTTATCTTTCAGTTTATATCTGAGGTGCAATGGCCCCAGCCTAGGGTCTATGGTTGCACCTCTATGTTCCACTAGCCTTATATCCGAGGGCTCTTTACAGTTCCTTTGAGGGCAGCAATCTGCACCTCATTTATACTTGGGCACCTAGGTATTGCCTGAAGATATTTTCTCAGGTTTTCATGTATGAGTTCTCATGTGATATTTGAGACCACTTATTCGAGTAAAACTTCTTTGACATATAGAGCAAGTATATGGTTTCTTGCCTGTATGACTTCTCATGTGTTCTGCGAGATCACTTGAATTAGAAAAACTTCTTTGACATATAGAGCAAGTATAAGGTTTCTCTCCTGTATGAGTTCTCATGTGTTTTGTGAGATTACTTTGAAGAGGAAAACCTCTTTGACATATAGAGCAAGTATATGGTTTTTCTCTTGTATGAGTTCTCATGTGTTTTGTGAGACCACTTGACACAGAAAAACTTCTTTGACATATAGAGCAAGTGAATGGTTTCTCTCCTGTATGATTTTTAATGTGTACTTTGAGGAACCAATGACTAGAAAAACTTCTTTGACATATAGAGCAAGCATATGGTTTTTCTCCTGTATGAGTTCTCATATGCTTTGAGAGATTACTTGAGCCAGAAAAACCTCTTTGACATACAGAGCAAGTGAATGGTTTCTCTCCTGTATGAGTTCTCATGTGTTTTGTGAGAGCACTTGGCTGAGAAAAACTTCTTTGACATATAGAGCAAGTGTATGGTTTCTCTCCTGTATGAGTTCTCATGTGGGATTTGAGAGTATTTGATTGAGAAAAACTTCTTTGACATACAGAGCAACTAAAAGGTTTATCTCCTGTATGAGTTTTCACATGTATTTTGAAATAACTTGAATCAGAAAAACTTCTTTGACATACAGAGCAAGTATGTGGTTTCTCTCCTGTATGAGTTCTCATGTGGGACTTCAAGCGGCACATGTGTGAAAATGTCCTTTGGCATTCAGCACAAGTTATTCGCTTCCCTGCTGTGTTGTGCCTCTTCGAAAATTGATCTCTTTTACCCAAATGTCTATTTTCTCCTGCAATACAGATCTTCTTTCTGCTTTCGTCATCACAGCTTGGAGAGCTGTCCTCCTCCTCCTCATACTTAATAGATTTGGATGAACAGTTCGCATCAAATTCATCACTTTCAAAAAATTCTGGTTCTGCCTTGACTTCTAAGAAGGGGTCTGCAAACGAAGAGCCTTCCCCTGTGTTTTCAGTTAGACCCTCCTCCAGATTCTCCTTCTCTTCTTTGATTAATAGCAATGACGATGATTTTTCAGCTTCCATTTTCACAGGATGTTCTACGTGCAATACTCAATCCTAGTTAGGAACTGACGTAATTTCCCTCTGTTTGGAACGATCTGAAATTAAATAAACACTCTGAGACCAACATGTTCTGAATAGCACCGTTCATGAAAACACTAAAATAAGCATCCTCTAGGAAACCAAATATCACAGTGTAATGATCATTAGGACAAAATTTGTCTCAAAAGAAATATTTAAAACAGCATCCTTGGATCTGTTCAGAATCAACAAATTTATTCAGGCCAAAGTTGGTGAACAATTCAACCAGTTTCTGCTTTATACAAATTCCAGACTTACTCTAATTTTGACAACCAAACTAACAGCAACTTTCCTTCATGAGTTGGGAGTAATATAAATCTACTTATTTCATACTAACCTGCAGAACTCAAATTCGTGTGTACCTTTCATGTCCAATAACTGGTCGACAAATCTACCAACATTGAATCCTAAACATTAGATACAAACATTAAAATACTGCATATAAATGCATACATATATAATATTGCCACATATATCCTTTAAATACATAAATACATATATGTGGAACTTGGGTTGCAAAACAATAGGCGACAGGTCAGTTGGTCTCTATGAAATTAGACTGCTTGGGGAGTGACGGAGCTCTGTCTAACACCAACCCATTCCTTTCTTTGTCATTGTCCAGTGCACATGGACGCTTGGCGGCTTTTTGTAGTGTTGGCCAGCAATCTTACTTTTAGTTATCAGTGCATTTGTCTACGTTATTATGGAGGATTTATCTAGTCATAGCAGTGCATTTTCATCAGCTTCAATGAACAGAAGATGCCGTACTTCCTGCCACGAACGGCTAAGTGTTAAACTCGTTTTTGATGTTCACACTGTCTGTTCTAAATGTAGGGATTGGTCTAGCTTGCAATGTCAGAGTATGTGTCTTACGCTAAGTCAATACTTATTAGGAGTAATAGCAAGCATAAAATTAGAGGTAGCGTGTGGCTTCACACGTGCAAGATAGTGGTGTAAGCACTCTCATTCTTGCCCAAGGATGTGCAAGTTTTTTCAGTTACCAGATCTTGCAGTGTTACCAGATCAGTGCGAGAAAGTACATAGATGATTAAGGTAAACCTGTTACATTGTTTGACTCTGAGATAGGTCCAACAATGAGATCAGGTTTCTGTCCATGATTTGAGCTCTATCCTCTGTAATTATAGGGATCATGAAGATAGTCAGATGAAGGATTTTGCTGATGTTAAGGATTTGGCTAATCATGTTTATTCCAGCTGCCTGGTCCTGTTTTGGGTTCGCCAGTGAGCCATCCTGTTGCAACACAGTCCGTGCATTCAGTACCACACCATTCCACAGGTAGTGGGAGTGTTCTCACTGCAGTGAATAGCAGGACCTTGGTTACTAGATTCTCCCTTTCCCCTGATATTTACTAGATGGGGATAGTGATGTGGATCTTGAAGGAGATTGGGAAAACCCGGGTAGGCCTAGGTCGGAAGGTTATGTTACTGAGACTTTATTTCAGGCCATGTGATCGTGTATGTTATGGGATGGGCAAGCTCTTTGACCTGTTGCAGTATTATCGCCTGAGCAGTATTTTGGATTCTATGGGACTAAGCTATGGTCTGGCTCACATTGTCATATGCTTGATGCTTGGTATTATCCACAAGACCACTTACTACGTTCATTCTGAGTCAGGGGATAGTTTGGTTTCTAGTGTGGGTAATAACCTTAAAGTTGGGACCTAATGCACTAATGTGAAGGATAGTGTTGCTATTAGTGGGGAGAGAAAGGATGTTCTTGGGAGGGAGAAGTCAGCGTTTGTAGAAGCCCTTTGTGCTCTGGCTAATAGAGGGAGGTCTCAGTTTGGGTCGCTACTTCTTCATCAGTTGGGGTGGAGAAATCTCAGGAGATGATTGTTTCTGATGGGGAAGGGGAGGATCAGAACTCAGTTCTAACCTTACTGAATATTGCAGACACAGCTGTGTATTTTCCATGTAAGACTTGCAATTCTGGGGATGGAGAGACAGCCTCAGTGGGAATGTAAAGGGGCATGCAGGAGTTTATTATGGGACTTTTCCCTGAGGCTATAGGTCTTTCAGTTCAGGCTAAACAGTGTTCTCAATTAAGGTCAGGCATCCAGGTTTGTTAGGGGAATGTCAAAGAAAGCATCACCTTCTTCCCTTCTCCAGTGGAACCTTGATGAGATTGGTGAAACCGAAACATTGCTACTGATAGCCACTTGCCAAGGTTTTAGAGGGTAGGCCAGCTATTCCCATCTCTGCTTTACCGTCCAGGAAAAAATATTTTAGTTTCTGGTTCCTCATGTTCAGCTCAGACCTTGAATGAGAATATGGCTAACGTGTCATCCGGTTCTGGTAAGCCTTTGAAGGCTCAGGTTGGGATTTCAGTGGATGATTGTTCAAAGTTGCAAGGGGCCTTTGGTGCCATTATGGAGATTGTTAATTCTCTAGTTTGGGTCTGGTCTGTAAACAATGCCATTGTCTCAATTCCTGGTCTTACTGATGACAACGTGTCACTATACCATCAACTGGTAGATAGTTTTAATTCCTCCCTGAAACAACTTATGTCAGAGAGTTCACCCTTAAGATCTTTCTTGCGGCTGGGCAGGAGGACTTTTATTTGGGACCTGCTCCTCCCACTCTTTCAGACCTAAACAAGAAGAAATTGAGAGCATTGTCCTTCTTGGGAGGGGGTCATTTGATGAGGCAGTTTTGGAAAAGTCCTAAATGATTCTATCTTAAGGTCAAGACGAAGGTGGGTTTTGCAGGACCAGTCAGGGGGCCCCTCATAAGAAATTTAGGGGAGGGAATTCTCATGGTTTAGGTGATGGTAAGAGTGATTCTTCTGCTTCTTCTGGTGGGCAACAGTCTACTTCACTTGGTAGGGGGCAAAATTCTGGGAAATAGGGGACATCTCCTTAGCAGTTAGGGCAGTATTGGAGTTTAGTAATCCTCAAGAGTGGAACACTGGGTCATCCAAGCCCTCAAAGAAAGGTATATGGTTCCCTTGGAGTCTGTTCTGCCGCTGTCGAATACCCCTATCCGATTCGACAGTTATTCTCCCGCTTCAACCGAAGGAAGAGCTCTAGAGGCCGAGATAAATTCCTTAGTAATGAAAAAAACAGCAGATCAGACACCCAGATCAGTTCTGGGAATCCATCAGGACAATTGGATGTTCTCCATCAATCTCAAGGATGCATTTCTTCAGGCCTCCATTTACCCTCAGTCTCGTCATCTCCTCAGGTTTTATTGGGACGGGAGGGTTTGGCAGTTTTGGGCGACATGCTTTGGTCAGTTGATGGCCCAAGTGTCAGGTCTCCTCCACTCTTGAGGCATTCAAATACTCAGTTCCAGGCATTCCCTGGTTTACGACAGTTTTTCAGATACATTCATGAAAAAATCCAGGATGGTTTACGACACTTAGTCAGGTTTTACGGAGTTCTAAGTTACAACAGTTTTCCAATAAGGTGACACTCCCGTATTTGCAGATTATGGATTTGCAGACTTACGTATTCGTGGATTTCTCTCTGGAACATATACACCCATTATTCACCAAAAATTCGCCCATTTGCAGTATTTTTCTATGAAAAATATCCACAAATTCCTGTTTTTTTTATCAATTTCATAATAAAAATGCACTTTTTGTGATAACACTATTAAAAAAACCAGGTATAAACATTAATGATGGGTTTTTATTGAGTTTTACCTAACAAAATAGGCAGCTTTAAATGTTTTTATAGGGGTATCAACTATTCGTGGGTTCTAGCTATTTGTGGGGGGGGGGGGGGTCCTGGGACCTATCCCCCACAAATAGTACGGGGGAACACTGTATCATAAAAGAATATAAATTTTCATAATAAAATTCATTATATCTGGATACTTACCTACTGAGGCGAGTCAGCATTCAAATAAAAAATTGAATGGCTGTCTGGATGACTCTAGTTCACCTGTTCTCCACCTGGTGTGTTTCGAATGTTTTAGCTCGTCAGAATTCTTCTGGACAGCCCACTAAGTTGTGGGGAGGCTGGCTGGAGTCTACTTTAACAGTAGGTAAGTATCCAAATAACATATTTTATTATGAAAATTTATATCATTTGTTATGAATCTTACCTACTGTTCAATTAAGCTGATTTTCACATTAAGAAGAGGATGGTGGGTAGTGCAGCTAGAGAAAAATCCACTCAGCCAATAGAACTAAAGGTTTCTTGCATGAAACCCAAAACACTTACCTGATCCAGAATCCTTTCTGGATTTTACTTCCACCAAAAGTTGGATGTTGGATTCCATTCATGTAGCACAGCAAAGAGCATCCTTGTGGAGAAAATGGCTTCGATTCAGCCAGAATGAAACAGAGGCGGTATGAGGGGACCCCTGTGTCTGGGCCCAAAAGTCCTATAAAACGAGTCACTTAAAATATCTTTATGATATAAAGGTATGCTCCTATACAAAATTTGTACCTTCACCCTCCTCAAAATATTAAAACCCAGGACTTAAAGAAAAGAGCCCAAACAATTGCTCTTTCTTCAGTTCAGGAAAATACTACCTACTACTAGTAGTGGATTAAGGGCTTTACTGTTTTCAAACAAAAATGATATTGTTATTGTACAATAAAGTTTCATACATACTTACCTGGCAGATATATACTTAGCTATAGACTCCGTCGTCCCCGACAGAAATTCAAATTTCGCGGCGCACGCTGCAGGTAGGTCAGGTGATCTACCGGCCTGCCGCTGGGTGGCAGGAATAGGAACCATTACCGTTCTAGAACCAGATTTTTTCTTCCACCTGTCTCCTGAGGGGAGGCTGGGTGGGCCATTTAATCGTATATATCTGCCAGGTAAGTATGTATGAAACTTTATTGTACAATAACAATATCATTTTCATACATTCAACTTCCCTGTCAGATATATACTTAGCTGATTGGCACCTTTGGCGGAGGGTAAGAGACAGCTAATTACTGATTAGACCGGTAAACAACATACGTTGTAGGTAATGGATAAATAAAACCTTGGTTCCTATGTGTTTAGACGAAGGGTTGACTTCCTAGCTATTGCTAGTAGTCTGCTTCGTCTCAAGAGCCTCAGCAAGGATGTGACCTATGGCTAAGAGTTCTTGTAGATCTGTCAATGGGGTCTTATCCACTTACTTGACAGAATCTAATGGTCTTTTGTCAATGGGGTCTTATCCACTTACATGACAATACACCTATGGCTAGTGGCATAATTAAGGAGCACAACACCGGTCCCGATCACCTGATCCTAACACGAGGGTTAGTGCTTAAAAAAGAGTTATCCCCAAACTCCTTTCAAACAACCCAAAGAAAAAAACACCATGTTAAATAAATCTAACTCACTAGTTAAGGATCAGTGTCGGCTCCCTATCCCAGCAACGTATCCGTAGACACGTATAACCAAGAGAGAAGGATCTCTCGTAGGTCAACTTGACCTCCTTCGTGTAATGGGAAGTCAACACAGAGTTGCATCTCCCATAAGTGACAGCTAATATGTCCTCATGACATATTGTTATGGAAAGAACAAGAATTCATAAAAGCTCGCACTTCATGCGCTTTTAATTCTCAGCTGTTTGAAGGAATCATCAAGTTACTCATGAAGTGCTTTAGCGATCACACTTGTTTCAAGGAAGACCAGGGCTTTCTTTGAAATGGATCTCTTCTGGATGAAGCCTAGAGCCTGGCTGGCGTCTGGCTGGCGCCTTGTGCCTGCCTGGCGTCTCGCGCTTGCCTGGCGCCTCGCGCCTGCCTGGCGCCTCGCGCCTGCCTGGCGCCTCGCGCCTGCCTGGCGCCTCGCGCCTGCCTGGCGCCTCGTGCCTGCCTGGCGCCTCGTGCCTGCCTGGCGCCTGACGCTTGGTTGGCGCCTAGCTCCTGGAAGGCACTTTTCGCCCGACTCCTGGCTGGCGCCTCGCGCCTGGAAGTAGCTTCGCGCCTGGCTCCAGACTGGCACTATTTGGCGCCTGGCGCCTGACTGACTCCTCTCCACTTGCTGGAGCTTCGAGCTTAGTAGAGTCTCGAGGATGTCTGGCGATGTCCACATCGGACACTCTTATCTGTCCGATTTGTTCGCCTCTAGCGCATCTGCGCTAGGTTGGAGGCCCCCTCTTTCTCTTCATCAGACAATGACAGTGTTCCTTGAAACTGTCTGCCTCTGGCGTTTTTTACGCCTGTTTTGGCATTTGGCGCCTGGTTGGCGCTACATTGTCCGAAAGTCCTGAACATCCACAATAGTTTATCAGGAGATTGGAGAAGGGTGGAAGAAATTCTTCCACTTTGAGCTTTTGGCCTCTCCGGCAAGGGGAGGTGATTGTAGTAAACTACATCCATTAGACGATAGGACAACTAACAGTACGAGAGATAAGAGTCTTCCTCCGAGGAGGATCCTTATTGAATCCTTCCGTTGCTAACGAGATCTCTTCTTACTTGTTGATGAAGTTCCTCGTTGCAGAATCTTCCCTATCCTTGTCCGAAGGAAGGGAAGGAGCTTGGAAGTCGAAGGAGACTCAGAGCTGAAATTGGGAGGACTCCTGATTTCTAGCTCTTATTGTATCCTTCTGAATACCTTCTGGGAAGCATTTCGAGCCCTCATCGCATCCCAAAGACTTTGTAGGCAAACGTTTAAACTATCTCTTCTTCTGTAGGTGAAAACGTAAGTACCCTGCCTGGGCAATGAAACTTCTATCTGAAAGCGTTGAGTCAGGAATGGAGGGTTTTAGTTCTTTTGCCAGACATACTATGCTGGCAAGAACCCATTGCCGAGTCTCCATTGAATCTGATGCGAGATTCCAATGCACAAAAAATTCACTTGTCTTCTTGGTCGTTTAGGGCCAAGAGAAACAAAGAATTCCCTCATAAAATTTCTCAAAGAAGTTTGATGAGGAGCAGTTCCATATTGTCAGAACACGGAATCTGAGGTCACAAAAGATCCCATTCGAAGTACATGATATCCTACTCTTGTCGTATTGAGGTATCGTATAAGATCCCGAAGATCTTAATCCTCTGCTATCTCTAATTCCCCTTGTATAGACAGAGTATAGCCTTTTACTGCGTTCTTTGATAGCAGATATATACAAAGGTGATTCTTCCCTCTGAAAGGGAAGAAAAAACCGCTATGTGGTTCACAGAGGTATCGGAAGAGGACAGTTTCCTCATTCCATCTAGCACGATCTGCAGCAATTCTATGTCTTGGCCATGACTATTGTCATTTACCTTGAAAAATCCTCTCATTCATGTCCACTTCTGGTCAGTCTGTACGCGGACAGACTTAGAGTGTAGAGGTTGTTAAGGTCCAATTATAATAGATGCTGATAGAATCTCCAGACTCTCTTGGAAAAGCCTTCCAAAACATGCTGTGAGAGGAACGTGACTTCTGTGAATCCAACCTAAGGCCAAAATGAGGCATAAGGTATCATCCTCTCTTCCTTTGATGCCCATTTATCTTAATATCTGTTAAGAATTTATATATCTTGGGGAAAAAAGACTAAAGTTTATTCCCCATTTAAACTAAAAATGGCGTATATTGCTACCTCTCTTGGTTCGAGAATAAGGAAGCAGTCTAGAGGAAGCCTGTTTGTCTTCCACCTTGTGAAGAGATCTATGAAGAAGACATCTCGCAGGTTTCCACAACTCTCTTTCCAACTAAGACTAGACATAAGTTGATAGTTATATCGTCGATCGAGAAAGTTCTCACGGACGTGCAACATCGTGCAGCAAACCTCTTATGGATCGTTACGTTCCTTGTCTGTTTTCCAAACAGGTTCTCTCTTGTTAACGCGAACATGGGCGAACAAAGAGATTCTCGATGCTCCTTGAGATATGAGAGAGCTGTGGAATTAGTCAAATTGATTTGAAAAAATCATTTCGTCCCTCCTTGGGATCGAACACCCCTCCAGTTAGACGGGGAACGAAATCAGGAACGAACCGTGCCGTTACCGAGCCTGCTGTCAGAGAGGTTACTGAAGCCTTCGATTAATAACTCGCTATATCGAAAAGTTAGCTAGTCCATTATTTTGCTTCCGTAAGCATGAGAGCATCAAATAATATATATAGCTCTACTGCATTAAATTCATATTGTTGTCTTATTCTTATAATCCTCTTACATTGCGGTAAACACTACCGCAAGATTACAAGGGATCTTTTTATTGAACACTCCTTAGCAAAACGAATACCATGTTATTCATGTTTGCCTATAAATCCCCTCAAATTGAGGCTAAGTCCATGATTGTAGGGGGAAAATACGGTTAACCATTCGATCCCGTAGGAGAGAGAGATGTAACCAAGTGATCATGACCGAGAACTGGATGGTACTGTATTGGCTTACAATGACAGCCGTCTCGTTCGCTGCCTGGCTGCATTCTTCCTGAGTTGCCAGTTACTCCATTCAATGAAGGAATATAATAAAATTATTCTTGAGCCTAAGGAAGCTCTCAATAATGCATATTTAAGCCAAACAACCTTTGTTAAATACCGAAGCTGAGTAGGTATTGTCGTAACAAACCTTTTAAGCGAAGTCCTTACTAGGAAATTCCTGTAAGGATATAGATAATTCCGTAGCGAACCACAAAGGCAACTATGGTATGCGTATATGACTTGTCATTCAGTAGTCGTATACACCAAATCTTCTTACTACAACTACATTCTTTCCTCTCTGATGCAGAGAGAGAATGGAAATATTACTCTCTTTGTTCTTTTCGTCAATAAACCCGAATTAGTATTAGTCGAAAGAGATCGCAAATGACAACTGAGGATCGAAGAGAATCTCTCAAGCTTTTATTCTCTTGGAGATAAGGCCGTATTCTACGCCTCTATTATCTGGAAGAGCCTCTAATCAATGAATGAGAGCTCGTACGAATCTTGTTCAATTTCCAAACGATTGCCACTCTTTCTGTAAATGGTTGGTTGCATTATTTTTTAGAAGGAGGATGATTTTAATATCCTCTTACTAGTAATGAACTATAATTCTCTCAATAAAAAAGGTCGCTAAGGTCTTCTAAACTGAGAGACCTGCCCCCTCATTGGCTTCCAATTCCGATCTATCTTCCATTTCCTGTCCATCAAGTTGGGAGAAGAATGAGCAACCGGAGGAGAGCGCCTCCTTTCGTAAGGTGAAGGGCTTTTAGCAGTACTGACATTAACCCGACAAGGGCTACGGCCGCCTGTGCGACATCGAGTCCCCGCCAGGAGAAGGCCGATCTTGCTCTTGCCTTTGCTTGCATTAAGACTATCCTGACAAGGGCGACGGCCGCCTGTGCGACAACTCCCGTCCCTATCAGGAAAAGGCCTCGAATGTCTTTCACCTTTCGCAGAATCAGGCATATCCTGACAAGGGCTACGGCCGCCTGTGCGACATCTAGAGACCCTGTCAGGTGAAAACTGATCCTGCGAAAATTCCCAAAGAGGAGCCTCTCGGTCCGCCTCTAACTCCATTTCCGATGAAGATCCTGGTTCATAGCGCCTGGAGCCTGGCTCCTGGTGCTTCAGGCGCTTTGCGCCTCGTTTCAGGCGTTTCAGGCACTTTGCGCCTCATTTCAGGCGCTCCAGGCGCTTTGCGCCTCGTTTCAGGCGCTTCAGGCGCTTTGAGCCTTGTTTCAGGCGCTTTGCGCCTCATTTCAGGAGCTTTGCGCCTCATTTCAGGCGCTTCAGGCGATTTGCGCCTCGTTTCAGGCGCTTTGCGCCTTGTTTCAGGCGCTTCAGTCGCTTTTCGCCTAGTAGGAGTTTCAGGTCTTTCTTTAGAATCCTCTCGCCTTGTCGGCGTTTTGCGCCTGGCAGGCGCCTCGTCCGAGCTGTCAAAGACTTCTATCGGACAGGATTTCTTAACGGGAAGGAAGTGATCCTTCCTCCTGGGAGGATGCTTCTTCAAAACTCCCATTAACGCAGATATCTGTTGTTGCATTTCTCTTAGGATCTTCGTAGTGGCGTCTTTTTTCTCCGTATCCGATCTAGGGGAAGGAGGATTTGATGAATAAATCTCTTTCTTCTTCTCAGGTGGATAGTCCTCTGGAAAACTTTCCGGGCTAGAATCCCAAGCTGGAGAGTTTCTTTTAGAAGGTCTCGATAGCTTGTCAGAACTCCACCCTTTTTTCCTTTCGATGAAGAATCGGATGACGAAAAACACTGTTTTAAGATGCCTTTCCAACGGCTATCCTTGGCAGTCTGGGACGCTACTACAGAACCTGCCGATGGGACGCCTGACCGGTGGGGATTCTCTGAAACCTCCGTGCGGCTTTCGACATTCCTTCTCCTCTGGGCTTGTGAGCTTGGAAGAGGTCTAGGCCTGAGAGCGAGACAGAGCCGATCGGACGCACCCTCCACTATTTTAGGACGCCTTTCCAATGGCGAACTTGGCAGTCTGGGACGTTCTACAGAATCTGCCGAGGGGACGCCTGACCGGTGGGGATTCTCTGAAGCCTCCGTGCGGCTTTCGACATTCCGTCTCCTCTGGGCTTGTGAGTTTGGAAGAGGTCTAGACCTGGGAGCGAGACAAGAGCCGATCAGACGCACCCTCCACTGCAATGGGGAACACTGTAATCACTTCTTACCTTTTAATAGCTCGCATTTTGAGCTACATCCCTTGTCTTCAAATTGCAATTATGAATTTGAAGTTTCTGTGAAATAAGAAGGTGATGAGGATGCAACACTACTAGTACTGTTAATACTCTAACTGCTCGTTAGTACGAGTAGCGAATAAAACTTCTAAAGGAAGCGTATCTAGTTATATTCTTTTCTGACTCCTTAAAGTAGAGAGTCAGTATATTTCCTCAATCAATTCTAACACTTATTACACGTATTAATGAATAAATATTAATATTTCCCTTTCTTGCAAACTATGTGAGTGTCTACCGACAATTTCGGTAGTTACAAGTCATATATTCTTCGAAATTTTCAAAGCCAAATTCATTAAAAAGTTACTAAAAGTTAATAAAAGCGTATGCCGAGCCAAAGACCCAGTACTTCCCTGCAAAAGACAGCCCAGAAGATCGATGGCGATGAAACACGAAAATCAAGTCAGGAGGTACCGCAAACATATGTTTACAATACGGCGACAGAAAAAATCTGGTTCTAGAACGGTAATGGTTCCTATTCCTGCCACCCAGCGGCAGGCCGGTAGATCACCTGACCTACCTGCAGCGTGTGCCGCGAAATTTGAATTTCTGTCGGGGACGACGGAGTCTATAGCTAAGTATATATCTGACAGGGAAGTTGAATGTATGAAATTCTGTATACATAAGGTAGTGAGCGGGTAAAAACCAAATTGCACTTCTACTGTGCCACATCAATCCTATTCTGGAGAGACAAATTGACTTAACACTACATTAAATTACAACTGCTGCTCACATTATGAATGTTTACATTTAATAAAGGTAGAGGATATGGAGCTAGTTCTCATGCACTAGCCTAATCAAATACGACACAGAGGACCTCGTGTTCCTTGACAAAGACATTCTAGCTTCTAAAAACACAAAACAAAAGGTTATCTTTGCCTCTTCCAGGCTTAACCTTCACAAATACATTATTGGTTTTCTAAAACCACAAAACAAAAAGTTAACTTTGCCTCCAAGCTTGGCAAAGACAGCTACGTTTCCTAAAACCACAAAACAAAAGGTTAACTTTGTCTCTTCCAGGATTAACCTTTGACAAAGATGTTCAAGTTTCTAAAAGGATGATAAAAATGTTCTAGGTTTAACCAATCTGATTAAGTTTTAATTGCCCCAACAGGACATAGAAGTTTCCTCTTCTTCCCCACTAAGGAGTACACTGGAATTTTCACAGGTCACTGTAAAATGTAGCCTTAACATCACCCTCAGCTCTAAGGCAAAAAGATAAAATAGCATTCCCTTTACAAGAGTTTAAAGAAGGGTGCTGGCAATAAATTTACTTATTTGGTGCTGATAGTACTCAATAAAGTTTAGACCTGCATCTATCAAACTCCAGAGAGAGACTGATATAGAGATAAAGGGGCTTTAATCTCAACACCTTATAGTGCTGATCCTCAGCGAGATCTAAAGGTATATGATGCAACACTGAGGAAAGTATGGAACGATAACTTTGGAAGTAGACAGCAAAAAGTCTTGCTATCTCTAAACAGAAAACATTGATGTCTACAAGGTTCCAGGTGCTGAAAATTCCTCTAGAATGCCACCCTCAGCAATACACAGGCCACTGCTTCTGACCCCAGGCAACGGATGATTTCAATTAAGGACAGATCCTATGATAACCTGAAAATCTTCTTATTGGGAGGGAACATTCTAATATCTCCAAGCAGTTAAGGAGATGCCTAAGTTAATGGAACTGTATCGAATTGTTGAATATAGTTGATTTCCTCTTAATGAAAGAATGAGAGACATCTACCGAGAGCATTGGAAATTCTGAAAATCATTTGCCCTGAGGCTACAAGGGCTCTACAGGAGACAATAAGCAATTCTTAAACTTGAAATTGCTCAATAGTATTCAGAGCAAATACGAGGGGCAGGCCTATAAGTCTGAATCTGGCCAAATTTGAGGAAACATCCACTGCTCAAGCCTGAGGGCCATCAAAGGAGTAGTAAGTCTAAATGAGTGCTCCTCAAATCCCCCAGCTACCAATTCTTACGCATGTAAAGGCCATTTGTAGGCAGTTTGTTCTTTCTGAATCCCTAATTGCCAAAACTCTGTCCTTCCACAGAATGAATGATCAAACCCATATGTTGTTTCTTTTCACTCAAAGCAGCAAACTTTCCACAAAGACTTTGTTTCTGACCAGGAATAAACCTGCTAAGCATCCAGATGTCTTTCCACTGCCCTAACATCTAGAAAGTTTTACCAGGTGTAGTGTTGACCATTCTATGTTGCATGACTTAGGCTTAAGAACAGCCCTGGAGCCAAAGATGATCCTGGATTACTTACAAATCTAAAGAACGTTATTTGTAAGTTATAATTATTACGCCAAAACTGTACGTTAATTAAGCGATTATCTGAAAAAAATCCAGTGAGGCCATGTTTCCTAATAAGGAAAAGCCCTAACTATATAGGAAGTTTCCTTCAGGCCTAAAATTATTCAAGTAGCACATGCCTATTCATCTTTGACGGACAAGCATGCATAAAGTATCATCCCCACATCTTTAGATAAGAATGGGGATATAGAGAATTAAAAATATAATGCATAGAAATTGGGTCAGAAGCAACAGGTCCTTGGCCTTTGGAATACTGTTGACAGAGTTAGCGAACTTGAACCATTGATTCTGTAGAAGTGTCTTGCTCCTAAAGTCGACACCATCCATCTGACAAAACTTATAGAGGGCTGTACACTAAGCCAAACAAAGTGCACAGAACAACAATATGCACCTTTTTGTAAATATGTCTTGAAGGAACTTGGGTGACTGAGGATGTATTGGTAAGTGGAATACATTCTGCATGTGTATCACAAGTCTGACCGTTCTTTGGAAAGGAACTAAAAATGTTATTGTTATAATACAATAAAGTTTGTTCATACTTACCTGGCAGATATATATATAGCTGTATTCTCTGAAGTCCGACAGAATTTCAAAATTCGCGGCACACGCAGTGGGCGGCCAGGTGGTTAGTACCCATTCCCGCCGCTGGGAGGCGGATATCAGGAACCATTCCCATTTTCTATTCATATTTTATAGTGCCACTGTCTCCTGAGGGGAGGTGGGTGGGCACTTAATTATATATATCTGCCAGGTAAGTATGAACAAACTTTATTGTATTATAACAATAACATTTTGTTCATGAAACTTACCTGTCAGATATATATATATAGCTGAATCCCACCTTTGGAGGGTGGGAAGAGACAGAATAGGATTTTAGGAAACAAATCTATGTAGATGATAGACATCTTGGTTCCCTACCTTTTAGCATAGCTGACTTCGTGATTACTGTCACCAAAGTCTGCTTCTGCTTTACTAGAGTTGCCAGCGAGGTAGAGACCTGTAATGCTGGTGTGCTCTAGATGATCTGTCAACGGGGGCGTGACCACAATGTGACTAGACCATATGACCATACTTCTGAGGGCAACGAAGCTAAAACCACCACCTGACCTAACCTATCAAAGTTAGTTCCATAACTTCTAGGCTAAAGAAAGGGAACGCGCCTCAAGCGACCGACCCTTCAAAGTTAAAAGCACACCTATCCCTTTTCTATAGGATAGGATTCGTGCTGCTTCCTGCCCCCAATAATATATCTACGGATATGTATGGTCCTAGCGACTTGCAGATCTCATATGTCGTCTTCACATCTCGCCGGGAGTGTGAAGCGAACACAGAGTTGCTTCGCTAAAACGTGGCACTCAGGATGTTACTGAGTGTCATGCTCTGTTGAAATGCTTTCGAGGCCGCGCCCTCACCTCTTGAGCATTCAGTTTAAAAAATCTCAAATCTTTATGCAAACATAATGAATGAGACTGTTTAAAAGAACTCCTTAACTATAACGCCAGGGTGTTCTTGGACATGGGCAAGTCTGGTCTTTTTACGGAACACCGCAGATTGTCCGAATGACCTCGACTTCCTTTAGTTTTATCACGATAAAACTTGAGAGCCCCGACATGGCACAGGACTCTCTGTGGCTCTTGCCTGATAATTTGTGCCATCCCCTTGATCTCCAGCCCTCTTGGCCAAGGGTTAGATGGGTATTCGTACTTAGCACGAAAGGAAGCCTTAGAGGGCCACCGCATTATGTTCTCTAAAGCCAAAACCTCTGATGATGGCTAAAACCTCACTAACCCTCTTTGCCGTAGCTAGAGTGGTTAGAAAATTAGCCTTTCTGGACACGTGTATAAGTTTACAGAAAGGAGAAGTTGAAATGCTTTGACATCCGGAACTTCAGACCACGTCTAAGTTCCATGACAGCTTCGATCTAGACAATTTAAAGATTTCCACAGACCTCAAAGATCGTGAAGGGCTTTTTTGTTTGACAGATCCGAATCTCTGAGCCTAGAGGCCGTCAACAACATATTTCCGTCTTCTACAATAGTTGCGACTGTTTTGGAGGGTGGGATAGCTTATCCCATACTTCAGACGGAAAGGGAAGACGGTAAAGTAATACACAGAGTTCAAGGTGGAGGAACACTCTTTCTTCCTACACTATCCCCAGAAACGGTCCAGTCCAATTGTTACACTGCAAAATAGGCAGCACTGCTATGTCTTGGAAATGGGACTTTGCCATTAACTTGAAGATCCTCTTGCTTCTCTACAATCTGAACGCATTCAGACTCAGAGCGGAGAGGTTTTAGGGACCTCTCGAAGTGAGGCTGTTAGAGTAGACCGATTCTCTCGGGAAGGGTCCTTGGAAAGTGCTCTCTGAAGGACGTGGCCTCTGTGCATCCAGCCTCTCAAAGACCAATCTGGAGCGATCAGCGTCTTTGTCGCTCCCTCTGACGCCAGCAATTAATTATATTCCTAAGCTTTGAATAGGGGAAAAGAGACTAACCAACTATCCCCATTCCATACTATAGGATGGCGTCTATTGCTACTGCTCTCGGATCGAGAATAAGGGAGCAACATAGAAGAAGCTTCTTCGTCTTCACTATTGCGAAGAATCTACGAAAGGATGACCGCAGAGTCTCTACAACTCTCGACACACTTCTAAACGAGGATTACTCAGTTTGGAAGTTGCTGTCGTCGATCGAGAAGATCCGCACGGACGTGTACTCGTGTAACGAACCTCTTGAGGATCATTACGTTCTATGCGTATGCCCATAACCATCTCTCTCCTCTTGAGACATGAGAGAGCTGTGGAATTATCTAAGATGATTTTGACCACTCGGCCAAAACTCACTCTTTTAGGAACTGGAGAGCCAACCAAATTGCTCCCAATTCTTTTTAGACTATGTGCCAGGACATCTGTACCTCTGTCTAGATGCCTGGCACCCTCTCGCTATCACCTAAGGTGGTCGTCAACGCATTGAGAGATGTTAGAATTATTTCTAGATTTTTTATGTTATTTCAGTTCTCCGTTAGGAAAAACTGTAGAGGTCTGAATTGCAGTCTATTCAGGGAAACAAGCTTCTCCAGAGAGGAAATGGTCCCCAGCAGACTCATCCATTCCCTCACAAAGCATGCTTCCTTCCCTAAAAAGGCTGCGCTGCATAAACAGGAGAGCATTATATAGTGATATGCCGCGGTAGACTCGTACAGAACTCTATTACAGTGCGGTAAACTGCACCGAACAGGTCTAAGAGATATCTCTGTTGAAACTTTCTAAGTAAACGGAAGGCATGTTCATTCATGATTACTAGAAATCCCCTCAACCTGAGGCTAAAAACCATGATTATAGGGCAGAGATACGGCTAGTCAGCCATTCCCGCAGGGGAGAGAGACGTAACCGACCGCGCATGTCAGAGAGCTAGCCGGTACTGCGTTAATCACAGTAACAGCAGCCTTCATTCATCGTCTCGCACCATTCTGCCTGAGTTGCCAGCTACTCCATTTACGAAGGAATAGGAATGATATTATCGAGCAAAAGGAAAACTCCTCAAAGCAGGGCATATATAAACGAAAGCAGAATTCGCTAATTGCAGAAGCTGAGTTGTTGTTGTCGTAACAATACCTTAAGCGTTGTTCTTACCCCGGAAACTTTTGGAAAGTTAAAGGGAATATTGAATAAATACACTCAGAACAACAGTCCTTTCGGTTGCTATCCGTAGAGGTAAATATGATATTTGTATATGACTTGACCCATACGTAAGTAATATGACGCAGAGATAAACTACGTAAATATTGTAGTAATTTGAGCATCAAATTCTCTACTACATTCTTTCCTCGACGAGGAAGAGAGAGAGAATGAAAATTGATTGTCTTCTTTCTCTTTGCCAAGAGACTCTTTGCCAAGAGAACGGATTAAAATTATTCGAATAGAGATCCTCAAGAGAGAACTGAGGATCGAAAAGGACCATTCAAGCTTCTAATGATATTGGACATAAGACTTCATGGACGTAATCTACAAGTCTTTTTCTCTTCCCGGATGAGCCTCTGATATGAATGAGAGCTCTTCCGAACCTTGCTAATGAGAGCTTATCCGCTTACGCGATAAAAAGTTATTAAGATCTTTGTCAATGAGAACCAGCCCATTTATGAGGGGTCCCCCACTTACTTGACAAAACGTTCAGTATCTTGTCAATGGGGAAAACCCACTAACTTGACAAAACAATTAGTATCTTACTAATGGGGGAAACCCCTTTACATGACAGAAAGTAACCCAGGAATCCGAGTATATAATCTTCCCGATTCTCGCAGAAATCGATGAAGGGGCAGGAGGGTTCGAAGAAAAAATTCGAGTATGCCTCTCCGCTAACTCCGAATTTTTTAAAAATTTCTGTAAAGGAACGTCCTGTGGAGCGTCCTGCCTCTTGACGAGCGACTAAAAAGCGTCAAGTGTCCTAAGAAGTGTCCTGAGCAGCAATAAGAGGCCGAGCTTCCCGCAAAGCGTCCTGCCGAGCTTCCACCGAAGCGTCCTGGCGAACGTCCACAAAAGCGTCCTCAAAAGCGTCCTGAAGAACGTCCTCTTGATGTGTAGGATGCCTATCGTTCTGTAGAACGTCCTGGCAAGTGATCTGCCGAGCGTCATGACGTAAATGATGCCGAGCGTCTTCAAAAGCATCCTCGCTAGCGTCCTGGCGGGCGTCCAGATGTGTAAGACATAAAGCGCCTTCCAAAAATCGTCCTGGCGAGCGTCCTGGTGAACGTCTCTACGTGTAGGACGTCGAACATCGAAAAGCCTCCTCACGTCTCCATGCATGGGACGTCGAGCGTTTTCAAGGGACGTCCTCACGCGAGTCTTGCCGAGCATGTTGGTGCATAGAACACCAAGTGTTCTGAACGGCTTCTCAGAGAGGATCTTGTCGTCCAAAAGCGTCAACACAAGTAACTTGAGAGACTCCCTAGCGAGGGGAACGCCGCTCATGAAGAGCGAGCGTCCTACGCAGAAATATGGAGATCGCCATCAGGACGAGTCTTAAGGACGTTCGCCACTCTTGACAAAAACGACGGCCGCCTGTGCAACATCTTGCGTCTTTGTAATGCAAATGAACATCTCCAGAAACTCACTCAAAAAAGGAACGCCGAGCGTTCCGAAAGACATCCTCGCAAGGTGCTTGCCTAGTGTGTGCGACATCTTGCGTCTTTATCAAGCTCATCGACACTTGCAGAAGGGTATTTAAAAGGAAGCCTGTGTGTTCTTGGTTATGAGGAATTCTTTGCCCTTCTCCTGTCGAAAACTAGGATAGTCTGAGCATTGCTGCCGAACCAGAGACATCTCTGGCCGCTGACAGAGCGTCCCTTAGGGACGAGAAAGAGGCGTCTTGGCGAGCTGTTCATCAGCTTGAACAACATCCTGTTTCGTAAAAAAGCGAACGTTACGTAACGTAAACGGAGCGCCATGAGGAGAGGAGGGAGGGGAGCGTCTTGAAGAACAGGAAAACTATCCCTGCTACAAGAGTAACGACGTTCCTTCCTCTTGATAGAGCGTAGCATGTTTAGATTAAAAGCACACCTATCCTGGACATTTTCTATTTCTTGACCAAGACGATGGCCGCCCTTTGTCACACTGATCGATATAAAATACTGCCGAAGGCTCGTCAGAACAGTGTGGAGTCCCCTTAATCCTCCATCGGCTTTCGACATGCTCTCTCCCTGGTTCTGGGAGTCTGTAGAGGCCCAGGCCTAGAGACATTATGGGGCCGATCTGACGCTCCCTCCCGACAAGAGAGAGGACGTGAAGCGTCCTCTTCTCTAAAGCTTCTTGTAGAGGGCGTGAGTCCTTCCGAGAGCTCCAACCCCTGTGAGGGGAGGACGCCTCGGAGGACGAGAAGCAATCCTTCAAGATTCGTGCACGTGCACGATCTTCGGCAGCCTGGGAAGCGTCAACAGGTCCTACCGAAGGGACGCCAGATCGATGTGGGTTCCCCGTAACCCTCCTTCGGCTTTCGACATGCCCTCTCCCTGGTCCTGGGAGTCCGACAGAGGTCCAGGCCTAGAGGCGTTATGGGGCCGATCTGACGTTCCCTCCTGATGAGAGAGAGGACGTGAAGCGTCCTCTTCTCTAAAGTTTCTTAGAGGGCGCGAGTCCTTCCGAGAGCTCCAACCCTTGCGCGGGGAGGACGCCTCGGAGGACGAGAAGCAATCCTTCAAGATTCGTGCACGTGCACGATCTTCGGCAGCCTGGGAAGCGTCAACAGGTCCTACCGAAGGGACGCCAGATCGATGTGGGTTCCCCGTAACCCTCCTTCGGCTTTCGACATGCCCTCTCCCTGGTGTCCTGGGAGTCCAACAGAGGTCAGGCCTAGAGGCGTTTATGGGCCGATCTGACGTTCCCTCCTGACGAGAGAGAGGACGTGAAGCGTCCTCTTCTCTAAAGTTTCTTAGAGGGCGCGAGTCCTTCCGAGAGCTCCAACCCTTGCGCGGGGAGGACGCCTCGGAGGACGAGAAGCAATCCTTCAAGATTCGTGCACGTGCCCGATCTTTAGCAGCCTGGGAAGCGTCAACAGGTCCTGCCGAAGGGACGCCAGATCGGTGGGGAGCCCCCGTAACCTTCTTGCGGCTTTCGACATGTCCTCTCCCTGTTTCCTGGGAGTCTGACAGAGGTCCAGGCCTAGAGGCATTATGGGGCCGATCTGACGCCCCCTCCACAACACAAGGGGCACTACACTTCACAACACTGATTGGAGAGCGAGCACTTTAGATTCTAAGATTACTTGATGTAATCCTCTCCGCAGACACTTCTTCTACCTGTAAGCCATACCACAGGGATAGGCAAAATAAATTCTACAGGAGGTTAGAAGGTTCATTATTTCTAACTTCTGTTTACTGTGGAGGAAAACCTCCTGATTCTAACACGCTCTAAAATGCGTACACGAATCACTAATTACATTGACCTTTTAACAAAGAAAACATGTAAACGTCATAAATACTAAGCGAGTGTCTACCGAAAGTTCCGGTAGCCTCAGCTTACCCCATGCAGACAACAAAGTCTGAAACTAGGCTAACTAGCTTCAGACATCATATGCAATGAAAAAATTTAAATTAATTTATGATAGCGTATGCCTAGCCACAAATCCAAGTCAATCATTGAAAGAATAATTAGGATACTTAAGCGGCTAATGAAGTTTTCAAAATCCTAGGCGGAGGTACTGCAAACAGTTGTTTACAGCACCGGCGACAGGAAAAAATATGAATAGAAAATGGGAATGGTTCCTGATATCCGCCTCCCAGCGGCGGGAATGGGTACTACCACCTGGCCGCCCACTGCGTGTGCCGCGAATTTTGAAATTCTGTCGGACTTCAGAGAATACAGCTATATATATACTGTATCTGACAGGTAAGTTTCATGAACAAACCAAAAAGTATGTGGGCAGACACTTCTTGTTATTCAGTCTCAAAATGTCCAAGAATATCTCCAATTGCTTATGGAACTCGTCCCAGAGAATTACCGCCTGGACCATCATTCCCTCTATATACCTCCTATTAAACAGAGAGATTTATGAGAGATTTCTGCTGAAGAAGACAAAGGAAGCTATAAGAGGGAGATTAAACTAGTGGAGGACAACCAAAAAAGAATCACAACTCCCCTTCACTGTCTCCACCATGTAAGGTACTGGTCTCAAGTCTCTCCATGCATGTCAGGAGGTTGCAACTATCCATATCCCAGAACCTGGGTATAAAACAAGACTACTAACAGATACTCCCTTATTGCCTTAACCCGAGCTGCATGGTCAGATAGGAAGTGAAAGTGTTCTCACTTCTTCAAAACCGAGTGAGCATAAGCATGAGGACATTACCCTGCAGCATCAGAAACAAGTTAGCTTTCTTCCTTGCTGAACTCCTGCTGGCACCAAACCTTTAAAGCTGGCTTCACAAACTCACTGGGTTGGCGCCTCCACTTCTCTAAGCTGACGCAGAGACAAGACAACATAGCTACTGAGTAAAAGTTAACAATTCAATAAGCTAGACTGAAACTCCATCTGCATGACTATTAGTCACAAGTTCCGTTGCCCCACAGGAAAGAGAAAGAAACTGTACCTCCTACTAAAGACTGTCAAAGTGCCAATAAGTGTTTGTATCGCAAGAGGGGGTCTTCTCTCTCTGCCACTTTGTAAGAAACAAGACCACAAGCCAACGCAGACCTAAAGGGAGATTTGTGTGTCCAAGGACGAAAAAAGCTACGAAATCCACTCTAGTAGCAGAAAGCTTTGGTTCTCTTCTCCAATATTTAGAGGGCACCGAAATACGCTTAGAAATATTCTCTATGTTGCCTCTTTCCTCAACTAAATGAGGATACAGCAAAGTGTAATGTTGAAACAAACACCGACCAGACTGAACGAGTTCCTCCAACTCCATTTCAAACTCTTTTTCCACCAGCGGATGACAGGAGGAAACAGCTGCCGACATGAGGTAAACAAAAGACCTTAAAGGATTGCTTTTTCTTTGCAACCCTTGGTTCAGAAAGCGACACTTGTCGATAAGAGGCAACAGCAGCCGAGTGCTGTATCGTATCCACCAAGACTCGATGAAAGGAAGACAGTCTTAAGCGACTAAGGACGAGTCAACTACGTCCGCACAAGTCAACAACGTCTGCACAAGTCAACCGAGGGAAAGAAATTGAGGTGCAATAAAAGAAAAAGATTGGGAAGTGGTGGGAGAGGAGTTACGACGACTCTCCTGCCTTGTCCGAAAGCGAACCTTCATACTTGAAAGCATTCCTATACGACACGCCATTAGAAAGCTCTGAAGCTAGTATAGTATATAACTTGGAGAGACCCTTAGATACTACAGACAGTGTAGACTTGAGAGAATCATTAATCGAGGCAGTAATAAGAGATTTGCTGATAACCAAAGAGAAAGCAGGCACAGAACGAACACAAGCATTACAAAGAAAGAGGAATATGCTAGCAGACGAGAATTTAGAATGACCTAAACATGAGAGATTGGATAAACAGTCGACTGAGTCGATAAAACATTGGAATGTGTAAAACTCACTACAGACACATTATCATCTCAATAAAATTGTCTACATATACCTATATTACACATGTATTATTAATCCTATGAATGTTTACACCTCAAACTGCAGAATGTGCTTACGGAGTGAGGATTAATGTTTACCAAAACTGTCCTTAGATGAATGCGTTTAAAGAGATTCAGACCGTGTGAAAAGGGCAAAGTAGGTATTGGAGAGCACAGAACCCCATCGTCCCGAGAACCGACCCAGTTCCCTGGCAGAGGACATTACCAACTGTAGCAGGGTAGTCCTAGGCTCGGGCTACATACAGACGAGGGCACCAACACCTTACTTCTAACAGGGGAACACAAAAAAGAGTGCACACTTTGGAGGGATTCAGATCATTCCTCACCATGAACTCGGTTCAACTTGTATTAGAACTAAAAATAGGTTTAATGTTATGTTCTAACTTCTAGATACGCTTTTCCTGAACTGAATGGGGAGTATGAGGTGGAGCTACAAAGGAAGTCAATACTAACACTACCAAAATGCCTAGTCTGTGTATGGATAGCTACAGATGAAGGTACACTAAGTAGGATAGAGCTGACAGGTTAAAGTCGTGACCTAACTAACTGCTTCGCAATCTATAAGTTTCCCATCTTTCCTATACCTTACATATTCAGGCATAAATTTCTCAGAACAATTCTCTACATTTTTCACATCTAGTTCCAAGATCACACTGTACCCCTGCAACTGGTACAAACCGAATGTTGATCTACTTCAAATTTCAACATCGTCCTTACACCAAAATTGTTCCTTCATAGCCTGATGTCACTGGTTTTCCTTCCGGTGGAAGATACCCTAGGAAAATGAAATTACAATACCATAAACTGGTGTAAAACAGCCAAACTTCATAGAATACCAACAATTGCCTAACCGCAATGGCGGCAAGGAGAATTCTGACAAGAGCTAAAACATTCGAAACACACCTGGTGGAGTACAGGTAAACTAGGCAGTCATACGGGCAGCCATTCGATTTTTTGTTTGAATGCAGACTTGCCGAATTGGTGAGGAGATATAGCTAACTTTAACATTAGGTGGGATTGATCACAAATAATCTACTCTGGATTATGGAAAGGGAAAGTGACTTCCCAAAAGCCAGTACTGGTGCCACGGGGGTCCGTGTAAACCCGTGCAGTGGTAAAAAGGACTGGTACCAGAGTCACGGAGGCCTATGGAATCCAGTGCAGCAGTAGAAGGACCTTTATTTGCCATGGAAGGTGACTTCCTGGAAACAGTGCCGGAGACATAAGGGTCTTCAGATCCCCATGCACCTGTTCCTTCTGTGACACAGGGGTCTGTGGAACCCTGTGCAATGGCTCCAGTTCCCGTAGACAGATCAGGAGAGCAAACAAGAGATCCCTTATCCTTCTCTGTGGAAGACAGATGACAGTTACAAGCCCTATGGGCCTTCTTACAGCTAGGAGAAACAACTTCTTCCTCCCCTTGCTATCACTGAAAGAAGACTGCAACTTTTTCTCTTTGATCTCTTCTGATGGTTGCGGCAGACCTTTTCAAAGGGAGTGGAGAAGGACATTTCCCAAGGGGAGGAAATCAGAGGCACACTACAGGAGGCAGGATCATAGGAACCAACACTACTGTAGTATTGGTCCTAGATCTGGTAGACATTGTGACCGTAGCCATCAAGTGTGAGATCAAGCCCTCCAAGGAAGGCTCCCACATGAGGTCTAGGGAGGGCCATAACTCCTCAAGCTCCTAGGGCTCCACCACACTTGCAAGACAAGTCAGGTTAAGAGGGGCACTCCCCCTTTACCCTGAGGGGGAATTCCACCCCCCCCCCACCAACACAAGTCGTACTGGGTCATAGCCCACCACACTGACTCTCTACCAACAAAGCAGTAGGAGACGGTGAAGGGGAGACAGTTCCCTTAAGAGTGGCAACAACAGGAGGCAGTTTGGCTGAGGGCAGGAAGAAATCAGAGAGAAACCTTGGCATCACTGGAGGTGTGTTGCAATCTGAAGATACCAGAGAAGCCCTCTTCTCTCTTCCTCTCCTCCTCTCCCTAGCAAATTGCACCCTTTGTTCTGATGGCCAGACACAACACTTGGAACAAGAGCTACATTGGTTACATAAGATTCCTGCACAAAGGGGTCTGATGATCTGTCTCAAGAGAGGATAGGAAGCAATGTAAGGTCTGACACATGGCTTCCTCCCCCTAGGCTCAGATAAGTTGTGGCTTTGCATTATATCAGTATGTAACAAAACAACTACACTCATACATCGTGCGTATTCACAAACAAAACAAAGAATATGGTAAGTTGGCTGAAAGTAAAGTGAGTTGGTAAAGCGAGTTGTAAATAATATTCTAATGAAAAGATCAAAAGTTTGTATTTGTGTAGGAA
>NC_087222.1:21578409-21663409 GCF_015104395.2 Macrobrachium nipponense
TATTTGTGTAGGAACAACATGACGTTACGCCACTGATTACTTATTCCAACTTACACCGGATTTCCACCTACAACACACAGTAGGAACAGTTCTCTGTCATAGCTTGGGGACTGCCTGTACTCTCATATAACAGATGAAGGTTTGTTTCCTCGTGGGAATAGATGATTTTATTTTTTTTTCAATTCTGATGCTGACAGCTAAGCCTAAACAGTTAGAAAGTTCCTAACCTCAAGAGTTAAACTTTGAACCAAACATGAATGACAGTACTCATAAACGTCCAAATAATCTTTTAAATACTTACAGAAAAATAAAATGGACAGCGGTCCTAACAAGTTCCCAACAAGACCAAGAAATCCACTTTTTAACAACTATGTACTTTAATTTCGATATCTGATGACCTCTGAACAAGTCTGCATTTGATGCTTCATGAATTATCTGCAAGAGAAAGAAACTGATCATTATAAATAGTATACAGGAAGTGTATTGGGCTTACATTAGTACATATGTATATTGTCTTACATTAATGTTTTCCTCAGAAACAAACAATATACAATGTCTTGGAGGCAGCATAGTACTGCTTTTTTTCCGTCAGAAATCATGATTCCAGCCCACACCGTTTGTAATGTTTGAGTCTTGATTCTGGCAAATATTGTCCAGGCTAGGCTAGGTTTATGTTGGCCTAGGCTAGTTGTGGAATCAAAACACTATGATTGGTTAAGCTAGCCTTATGCCTAGTTAGCCTAAGATTCTCTCATTTCAAGGTCAATTTGGCATATGATTATAAGTTTTGGAAGTCTATAAAATGCATAAAATATTGGTACAGTGTATTCTAACCTGCAAGTCATCAATACATACTTACCAATAATTAAAGTAAAGAAAAGAGAGTTTTACTGCTTTGAGTCATGTAACTTTCTCTGATGCCCTAATTACTGTACTCTTAATTAAATACATAAATGTTTGTAATACAATAAGGTTTCGTATCTCCTTTTGAAAACCTCCTCACGATCCTTGACAAGTTCAATAACAGGTGCTAAAGAAAATAGAGGTTGTTATGTTTACTTTTAGAGTTACAGAATTAATGAAACAAAATATGGTGGTAATAATAATAACAAAAACAATATTTTGGTAGAAGATCCTCTTTTAGGCAAATGCTGTTAAAAAGAATTGCAGAATTAAGTTGATTTTATATATTTTTTCTATTTTTCTTACAATTTGCTTCTCAGGCTCAGCAATGTTTCTGAGTAACTGGCCAATATTCATATTGGGAATTTTCAAAAATTATAAATGCTGAAGCTAATGTGACATTTCAGCCTTCTCGCAGGTCATCTTCGGATGAGTCAGTTGAAGGGACTGTAACAAGAGAGTCTGCATGGTGGTATTTCTGGGCCTACCCTGTGTTGCTCCGTGAAATGGCTCCTTTAGCACTCATTTCTAGGGTATAAATATTGCTAAATATACCAGAGAAAAAAGCTATATGGTAATGCCAGAATATTCTGACTCGCTCACCTTTATTTAAGGTGTTGGTATGGTATCTGGGGCGAGTGAAACCACTACCAGAGGTCCCCTGCCATTTAGTCTCTTCCTTTCTCAATATCCCTCGTCTACAGAGGAGCCGTTCTAGGCCCTCACCACCCACTACTGCTACAACTAGCGCTTTGTTTACCATTCCTTTCGTTAGCACTGTTCACGTCACACGTGTTTTCTCTTGTGTGTGTTTTCCGTTTGGAATTTATCTAGCTTTGCATTATGGAATGTCAAGTTCTTGCTGCATCTAAGTTGAGTACTGCAATTAATGCTTGATCTTGTTTCAAGGTACCGATGGGCGATATAAACGTGTTTAAATTGGTTATATATGTGGGAGTGGTAGCCTGAGCGTTGCTGTCCCCACGCCGCCATTTCGTGGATCGCTACCCGCGTATATTTACGCTCCTATCGATTCCCAATTGGTCCCCTATACTAATTGGAGTCGATTTTCAAGCATTTAGCTGTTCCCCATACGTTTTGTAGAAGCTTTTATTATTGACTGACGTCTAAAGAATTTGTCCGATCGCGGGGGATAGCCTACCGACCAAACCACAAGCTCCCAGGACGTAGCCTAGTTCAGTTAGCCTTATTTTACATCTTGGGGTTGGCATCCCAACCTATAATCTAGCCAAGGTGTATTATAGGCTATATTTATATATATTAGTTCTACTATAAGACACCCTTGTCTGCATACAGAAGAGCCTTGGCCCTTCGTAGCCTATACATTACAGTCCTTGAGCCACCCTGGTCTTCTAGCCTTTTCAGTTAAATAAATTCGATTTGGCAAGCTAGGCCAGGACGCTCAGAGCCTGCCAGGCCAACCTGTACAGATCGTTTCGATTTGCGAAGGTTAGGCCAGCAGTTCGAGAGGACTAGTTGCTTTCTCTCTCGCTCCATAATTATTTCTCTTTTCATATCTTCCCCGCATTAGGACAGTATGTATGTAGTATTTTGTCCAACAAGAGGAGCCATGTGCATAATGAAATGGAAAGGCTGCTTCTTGTATGGATCGAGGACAAAGAAATCGATGGCGATACGATAACCGAGACGGCAATCTGCTAGAAGGCCAGTGCTATTTTCGGCGATTTGATTGCCCAAGCTGAAGACGACGGCGGAGAGGGGACATCAACAGCAACCCCAGAGTTCAAGGCTTCTCATGGGTGGTTCGAAAAATTCCGTAAACGGACTGGCATCCATTCGGTGGTGAAGAAATTGAAATTACGTAAAGTATAAGAAAGTAAAAAGAAATGTAAAAATCAAAAAAAGACAAAATAAATTTTATTTAAAGTTTTATGTAAAGTTAAGTGTTACAGTTTTGTTAATGTGTTTTGTAAAGTTTAGTTTGTTTTTCTGACATTTTTTTATGTGTTTCATAAAGTTAAGCGTACGTATCTGTCGTTTGTCCTCCTACTCTGTCGCCACTTTCGGAGATCGCCTCACTCGAAAGGTAAGCTTCCACATTTTATGTACAGTATTTCTTGTATACCATGTACACTAATACACTTTATTTACAGGTTATTTTGCATTTTGTTATTAATTTAGGTATTGAATGGTCCAAATTGTTGTAGTATTTCATTGTTTTATACATTCAACTTACCTGTCTGATATATACTTAGCTATTTGACTCCGTCGTCCGACAGAAATTCGAATTTCGCGCACATGCTACCGGTAGGTCAGGTGATCTACTTACCTGCCGCTGGGTGGCAGGACTAGGAACCATTCCCATGTTCTATCATATTTTTTCTGTCGGCCATACTGGCAACATCGTTGTGGGTATCTCCGGCTGGATTCGTATTTTGCATCGCAATTGATCTTTGTTTGGACTTCTCGGTGACGTATTTGCATTGATTGTACTGGCATACGCGATTGTGGACCGTTTATTGGATTTGATTTGGATTGTTCAACATGATGTCTGATTCTGGAAGTGTGGTGAGAATGTGTGTGAATGTGGGGTGTAAAGTTAGGATGCCGAAGGCATCGCTTGATCCTCATACTATTTGCAAGAAATGCAGGATGTATGAATGTTCTTTTGATAATACTTGTAATGAATGCAAGGATTTGAGTGCGGAAGAATGGAAATCTCTAACTTCATATTTGAAGAAGTTGGAAAGAGACAGGGTGAGGAGGTCTTCTTCCAAACCTTTGCCTAGTTCTGTATCTAGCGGGGTTATCAGTAATGTTATACCCTCTTCTCCTTTTACTGCCCCATCTAATGTAGTATCTGCTCCTTTATTAGAACAAACAGATTCGGCATCAGAGATTGCTAATCTAAAAGCCGCCCTTCGGAAAATGGAAACCAAAATGGCGGCCATTGAAGGTAAGCAGTGTGACTTAAGTGCTGTGGATAGTGATATAAGTGTCTCCACAATGCTCCCAGGCCTAGACCTCTTTCAAGCTCCCAAGCCCAGAGGAGAAGGATGTCAAAAGCCGTAAGGAGGTTGTGGAGGATCCCCAACAGTCAGACGTCCCTTCGGCTTTTTCTGGTTCGCCACAGAATGCCAGAGAACGCTACAGAAAAAGCGTTCTTCGAGAGTGTTTCTCCTCTTCGGAGAATTCTTCTCCTAAAAGAGGTTGGAGATCGGCGGATCTTTCTCGCCCCCTGAAAAGAAGTTGGGATGAACCCAGGATTACATCGAGTCCTGAACGTTTTCAAGAGGAGGATCCTACGGTAATTAAGAAGGCAAAGAATGTGCTTCCTTCCCCCACAGACTTGTGGGAATCGGTAAAAGACCGATCTGCTAGTCCTATGGTGGACAAGAATGTAGAAACGAATAGAATCCTTCGTACCATGCAGGATTCCATCACTTCTCTTGTGGGAGTTCTGTCAAGAGACCCTCCTAGAAGGAAAGACACTTTCCTTCCTATAAAGAAGTCTAGGCTGTCGAGGGGTCAGACTCGCCATCAAGATTTGTCTTCTTTGGACTTGGAATCAGATTCGTCAGCCTTGCATAGACTGAGCAAGATCCGTTCTCCTGTCAGGCGCAAGGCGCCAGCCAGGCGCGAATCTCCAGTAAGATGTGAGACGCCAGCCAGGCGTGAAGCGTCAGCCAGGCGCGAGGCGCCAACCAAACGCGAAGAGCCTTCTAGGCGCGAGACGCCAGACAAGAGCGTCGAGCTTTCTAAGCGCGAAGCGCCAGCCAAGCGTGAAGCTCCAGCCAGACGCGAAGCGCTAGCCAGGAGCGAAGAGTTTAAAAGGCGCGAGTCGCCAGTCAGGCGCGTCGAGCCTTCCAAGCGCGAGACGTCAGCCAGACGTGTGACGCCAGTTTGGCGCGAGGCGCCAAGCAGGCACGAGGATTCTGTCAGGCGCGAGACGCCAGCCAGACGCGTGACGCCTCCCAGGAGCGAGGCGTCAGGCAGGCGCGAGGATACTGCTAAGCACGAGACGCTAGCGAGGCGCGTGACGCCAGTTTTGCGCGAGGCGCCTTCCAGGCGCGAGGATCCTGACAGGTGCGAGACGTCAGCCAGACGCGTGACGCCTCCAAGGAATGAGGCGCCAGCCAGGCGCGAGCAGCCTTCCAAGCGCAAGGCGCCGACTAGGAGTGATACAGTCAGGCGCGAAGCGTCTACTAGTTGTAAGGGCGTTGACGTTCTTAGTCCTTCCCCTACTAGAAACATTTCTCCTAGAGAACCTACTTCTCTTGATAGAGAATCGATCAGGAGAGAGCGATCCCCGTCTAACCTTGGCCTTGAAGAGGTTTCTGAAGAAGAAGTTTCTACCAACAAGGGACTTTCTAATTACAAAGTATTAGCCTCGTTACTTCTCAAGGAATTTGGGGATTCTCTTAGTCCTGCTGCTCCTCCTTCACCGAGATCGCTGTTTTCGAGCACGAAAACCCCGAAATCCTTGGCTTTCTTAAAGATGAAGCCTGCCTATTTCCAAAATGAAAAAGAAAAGCCCTTATCCAGTCTTTAGGATTCCTGGCTTTTGTCGCAAGGAAATGGAAACCTTCTTAGAACTGTTTATTATTGGCTCTCCTACCCCTCCAAGCTGACAGGGAGGAGAGGTATATGGTATAAAACGGAAGAAGCTATGGGCTTGATGCTCCCCTCGTCTGCAGATTCAGATTTCTCTAGCTTAGTAGAGTCAGTAAGAAGACAATCTCTTAATTCTGCAAAGGCTTCTTGGAGTATGTCTGAATTAGATCAGCACCTTAAGGGAATATTCCACGTATTAGAAGTGTTTAACTTCTTGGATTGGTCCCTTGGGGTGCTGGCTAAAAAGACGAGTGAGCCAGATTTTCTTGATCCGGAAACCTTGCACAGTGTCCTATCGTGTATGGATAAGGCTGTGCAAGATGGTTCTGGTGAGTTAGCTGCCCTGTTCGGATCGGGAGTAGTAAAGAAAAGATCTCTTTACAGTTCCTTTCTGATGAAAGGAGTTTCTCCTTCTCAGAGGTCCGCCCTACTTTTCGCACCTCTTTCAGAGCATCTGTTTCCTTCGCCTTTAGTAAAGGATATTTCGAGATCCCTTTCGGAAAAGGCAACGCAGGATCTTCTAGTAAAATCCACGAAGAAGATTAGACCTGCAATTCCTGTTCAGAAGAAGGTGTCTCGTACTCCAGTGGTGCCCTTTCATGGAGCGCCCTCGACTCGACCAACTACGAAGAGAAAGCCCTTCGACAAGCGAGGGAGGTCTTCCTTCCGCTCTTTTAAAAAGAGCAAGTAGCAGCCATGTCCTCCAAGCACAGGTAGGTGCCAGACTTCAAAACTTTGTGGAGGCCTGGCTCTTAAGAGAAGCAGATCCCTGGACTCTGTCTGTCCCACAGAAGGGTTACATCATTCCCTTCATAGACAGACCTCCTTTAGCAACATCTCCGAAGGATTTGTCGACGAGTTACAAGGACCCTGGACTGAGAGAGACTCTCCTGCAGACGGTGGTGTCGATGAGGGACAAGAATGCAATAGAGTTAGTGCAGGATCCATTCTCCCCGGGGTTTTACAACCGCCTTTTCTTAGTTCCAAAGGCTTCGGGGGGATGGAGACCTGTTCTGGATTTAAACATCCTGAACCGGTACGTGGAGAAAAAGAAGTTCTCCATGGAGACTTCAGCTTCAGTTCTGTCAGCCCTACGTCAGGGAGATTGGATGGTCTCCCTGGACCTTCAGGATGCTTACTTTCACGTTCCGATTCACCCATCATCAAGAAAATACCTCAGATTTGTAGTACAAGGACAAATCTTCCAGTTCAGGGCCTTGTGCTTCGGCCTATCAACCGCTCCTCAGGTATTTACGTGTCTGATGAGGACCAAATGGCTTCATTTAGAAGGGATCAACATCTCGATGTATCTCGACGATTGGCTAATCAGGGCCAAGTCGGAGAAACTATGTTTGGAGGACCTACAGACTACTTTGAACCTGACAAGGACGTTAGGATTACTCATGAACCTCGAGAAATCTCAGATGATCCCCAGCCAGAACTTAGTCTATTTGGGGATTCGGATGGATTCTCGGGGTTTTCGGGCTTTTCCTTCCCAGGAAAGAATTGCTCGGGGCTTACAGAAAGTCTCGAGCTTCCTAGAGAAAGAACGGAGTTCAGTGAGGGAATGGTTAAGCCTTCTGGGAACCCTTTCCTCACTAGAATAGTTCATTTCTCTAGGAAGACTCCACCTACGCCCTCTTCAGTTCTTCTTAAGAAGAATTTGGAGTTGGAAGAATGGGCAACTTTCGGACACTTTCGGAATTCCTCTGGAAATGAAAGATCATCTAAAGTGGTGGCTAATACCCTTGGAAAAGAACGAGGGCTTGTCTCTAGGGGTTCGGAACCCAAACCTAATCTTGTTCTCAGACGCTTCAGAGAAGGGATGGGGAGCGACTCTAGGGACAAAAGAAGTATCAGGCCAATGGAGGAAGGATCAACAAGACTGGCATATAAACTCCAAAGAACTTTATGCTGTTCTTCTAGCCCTAAAAGCCTTCGAGACAGAAGTATTAGGTCAAGTGGTACAGGTCAACGCGGACAACACCACAGCATTGGCCTATATCAGGAAACAAGGGGGGACTCACTCTTTTTCTCTGTTCCAGATAACAAAAGAGCTGTTATATTGGGCAAAAGACAAGAATGTGACTCTCCTCACAAGATTCGTGAAAGGAGAGAAAAATGTCAGAGCAGACAGGCTAAGCAGGTTAAACCAAGTTCTCCCCACAGAATGGACCCTGCACATTCAGGTGTGCAAGCTCGGGGGTGGGTCCCTGGGGCAGTCCTCAGATAGACCTATTTGCCACCTTCCTATCCAGAAGGATAGAGAACTTTTGCTCCTTAGTGGAAGACCCGAGAGCTATAGCGGTGGATGCCATGCTGCTGGACTGGGCAGGCCTAGATGCCTACGCCTTTCCCCCCTTCAAAATGTTAGGAGTGGTTTTAAAAAAGTTTGTGGCGTCAAAAGGGATGAGACTTACACTCGTCGCCCCCTTTTGGCCATCTCAAGATTGGTTCACAGAGGTACAGGAATGGACGGTGGACTTCCCAAGATCTCTTCCACACAGGAGAGATCTTCTCAAAACAAACCCCATTTCGAGGAGTTACCATCAAAAACCTCCCCGCTCTCGCTCTGACTGCCTTTCGACTATCGAAAGACTTGTCAGAGTGAGAGGCTTTTCAAGCAAAGCTTCAAAAGCAATTGCTAGGGCCCGAAGATCCTCAACTATTCGGGTCTACCAATCAAAATGGGATGTTTTCAGAAGATGGTGTACGAAGAATAAACTGTCCTCCTCCGATACCTCTGTGACCAACATTGCTGATTTCTTGATTTTCCTTAGAGAGGAATCTAAATTATCAGTTTCAACCATTAAAGGTTATCGGAGTATGGTCTCTGCTGTTTTTCGAAACAGAGGTTTGAAGATAGCAGAAGATAAAGATCTCCACGACCTTATTAGATCTTTTGAAACCTCAAAAACCATTTCTCCTTGTACTCCGAACTGGAACTTGGATGTGGTTCTTAAATTTCTGTCATCAAATAGATTTGAGCCTCCTCACAACGCGTCGTTTAGAGATCTAACGAGAAAATGTATTTTCTTGTTGTCTTTAGCGACTGCGAAAAGAATTAGTGAAATACACGCTCTAGATTCTCGAGTAGGATTTAGGAGTGATGCAGCAATTTGTTCTTTCCAGACTCTGTTTCTGGCCAAGAACGAGAACCCTTCAAAACCCTGGCCAAAGAGTTTTGAAGTTAAAGGACTTTCAAATCTTGCAGGAGAGGAATTGGAAAGATCATTATGTCCGGTTAGAGCCCTGAAGTTTTATCTAAAGAAGAAGAACGAACTCAGGGGATGTAAACAAAGCCTGTGGTGTGCAGTTCGGGATCCTAGTAGACCCATGTCACATTTTTGTTAGGAGCATTATTACTGATGCTCATAGTAACTGCACTGAAGACTCTTTCAGGACTCTCCGAGTGAAGGCTCATGAGGTAAGAGCTGTGGCCACTTCATTAGCTTTTCAGAAGAAAATGTCTTTAAAAGACATTGTGGATGCGACTTACTGGAGGTGTGAGTCAGTTTTCGCATCGCACTACCTTAAGGACGTTAAAGTGACATATGAAAAGTGTTTCTCTCTGGGTCCTTTTGTATCAGCTGATACAGTGCTGGGGCTGGGAACACATAACGATCCTTAGAAAATTTTGTATTTGATATTTTGATTTTTGATGGTACATAGATCTACCTTGTGAGACGGGTTGTTGTTTTTCTACTGACTAGAATGCTTGGTGGCGCACGGGCGTCCTTGCTTGGGTCAGTAGGGAATCAAGAGATGTCTTACTGGCTAGATTGTACAAAAATTTTTTATTTTTTATTTTTTATTTTTGTACTTTTAATTGTACGAATGTTTGTGATTTGAGTTTGTGGTTGTTTGCAAGGAGTTAGGGGATAACTTCTTGCAATCTTAGAACTAACATGGATAGGTTAAGGTGATCGGGATCGGTGTTGCGCTCCTTGTATAGGTCTTGTCAAGTAAGTGGATAAGCACCCATTGACATAGTCCTTCCAGGATCTGCCAAGTAAGCGGATAAGACCCCTTTGGCAGAACCACAAGAACTCTTAGCCATAGATCAATATCTCGCTGAGGCTCTTGAGACTGACTAGACTCCTGGATTGTATTCATGAAGTCTTCAGTCTGAACAGTTAGGAACCAAGGTTTTATTTATTTATTACCTACAACGATTGTTGTGATTCCTGTTTGAATCTATATTTAGCTGTCTCTGTCCCACCTCCAATGGTGTGAATCAGCTAAGTATATATCTGACAGGTAAGTTGAATGTATAAAAATGATATTGTTATGATACAATAAAGTTTTATACATACTTACCTGGCAGATTATAATACGAATTTATACCCACCCTACCTCCCCTCAGGAGACAGGCGGTATAGAAAAAATATGATAGAACATGGGAATGGTTCCTAGTCCTGCCACCCAGCGGCAGGTAAGTAGATCACCTGACCTACCGGTAGCATGTGCGCGAAATTCGAATTTCTGTCGGACGACGGAGTCAAATAGCTACGTATATATCTGCCAGGTAAGTATGTATAAAACTTTATTGTATCATAACAATATCATTTTATAGGTCAATTTAGCTTTATTATGAAATTTACTGGGGTGATTCTGGAGGGATTGGAACGGATTAGCCATTTTACATGTAAAATGTGGTCCAAGATACGAAAAACTCATGATACGAAGGGCACCTCGGAACGGATTAATTTCGTATCTCGAGGTACTTCTGTACATCTTCCGCCTTCATTAATCATCGAAGCTTTCTTCTGTTTGCCGCCTTCGCCCAGCATATTATCATGGATTTATTGTGCTGCAAGTGTATAGTGATCAGTGGTTAATGAGTGAAGTGTTGTGCAAAGTGTCTTGTCGTTTTAGTGCCTTATTTTGTGCATTTCACATAACTTTCGTGACATGCAAAACCCTTTCTGCTGCCCTCATTGAAAGCGGATACCCATACATCCAGTCCTCTTCATTGCTTCCGGGTAACTGACTGTCCGTTTGTCATTATGGAGAGCAGACACACACGTACGTATGCACACACTCACTCGCTGATCTAATAACTCTTATTCAAACTGTTGTTTTAAAAGGAGGAATTAATACGTGTCATTCATATTTCACGTAATGGATGAGCTACAAGAATTTGTAGGCCAGCCAAAAGCCACCACTGACCAAGGACTTCTAAATGCCAGTAGTGTGGGAGCGTATGACCGCAGTGGTAACACTGTGGGAGAGGTGATCACCAGGACAACACCTCCCACCTCCCCCTATCCACCACTCCTTCACCCTCACAACCAGCCTGTCCCCTCCACCCAACCGACTGCGACAGATTTCCTTCCACTTATCAAGTTTTTAGAAGAATCTCGCCGGTATGAAGAAGAGGAAAGAGGACGTGAAGATGAAGAAAGAAGAGAACAAAGAAGATATGAAGAAGACAGAAGAGCACAAGAGGAATTATACACAGAAGAGAGGAAAACATGCACAGAGATGAGGAAAATGCAAGATTTACTGCCTTTATCCAGGTGCTCTCATCTGCCCAACCCTTCCACGCAACATTCCAAATGTTTAGGGATTGGAGACGCAGCTGGGACGATTATGCCATTACGCTTGACCTTCTCAAGCTTCCTAGGGAGAAGCAAATGATTCAGTTGCGGAAGTGCCTAGCCCTTGACACTCAACGCGTATTGGAACACCAGGATGGATCTCCAAGCAACAGTGCTGCCCACCCCAGCAAGACCCAAGATGCAAGTCAGAACAACTGCTGTTGTTTAGGATACCCTTCTTCCATAGCCCCCAATCTGTGTTTTTCTGTCATATGGCAACATGAATTCTCGCCTACAGATGTTACCAGACACAGGTGCTGATGTCACCGTTATTGGCCAGTGACACCTACAAAGTTTAGACATCCCCAGTAGCAGCCTCCAACCTCCTCTGCCGACTACAACGTTTACCGTGGATGGATCCAAAATGGCGCCTGCTCTTGGTATGTTCCAGGCTACTCTCACCTTAGGCAAGCAGTCTTGTTCTGTGAGGATTCATGTCCATGAGAATGTCCAGACTCCACTTCTGTTTTATGCACATTGTCAAGAGTTGGCCATAATATCTCCAGATTTTCCTAAGCCATTGCTGAAGTGAGACATGTTAATAGATGCAAGGAGCTACCTATTTCAGCCACCACGTCGCCTTCAGCTGCCAAGAAATATTTCCTCTTGGAATTTTCAGACATGTTGGTTTCCAAAGAAGACTTGAAGTCAGTGCCTCTCAAGCCCATGGTTGGTCTCCCATGCAGATTCATCTCAAGGATGGTGCTGTGCCCTTCGCCATTCACACCCCAAGACAGATTCCGCTCACCTTCAGGGATCAGGTCAAGGAGGAGCTTGACTATGGTATCCCAGGGAATAATCAAGCCGGCCAGAGATGACCCTTCAGAATGGTGTCACCCTCTCGTCGTTGTCGCCAAGAACATCACAGGAGTACGCATCGCCGTTGACCTCTCCAAGCTGAATAGCCAAGTGTCCCGCCCAGCCCACCCTTCACCACTGTTCGTAGCATGGACCCGAAGGCTCGGTTTTTCACGACATCTGATGCCTTCGGTGGGTACTGGCAAATGGAATTTGCCGAAGTGGATCAGCATTTGACCACCTTTATTACGCCACATGGTCGGTTCAAGCACTGCAGAGGACCAACGGGCTTTGCAGCTACTGCAGATGCATTCTGTCTGCGAGGTGATATGGCCCTTCAAGGAATCAAGAACTGCGTGAAGGTCGTCGATGACACCTTCTCCATGACAAGGATTACCAGTCATACCTTTACCGTATCCACAAGATGCTCACCAGGTGCCACAAGTTTGGGATTACCCTCAACAAAGACAAGTTTGTGGTTGCTGCACTTACCGTCAAGTTCTGTGGATACACGCTCTCAGGAGAGGGCATATGGATGATCAAAAAAGGGATTTTGACGTAAGGAAAAATCTATTTCTGGGCGATTGGCTCATGTCGCCAGCGAAATATCCTTTAATCATATTATTTCTAGGGTAAATGTACTAAACACATACCAGAGAATAAATAAATAAAGAAAAGGGTCAGTACAACTGACTCGCTCACCCTCCAAGAGGGTGTCGGTATGAACACTTATGGCGAGTGAGACCACTACCACGAGCCGAATGCCAATAGAAATCTCCACTACAAAATCCCCACAAGAGGAGAGCCGACCCACAGAGTGGGCAGCAACTACTACTACTCCATCCCATGCTGCCGACTGCTGCGCCTCTGGTGGCCATCCTGAAGTTAGCAGACAATCTTGAGCGATGGGATGGGTAGGGTGGGATTTCGCTGGCGCCACGAAGCCAATCGCCCAGAAATAGATTTTTCCTTACGTCAAAATCCCTTTTCTGGGGCTCAGCTCGTGTCGCTGCGCGAAATCGTACCAGAGAAATAGCACAAGATTGTAAATAAAATTTAACAAAACAAAAAAGAGGTCTCAAATAAAAGATAAAATAAAATAAAAGAATATAATTGTTAATAAAGATACATATACACAATGATACAAAAATAGAAATATTGCTTAAATTAAACTTAATGCTAATAATATTTCTTAACTTAAGGCAATTTACATATATACAGGGCTTACATGGCATATATGTTCCGAAATAGTATCTGTGTATTGACATGTATCAAGAACTCTAGAGCAATTAAGACAATAAGTTGAGCAGAACAAACTTCAATAATAATAATAATATATAAAAGGAATGTATATAACTTAATATACAAAAACCCGTAACCATTACAATTAAGATGTATCCCCTAGCATAAAAATAAGGGGATCACATCTAAGAGATCAATATATACAATCGATTGTGAGTGTCCCTAGCAAAAAAATAAGGGACACCCACCATATCATCATAAAAGCAGCTAAGACACAAGGTAACCGTAGATGAACAAGGCAGGAATAGACGAACTGTTGGGTGAGACAGGTAGAAAGGGGGACTGGATCTTCTACTAAAGATTAGGCCGAGTCGGGGGAAACTAGTTACCCGCCGCCACTGCTGAAAATTTCAGAGCTTCCAAGGACTTTAAGTAATGAGTTTAAATACTGTCGGCGATTTCCATCCAGTATATTTTTTCAACTTATCGAAGTTCATATGTTGGAAATAGTTAATTGAGGTGGCTACTGCCCTGACATCATGTGCTTTTGGAAAAGAGTCAGGATTGGCTTGTTTAATAAAGTACAGGATCTGCTGCCTGATGCCTTTAATAGATAAAGTACCACCTTTTTCTCTCTTAAAGAGAGGACCCGATGAGGATGAGGAGGTCCTAGACAGAAAAAGGGGACTCGTAAGGTCGATACTGGGCAAAGAGATATATCTTGTGGAAGGGGTACTACCTTCCATGGTTCCCACTCATCAAAGGATCTTCATTCTTTGCTATAAAACTACGTTCCGGAGAAAGTAGCACTTCCCTGTGGGAAGAAATTGAATATGATCCGGGTCTCTGGATAATGCCGACAGTTCTGAAAATTCTAGCTCCTGAGGCCAAGCTTAATAAAAATAGAGTTTTTCTTAAGAGCATTATAAATGAGCATGTGTCATTATCAGTTTCTGAAGCCAGCTTTAGAACATCAGTTAAGAACCATGATACTGACGTAGGCCTTACAGAAGGTCTAAGTCTAGCACAAGCCTTGGGAATAGACGTGAAGTAGGAGTCTGTTCAAGTCTATGTTGAAACCAAATTGAAAAATCTTTTTCAAGGCTGACTTGTTTGTCGTAATGGTGCTAGCTGCTAAGCCTTTTCAAATAAAGATCTGAAAAAGGATATAGCTGAATTGATTGTCATGATTCTAATATCTGATTCTCTCAGGAAGGTTGCTAACTTTTTGACAGCAGCATCATACTGTCTCAAAGTTGAATCTCTTTATCGGATTCCAAGAAGAGAATGTTTTGAGGGTCAATATTCGCATCTCTTTTCGCTGCAAACTTCATGAAATCCATAAAGTTAGGGTTTTAGAATCCCTGAGGAAGCGAACACAGTCTTCGTTTGTACTGACTGGGAGAGCCTGGGACTGGGAATCCGAAGAGGGCGAAGCCCCAGTTCCAGAATTAGAGGATACCAATTGCTCTTCGGCCAGTCTGGGGCTACTAGAGCCACTTGACCCTTGAATGTCCTGAGTTTGTTCAGTACCTTCATGAGAAGATTCACTGGAGGAAAGACATAAATCTTCTCCCAGTTGTTCCAGTCTAGGGCCAGGGCGGGCGTCCGTGGCATAGGCCAGAGGGTCCAGGTTGGGGCCACATAACATGGGAGTTGCTGGTTCGCTTGGGATGCGAAGAGATCCACTTGTAGGCCTGGAACTCTCTGAAGAATCCATTGGAACGAAACTGTTGTCCAGTGACCATTCGACTCTAGAGGTACTGATCGGGATAGAGCATCTGCTATGACGTTTCTCACTCCAGCTATATGGGTGGAGGAGAGGTGCCAACTGAACTTGTCCGCCAGGGAGAAGATGGCTACCATGACATGATTTAGATGACGTGATTTGGAGCCTCCCCTGTTTATACAATGTACTACCACTGCGCTGTCCAAGACTAGCTTTATGTGGGAGTACTTTGGCGGACGTAACCTTTTAGAGTCAAGAACACTGCCATTGCTTCCAGTACGTTTATATTGAACTGACGGAACTGAGGTGACCAAGTTCCCTGAACTCTCTTGAACTGGAATATCCTCCCCAACCGCTTAATGAAGCGTCCGTTGTGGATGGTAATCCCCGGAGGAGGAAACTGAAGGGGCACTGATATCGATAAGTTCTTGACTTTCGCCCACGGGCGAAGTCGATTCCGTAGAATCTGAGGGACTGAGGATAACTTGTCCCTGGACCTGACATTTGCTCGTGAGCGCCAGATTCTGGTTAGGTCTTTCAGTTTGGCTTTCATCAAGATGTTTTGTCACTGATGCAAACTGGAGTGAACCCAGGATCCTTTCCTGAGTTCTTCTTGACGCAAGTTTGTGACTCATGAAATCGCTTTACTGACTTCGCTATTTCCTTCCTCTTGGCTGATGGAATCGACAGAGTATGGGAGGATAGATTCCATTGGATGCCCAGCCACTGAAAGTTTGACTCTGGAGTGAGTCTTGACTTGGTCCTGTTTATCTTGAAGCCTAGATATTCCAGGAACACTGAATCACTTTCAGTGTTGCTACGTGGCATTCCTCGACTGTTGGAGCCCAGATCAACCAATCGTCGAGATACGCTACTACCATAACCCCTTGCGATCTTAGTTGTTGAACTACTACTTCCGCCAACTTCGTGAACACCTGGGTGCTACGTTGAGCCGAAAGGAACTACCTTGAAGGAGAATGTCTGGTCTCCTATTTTGAAGCCAGATACGGACGGAAGTGTCTTGCAATAGGGATATGATAGTAAGCGTCTGTAAGATCGATAGAGGTGGTGACGGCCCCATGGGAAGTAAGGTCCGTACCTGCGAGATCGTGAGCATCTTGAACTTGTCGCAGCGAATGGCTAAGTTTAAGCGGGACAAGTCTAAGATTACCCTTCTTTTTTGTGAGCCTTCTTTGGCACGCTGAATAAGCGTCCTTGAAATTTTAACCTGTGTTGACTCTCGCTATAGCTCCTTCTTCTTGAATAGGAGGTCCTCCGCATACTCCGTCAATTCTTTGGATGGAATGTTGGCGGAAAGGTCTGGATGGGGCGGGGGTGGGCCGCTATCCAGCTCCAACCCAGACCTTTGACACAATGCTCTGCGCGCCCACTTGCTGAAGTTCCACCGGTGGCGGAAGTGAAACAGTCCCTCCTACCTGAACATCCTCATTGGCTTTGATAGCCTCCTCGGCCTCCCCTGAAATGCTTCCCTCTATTGAAGGGCCCTCCCGATCCTCTCCCACGAAAGGATCGTTTACCTCTGCCCCCCTTACCCGAGCGGTCATACTTCTGGGAGCCTGACCCTCGAAGACTTGATTGTAGGCTGGAGAGAGGGCGTAGTGAGGTGGAGGGTTGAGGCTGGGGGGTGGGGAAATAACATAGATTGGCTGCGACTGAGCCTTGGAGGTAGAAGGTTGAGCTGCTTGCACCAACGGAACAGCTGGGACCTGCTGTGTAAAGCGTGGCTGCTTCTTCTGGTAGGGCTGGAAACGTCTGGGTTTCCTTTGAGCCTTACCCTTGATCACTTGATCTTGGCGTCTCTTGGCCGTAAGACCCCAACGATCTTTAAGGCTTTGGTTTAATCTCGTAGCCTCTGCCTGGACCTCCTTCACCATCGCCTCTGGGAAGAGGTCTGCTCCCCAGATGCTCGATGTGAGCAACTTATTCGGCTCATGCCGAATTGTTGCTTCTTGTAGGACATGTTTCCTACAATTCGTCCTAGCCGTGGCGAACTCAAACATATCAGACTGTACCGTTTGAGTCAGAGACTTGGTGAGAAGCTTAAAGAGTGGCTCAGAACCATAGGAAATGGTAGCCACCTCGGTCATGGCCATGGTATTAATAGACCTGGCTAACCTCGATTGGAATCGAATTCCGCCTGGAATAAGGCTATCCGGAAGCCTAGGTAGCTTCTCACCAAACTGCTCCAATTCTCAAGTCTGGTTTTGAGTTTGCCCGCTGAAAAGGTGTTGGGCAAATCTTCCCACAACTCACCGGCTGAGGGAGTAAAGGAGACGTAGGGTCCGCTCTTTCAGCTGAGGCATCGAATCCCCCTTCTGGCTGCTGGAATGGTGGTTGTAGCGATCTTTGTCAAGAAAGGGAGCGGGGTACTCTCTTCCATTGTAAAGATCGTAAACGGACTCTTAACGGTTGAATCTTTGTATTGGAACAATCCATGTCCTCTAGACACCTGAGCCATTCTCTCTGAGCCTGGTCTCGTGAATAGAGGACTGTCTCTTTCGGTACCTTATCGTCCCGAGTCATAGCCGAGGCGGTGAGCCTGGCGTAGCCGATGAAGGGAGGCTGAAGGTCTTCCGGGTAGAACTCGAAGTCTTCAATCCTCCGAGTTCCACATTCCGGGATAGAGATAAGCCGTCTTGGAAGGGGGCGTATGATGCTACTCTCCAAGGATTGTTCATTGAGAACGGAGGTAGAGAGTCATACGGGGGTAATTGGGCTCCCCCTGTGCTGAAAGGTGGGGAAGAAGCTAGTGGAGCTTGGCTCAGTCCGGCTATAATGTTGTCCTGAGAGTTGATCCTATCAGACAACCGGGAGATCATTTGTTCCATACTGGATTTCAGAGAACCAACCAGATCGCCCACTTGTTGCAACAGACCAGCGTTGGAATCCAAAGCCGGAGCTGCTGCGGAGGTGGAAGGGAGGTGGCTCTGAACCGGAACCAAGGGCAGTGGAACGTCGACTCCGCTGGAGTGTGTGATCTCTCCCTGGAGGATCTACTCTTAGAGGATTTAGAGCCGGACCCAGAAAGCTTTAGACCTCTCTGCTCCGGGATTTCTAGCCGGAAGAGTTACGAGAAGAGGATGACGCCGACGCCGTCTTTTTAGACGACGACGACGTCTTGGTCAAGGTTTTTACAGCTTGACCTTTGACCTTGGGTCTAACGGAAGCGTCAGGAGAAGTATATAATTCAGTGCCTGTAAAAGCCTTGGAAGGTTGGAGGAGGAGAGGTTGCAGGGGTAGAAGATCCAGTGGCACCCAAGGGCATCCCTTGGCGTCCAACGTACCTACCTCGACCAACAGGTCGTCTACACCTACCATAGGTTCAATATTAATGTCCAATGTCGCGACTTCCGAGGAGATGTCCTGGCCTTGATCTGTTAACGAGGCAGCCAGCTGTTGCTGAATGAAAGCGATAGTCGGGGCAGCCTCTGCTGGGTCGACGTAGCCTGTTGACTTGCCTCCGGGGAAGATCAGTACCGCCAACTTCTTTTCAAGAATGTAGGGCATACCCTTGGCGGCGTTCTTCCCAAAACCGCCGACCCAGGCCGCAGGGTTGCCAGTGCGGTATCCTTCACAGCCGGAGCCTGAAAGAGAGGGTATTGATTAGATTTTAAGATTAAACTTAAAACTAAAACAAAATTAAAAGCTTAACTTAAATTATAGGGCTGCAAAACCCCATGAATTTTTATCTTAAGTTTGGAAGATTGAATTTAGAAAACTTAAGAATTATAACAAAATGGGGACTGGCTAACGGAGTTGGAATACTTACCCCGTCTAAAAGCTGGCTCACCAGATCATAACAGATGGTGCACGTCTCGTGATACCAGACCTGGATGTCCCCGTGCGGAGTCGCGCATGGAGCATGGGACCGGCAAACTTCATGTCCACATGGGTCTTGAAGTGTGGCGGCGCATCCCGGATGCTCACAGTTGGTGGTCTGTAAGTGAAATGACACATGAGTATCTTAAAGGTTATCACTTACAGGCTAAAGGACAGGAAAAGAACTCCGTTGCATGCCGGAGCTCGGAAAAAATTTGGGCATAACCCCTCCCTTACCGGCCTAATAGGCTAAAATAACCCCGGAGAGATCCGGTTGATACAGGTTTGGAGGGATGGGGGGATGGTTTAAGGTAGCTTAAGATAAACTTACTAGTTTAACATAACAGACTTAAACCTATAAAATACGAACGTACCGGACTAAGTCCAGTGCGTGGCGGATGTGTCGTGACTCAGCGAGCCGGAGTGGTTAGTAGAGACCAACTGTATATCCCGGTCCACCCTGTTGGGTGGACTAGCACCTTTCCGCTGGATGCTGGGGCTCCGGTGGCAAAGGAGCCCCCAGTAAGGTGGGAAAGGGCGAGAGGACAAACAGACTCGGGCTAGCAACGGAGCGACGGAGTAGCGCGGAGGGGGGAAAGGCCCGTCCCCCCACCTTACCATCCGGCCGGGACCGAGAAGCTGGAGAGGTCGAGTCAGTCTGGGTCTGTCCCGGTCCCACTCTACTCCCTCGCCTGGGGGGAGAGGGAGGCAGGCTCGGGTATGCGGAGCGAGCATGGGTAGACCAACCCACCCCCCGACTCTATGGAAGAGCGGGAGGGGGAGAAGAACTGGACAGGCGTCTGGCTGCTCCGTGATCACGGGGCGGGGTAACTACAAACCAATGAGACAATAAGGCCTAGAAAACACAACCGGCTGATCAGAGAGATGCTATCGGGAAGCAACCGAACTGAGGAGCGGAGCATATGGGCCCTATGGGCCCTAACCTAGGCTAAATGAAGCAGACGCCTACACTAACCTAAATAACAATATAATATAAAATGAATAAAACATGAAAGGAAGAAAACAAAAATAGTAGGAGAAAAAATCCAGGAGTGTACGACTAACCCGAAGGAAAGTCTACCACTCAAAGCTAGAAGCCGTGGCTAGGGTCTGGATAGAAGGAGCCTATAAGGTAAAAGACATGCATGCATGACAAAAAAACCGTGTAGACTGTACCCTAAAACAAAACGGATGATTAAAATAGAGCGTACTAAAGTAAGGGAATGTTCTGGGTATGGGAGACCAAGAACGAACCCGCCACGAGGCAGAACAATGCTTGCCATGCTTCCGACCTAGAGTCGTATTTATACCTAAAAAACGGCAAATACGGGCTCAGGGCCGGAAAAAACCAATTAGCAATAAATACGAGTACTTAACTTAGCTGCTGCGATGGCTGCACGCTCCATGATAAATAAATCCAAGAAAAGGGCACAAAAAACACAGAGCAAAAAAGGGCACGTGTATACCGTGTGCGCTAACTGAAAAGGATGGCCACCGCAAGAGGCGCAGCAGTCGGCAGCATGGGATGGAGTAGTAGTAGTTGCTGCCCACTCTGTGGGTCGGCTCTCCTCTTGTGGGGATTTTGTAGTGGGAGATTTCTATTGGCATTCGGCTCGTGGTAGTGGTCTCACTCGCCATAGTGTTCATACCGACACCCTCTTGGAGGTGAGCGAGTCAGTTGTACTGACCCTTTTCTTTATTTATTTATTCTCTGGTATGTGTTAGTACATTTACCCTAGAAATAATAGATTAAAGGATATTTCGCGCAGCGACACGAGCTGAGCCCAGAAAAAAGTCAGTGCCGTCAGGATTTCCCACTCAACTAACCTGACTGACCCTCTGATCATTCATGGGCCAGGTCAACAATTGGCAGAGTTCACCCCTGACATTGCCGCTACAGGCCAGCCTCTACACCCTCTGATGAGCCCCAAGAGAACATTTGTTTGGACCCCTGATCATGATGAAGCTTTTCAACACGTCAAGTTAGCACTCCTCTGGCCACCTGTTCTTGCTGTCTTTGACCCAGACCTGCCTGTTGTCCTTAAGACAGATGCCTCATGCCTTAATGGTACTGGACATACCATACCCTTCTGCAGGACCATGGTAGTGGACGCCTGCTGTTAGTTCAGTGTGGCTCTCGATTCCTTACCGATGCAGACACACGATATGCCACTATTGAGCTCGAGATGTTGGCTGTAGTCTGGGCAATGTCAAAATGTAGGCTGTATCTTGCCAGCCGACAGAATTTTACTCTGATGACTGATAACCAGCCCCTCATACCTATCCTGAATCATTACTTGCTGGACACAATTGTGAATCCTCACCACCAGTGTCTGAAGGAGAAAATTTCACCCTATTTGTTCACAACTGTGTGGCGTGCTGGCAAGTCTACGAACATTCCTGATGCTTTGTCTCGAGCCCCAGTTAGCCACCCCACACCAAAAGACAAAATTGCAGGTGCCCCGTCCACCACCCATCTCCGAACAGCCATGGCTGTGTAAGCTGTTACCTCCTCAGGAAAGTCTCCAGCTCAAGATGCCGACAGGACTCTTCAGCTCTACAAGATGCAACAAGAGCAGACCGTCTACATTCGCCTGTGTCACCTCAGGATCCCCCTCCAACAGATATGATTTGCATAACTCCGTACTCCCATACTGGAAGATACGGGATGAGCTCTACGCTGATGGTGACCTCGTTTTGTATGGAGCAAGAGTTATAGTTCCTGCCGCCCTCAGTTGCCGCACCTTGTCCTGCCTACATGACAGTCATAGGGGCGTGGAATCTACGAAGCGCCGGGCAAGACAGGCTGTCTTCTGGCCTGGTATCAACTCAGACATTGTCAACACAATTGGAGCTTGTGAGTCATGCCAGTATTGCAGCCAACCCAGCATCAGGAACTATAATGAATGACGACAACCCCACGAAGCCCTTTGAGTCTGTTTCTGCAGATTTCTTTATGGTCACAGGAAAAGCCTTCCTCGTCATAGTTGATTGACTCTCAGTATGGCCTGTTGTCTCATGCAAAGGTGATACTACCGCCTCCAATACAATCAGGCTCTTCTGCCGTTACTTCCAGGAAGTTGGTGTGCCTCTCCATCTCAGGACTGATGGAGGACCACAGTTTACCAGCAACGAGTTCTGGGACTTCATGGAGCGATGGGGAGTCCATGTGATAACCTCCCCATATTATCCACATAGTCAATCAAGCATCTCATCCTGACAATGGTACCCTCTGGCAACATTTGATTAGGAAGAGTTTGAAGTTTGATCGAGGCCTCTTAGAGCTTCGGAATACTCCCAGTTTCACAGGTCGCTCCCCCACCCAGATCCTGTATGGTTGACCTCTTAGGTCATGCATTCCTGCACACCCACAGTCCTTTTCAGAGGAGTGGCAGGTCAAGACCGAGGACTGTGACCGCCATGCTGCTACCTGTGCTGAGCAGGTTAAGACCCAGTGCGATCAGCATGCCCGCCCCTACCCAGGTAGACTATTGGAAAGCATGTATGGATCCAAGACCCGACATCTCGTTGCTGGGAGAAGGTCGGGGTAGTCATGAGTTTTGGCAGGTCAAGGGATTACGAAATTCGTCTCCCTATTGGTCGTGTCTGGTGGCAAAACTGTCGTTTCCTTCGCCCAGTGCCACCCCCTAGTGTTGACCCATCCCCTCTTTCCCCTGTGGCCCCTTGCTTGGACCAGGAAAAGTTGTCCTTAGTTGATATTCCCCCATTGTCCCCACGTTGTTCTCAAAGGCTCGTAGAGAAAGTCTGCTTGAGAGTGTACTAGGAGCATGAAGGGGGAAGGAGGTGTAGGTAAATGAAAGAAACATTCAGTACGATATATGAACACTTACGTATATGCATTACATTCTTTAACTTTCGTATTCATTTATATACCTCCCTATGTATTTAATGTATGTCATTCTCATTTATCGTGAACGATATGTAATGACTGAATCTCGCCTGTCTGGCAGTCATGTTTTGCCAGTATGGCACCGCTCTGTATTCCTTGCCTTGCACATAATTTGCACCTCTGTGATTTTGTTTACTTCACTTAGACATTAAGAACCTACTTTAGTATTTCAGTGTTTCCTTCTTCCCCAACCTTTAGTGAAAAGGATAACACATCGAACACACACACCTACCAAAGCATGAAGGATCGTTATATTACTTGGAGGAACACTTAGAAGCAGGTTTTGTCATGGATTTGGAAGGGGGGCGCAGGTTCGAGTGAGGTCTGACAAAGGACCTGGTGATACCGCCATGAAAATGCTGATGCAAAGGAGAGGAAGATTTGTCAGGAGTCACAGAGGTGGCTTTCACTCGCTTAGTTAACTGGGTGTTTGCAGATCGTAGAAGACCAAAACACTCGGAGAGTGCTAGAAATTCCAAAGAATTTAAGTGCTCAGCGAGACACCCGAATTTCGTCAAACAATCATCGGGATGGGGCCCCTCCTCGATTTCGGAACGAGCATAAAAACCAGTCCTAAATGTGAGCATTTCAGACTGGATATGATATAAGATCCTTCCTCAACCACCTGGACATATGTCCAGTAGGACCCTAAGATCCCTACGCTGAAAGTAATTCCTTATGTAAAGGACCGAGGGTTTGTACATCGTGTAGGAACAAATGTACTAATAAAGATGTTGGCATACCTTTGCCGCCGACCCTTAACACAAAAGTAGAAAGGCGGCTATCAAGGCTATCACAAAAAGTGGGTTTGCATATTAATTATTAAATTTAATTAATCATTAATATCAAACACTCTACATACATTTATTTTAAAAAATTAGAAAATAAAATAAAAAATTAAAGATCCCACCAAAAAAATTATTAACAGAGTCAGCAAGAACTCACAAATATATATCTTCATCGGACGACGGCTGAAAGCAAAGTGAAGTGTTTACATCCTGCCTACCCGCCTACCAGACGGTAGTTACTGCCTAACCACCTTGTTCAAGAATTTAACAGCCGTAATTCCAGACTACGCTGAAAGTAATTCCTTATGCAAAGGACTGAGGGTTTGTATATTGTGTAGGAACAAACAATTGTTAAGAGAAGGTGGACAGTAAGATGGTAGAAAGAGAATATGAACAGAGGTACAGTAAAAGGACTGAATGTAGTTGCAGCTAGGGGCCAAAGGGATGCTGCAAAGAACCTTAAGTAATGCCTACATTGCACTGAATAAGGTGCACTGACGGCACTACCTTCCTACGGAGTTCACCAGGATAGAGCCTGAAGAAATCACAGTTTTTGAAAGTAGATTGTACTTTTCCTAACTATACAAACCTGAGGTCCTTTACATAAGGAATCACTTTCAGCGTAGCTGGAATTACTGCAGTTAAATTCTTGAACAAGGTGGTTAGGCAGTAACTACCGTGTGGCAGGGGGGTAGGCCCGCCTGCCCGGATATAAACACTCTACTTTCCCTTTCGGCCCAGGTTCATATTGAGGGGTGGTATGAGGTGGGCATAAATGTAAAGGACCTCAGGTTTGTATAGTTAGGAAAAATACAATTTACGTACTTCCAAACATTGTGATTTGTTACTACATGATATACAAACCCTCGGTCCATTACACTAGGAAGACTCACTGATTGGTGGGAGGAATGTGAGTGAGCCTCTAGAACTGACTGGAGTTCTGCACACCTGGGCTATTCCTCCTGGTCGTAAGAGCAAGGAGGAGTGCCCTGCCTCTGACAACTTGATTGGAGTATAGGAGCTGCATGATCAAGAGTCAGACTTCTGGAACTTTTCGAAATGAGCGAGGAATCGTAACTCATCCAAAAAAGGCTGGGAAGAATAATAGAATTGGAGGCATTAATACAAAGTTCTGGGAAGGGTTTGCATTATTGCCAGTCTCCTTCCTCCCCTTGTTAGAGGAAGGAGCGGGATTGCTTTTATGATTCTGATAAGAAAAATAGAAAGGAAGCTGGATGTGTAAGCTTATCGCATCAATCGCCTGACCAGCCAGTGTAAGTTCGAGTCCTATCCACAACCTGAAGGAAGAGGAGTAGAAGGACGAGGTGGGGAAGGTGGAGAGGCCAGTCACTCTCGCATCCTTCTTACCTCTAGAGCTGCACACCAAAGGCGAGATGGAACTTATCCTCTTGAGGGAGCCGGGTAAGCGAACACAACCTGTGAGCATCCACCACCGGTCCAAGGAAATGAGGTTCCAAGGACCTGTGGGCAGACCCGAAGGAAGAAAGATATAAATGTGGTCGCAATGAGACCTTATCTATCTTCCAGTCTGACATATTCTTCGGAGTGATGAAATGTACCCAACCACTAGACTATCCAACTGCAGAGAAGTCTCTCACGATCTAGTAAGACTCGGAGAAAGACGTGTCATTGGACACTTCTGCAATGGCAGTCCGTAGCGGATAAAGACACTGACACTCAATGATAGGTGTTGATCCTTCATGGTTACAACAACACACCAATAGGACAGAGTAATTACTGATCTGGATCAACCAATACAAAGTCCACAGTGCAGATCATGAAGGACTTGGACTCGTCAACAGATGCCGACTGACTGCGCGGTCAAGCATCTGAGACATAGTCACAACATGACACCCGCCTTTTAAAGGGTTATGCTCAGAATAACTATACATATCGCCTATCTTGTTTACCGACGATGTTGAGAGATCAGATGATGTTTCTCACAAGGCATGTGCACATCAGACGATAGTCAATTACCTTTTAGGACCGAGGTCCCTGTGATGGCAAGACAGAAGTTTCTCATCAATAGTTGAATCTCAACCAAGTAAAAACAATACTATATTACTAGTGAATGACTGAGGTGAATGTGGACCTCCGTCTTCACAGTTGAATTGAAAGAAATAAACTCTCCAGATTCTGATCATAGAAAAAGTCCAATCGATGACACCAACCAGTGAAGATAGCTTTAATCCCCGTTGTTTTACAGAGGACTGAAAAAGCTAATCAGCTATTTCATTGCTGCATGGCGAGAAAGTTGGAGTTTGCAATGAAAGCAGAGCGTCTTTCAGTAATGAAACAGGGATTGCACTGCCTGAAGAACTGCTTCTCGTGGGTTGGATCAGGGAGGACATTTCTATTTCCTTTGGAAGCAGAGCTAGTAGGGTGGAGAACAGGCGAAGTCTTCTGTTAATTATTTACAATATTCGGAGTGAGGAGAGAATAACTAAACACCTTACGAATTAGGAAATGTATAACAGAAGACAAACTCAAATTGTCTGAAGAATATCATTCTGCGTCATCACAGTGGCTGATGAGGCAGGTGTGATGAGGTGGAAGACTAGGCTACAGACTTCTGTTATACCGTGGGGTAAACAGAAAGATGATAATGAGTCTAATGAGATATATTTCTGTCTGAAAATTTTTGCAATGGCAAATACGGTGCAGGAGAGATGGGCATACACGTATGCGAGAATTCCAGCCAACCAGAGAGCTTGGTCTGTGATTGCCGGGCAGAGATTCAAATTGGTAGTCAATCCTTGACAGAGGAGAAACAATACCCAAATGAAAAGAATCTCGGAGAGAAAGCAGTACTGAGGCAGAGCCATAAACCGCTTGCTCAACTTGTTATCATCCCGAGTTGCCTGGTAGAGCATTCCATTAAGGAATGCGTTCGGCTAGAACCATCGAGCACAAAAAAAGATACACTTGAGCATCTGCATTTTAACCGAAATGGGAGGGAAGAAAACCCTCTTGTTCGGTGATAATATACATGCTGTGGTATTGTTGGGAAACAATACCACTAGTTATCTCAAAATCAAAACTAGTAACTCTTGGGAGGCCCGAAAGGCTGTCCTGAGTTCCAGGTTAATTAAGGGAAGATACTATTAGTCTTGGTCACATACCAATGCAACTGATAACAGAAGTATGTCACGAGAGAGATATACCAATATATTTGTAGGTTAATTGCATTCCAGCCTAATTCTTCTTCATTTAAGGGACAAGAATAAGGACTGAAAGCAGACCCTCATTCTCTAATGAAGAGAGCGAAGGTGAAGTTTTCCCAAAGGGAGACTTCTACGGTGATAAAGGGATACCAAAAATGACTAGTTCAAGCCGAACTGGTTGTTCCCAAAACAGTAGCACTGGAGAGGCGTTCAAACCTCTCGGTGCTATCCATCCTGAGCAGATTGACGTATGTTCAGTAAGATCCTAAGATTGAACCAAAAACATAGTCTCTCGGGTTCAAATTCCGAGGAATAGACTCCACAGAATTCCTCTTATTTCCTTGTTCATTCTGGTATAACCAGGAAATAGAGGGGAAAAAAGATGAGGATTGACTGTTCTCACTCTGTTAAACGAAGCATTCATTCTTACAACCGTTTAGTTCATGCAAACGCAAGTGAAAGTTGACCGGAGTTAGATGCAGCAAAAGTTGGCGAGAACTTGCCACGTCTTGCTACGCATCTATCTTGTTTGTGATCGAACCTCATGAAGTGGACTACACTGAGGACCTCCTCCTGTCTCCTTCAGATGCCTTGTCCCGAGGGACAGTGACATTGATCTTAGCACCTGAAGAATAGCCATTCCTGACCTTCACAGGTGGGTCCGAGCCACCAACACGCCTCGGTCACTTCTCTCCTCCTGCGCCACTATCATGATGGAGAGAAGACTACCTATCACTGACTGTGGATGTACACTCGGACACACCAGCACACGAGTATACCCGACACAGCCCCGGTTCCATGAGCACCGCCCTTGGAACCAGATGGGAGAATGAACCTAGGTTCGAACTCCTGGGGCTCCTAACACACCATATTTGCAGATAGCGTCCAGCTTCCCACTCCAGAAGGAGCAGGTGAGCCAAAGAGACAGCCAATTACTTCCTCTCCATGGAAAGGGTGCAGACCCTTAGAAGTCTCTAAGCAAGACTTCATAAGGGGTGGAGAATACCTTCCTCTTCTTAGGATGTGGAAACCTTTGAAGAGGGAGGTTAGGAGGCCTTAGATGATGAAGACAAAAGACTGTGTCCTCTTGAAAACTCGCTGCAACACGGGAAGGGAGGGTGCTATGTCATGGCATGAAACTGCACCGATCAAAAGCAGAAAGTTCGTTGGTTAGAGCCGAGCACTCAGATCGGCAGATAGAGCTGTCTGGTCGAGACAAGCAGATCACCGCTACATAATTACGAGTGGTAATCGTCCACGAAGAACTATCACTTCTTCCAAATTAAGTGTTCTCCTTTGAGGCTGAAGCTCCGAGAAGAAGAACAAGAGGGATTCTGTGTCTGGTGTCCTACGTGTTCGGACCCTAAGGTCCAATATACAAGGACAGTATACGTGACCATTCACCCAAGTGTTGCATGCAGTTCCAAGCTCTACATAACTCCAAACCAGATTGAGGAGGGGACTCATCTGTACTGGTAAAGACTCGTCTCGCCATCCAAGCACTCGTAATAGTGAGCATTAGAATTCATAAGAATTCCCACACACGGCGAGAAAAACCCGACTCTTGTATGACAATAATCAGGGAAGCCTTTTCTCGCCCTTGCACTCAGCAATATGATGAAGCCGAGCACTCGGCGAGCACCAATGAAACCAAGGGATCCAGGCGCTCGGCGAGACTCCCGATTATTGTATTAATAATCAGGAATACCTGTTGCCCAAGTGTTTGGAAATCTCAGAAAACAAAATCACCCAGCAAACGCTAGAAATTCCAAGGAATTTTGGCTTAGCGAGACTCCCGATTTTTGTAATAACAATTACTGAGAATGTCTGTTTCGTGTGAGTGTTTGGAAATTACAGAAAACCAAACACTCTGATAATGCCAGAAATTTCAAGGAATTCGAGCATTCAGCAAGATTCCTGGTTATCATAGTAACAAATATCAGGAATTCTCGTCTCCCCAAGTGTTTGCAGATCATAGAAGACCAAAACACTTGGAGAGTGCTAGAAATCGAGGAGGAACAGGCATAAAACCCAGTCCTAAATGTGAGCATTTAAGACTGGAATGAGAGTACAATTCAATAGAATATACAATCGTGGCTCCCAAAATGCAAGAACCCATAGGGACTGTGAATTGAAATCCATCCAAAGGACAGAAAAAGCCAGGGAGACAGTCTCCAGTTTTGACATAAGATCCTTCCTCAATGACGTGGACGTACGTCCAGTAGGACCCTAAGGTCCCTCCAGAAACGTAGTCCCCTGAAGCTGAATCCTACGGAGAGCGCTCTGCAGGATCCCTCCTATTCACCTCGCCCCTCCCGGTGTAGCCATAGGAAGTAGAGAAAATAGGGGAGGAAAACTGGACACTCTCGCTCGCCTTGCTAGTGGAACTAGCAGAAGCTAGTCATGGGCAGCCATCAACCTGCGGTGATGGCCTTTCTGAGAGTCTAGGAAAGTGTTACCATCTGGAGAAAATGCTTTCTCGAGGAGGGTTACAAAACTCTCGTAAGGCAAGCGAAACGTTTGCCGCCACCGACACTGGTCGGTCACATGAATCTGATCTGATTGTCGTCTGGGTGGGGCTGAGCATGCAACTGACTGGAAAGAGCCGAAACCATTCATCGACGCGTCCAAGTTCTTGTTGAGGCCTAAACCTCTCAAGAGAACTGAATGGGGGAACCCTTACCGGTCTCTGCATGCACGGTCCCGCGGGACTGTCACGTCAACCCTGGGAACCAAGCAATCACCGCGAGAGTGATCACCGGCAAGGTGTGAGTCACCTGAGCGACTCACTCCTTTCTTCCACTCCATGCCTGAGTCATGACGGTGAGCGGACTCAGCGTCACCAACTCTGGAGACAGCGTAACGGTTCCTGTTCCCGAAGGAACAGGAGAGCCAGCAGAAGACCCAACTGCCTCCTCAGCTTGAGGAGGCAGACCCTTGGAAGTCCCATGACGAGATTTAGGGGGAGAGACTACCTTCTCCTTCTTCGGCAGGGAGCCTTAGAAGTTGAAGGGGTGGAGGCTGATGAAAGTATGATGATTCCGAAGAGGAAGATGACGACACTTGACAAGCTCTCTTCCTCTTCGACTTCTCCAAATTCTGCAAGACTTCTTCTACAGGATCAGGTATATTTACCAGCAGAACTAGAGTTAATAATCACAGGGCAGTGGCGAAGGCTTTGTCCAGTGATGTAATTCCAGGATAGCAGTGGTAAATGAATATGATTTCCAGCAGGGGATCAGTACACACACTTGAGGACCAATATCACAGCATGCTATGAGTCACAGGTACAATTCCAAGGTTAGGATAACCAACACGAAGAGATACCATCCATCTACTGCTATAATCACTATCACCACTGCTAGCCTGTAAAAGAAAGAAAATATGATTTAAAGTAATAAAGATACCCCTATTGCATACAAGGGCACCGCCCTCTAAAATGAGAGATCCCCAAACACCAACACCACTCGCTCCCTACTCTACCTTCGTCCGATAGCTAGCGAAAAGACGGAGGAGAAGAGCAACTACCCGAAGAAAACAAAGGACAAACCTCCAAAGTTCCCCTCGCTAATTTTTAAAGCGTAAGCATAAATTTTGGATGAATACCTCGTCCTAACGTTAAAGGGCGAAAATATGTACTAATAAAGATGTTGGCATACTTTTGCTGCCAACTAAAGTAGAAAGGTGGCTATCAATGCTATCACAAAAAGTGGGTTTGCATATTAATTATTAAACTCAATTAATTATTAATATCAAACAGAGTATGTAGATATTTATTCAAAAAATAAAAAATCAAAGGTCCCACCAGGAAAATGATTAATAGCTAGTCAGCAAGAGCTCACAAAAATATTTCATTGGAAGACGGCCGAAAGCAAAGTGTAGTGTTTACATCCAGGCAGGAAGGCCTACCCGCCTACTAGATGGTAGTTATTACCTAACGACCTTGTTCAAGAATTTAACGGTCGTAATTCCAGCTACGCTGAAAGTAATTCCTTATGTAAAGGAAGAAGGGTTTATATATTGTGCAGGAACAAATAGCAAACAACAGTCGGGCAGGGAGTGGTGAAGAACACATCCTTCTACGACGACAGCCGGAAGCAAATTGGAATGTTTACGTCCAGTCAGAGGAACTACCAACAACTGGACCAGTAGTTAATTACCAAACCACCTTGTTGGAAGAATTCAGCGGCCGCGTCCAGGGTATGCCTTAAGTAATTCCTTATGTAAAGGAGCGATGGTTTGTATATCGTGTAGGAACAAAGAATTTTTTTGCTATGTACAACCGAATCGGATAACATCCATTCTACTTGTATTTCAAACATCGTACAATAGTAAACAATTACCATACTTATGTTATAAATGATGTTATGTAGAATAAGACTGATATATTTCTATGTATTAACTTTATTCATTAGGGATAAAAAAATTGGCAAGGTAATATACAGGTATTCTCCTACTTACCATGGGGTTAGGTTCTGAAAAACCCATCATATGTCAAAAAAATTGTATCTTGAATATAGCCTAGCCTACACTAGGGTAATCAGTACCATCTTTACATATAGGGTAGTGTACCCTACACTACGCAGTACACTTATACATATAAGGCATAGAAATGATTAATTTCAGCTAATTCTCTAGGTTCAATGCATATTGGCTCATGATAATTCAGTACTAACAGAAATTTAGTAACATTAACAAGTTAGGCTAGCGTATACAATGATAGATACCATGGTAAATCGGACTCAGATTCGGACCAATATCGGCATAATTGAGCGATACCTATCAGGCTGCTGACGCCTACATATAATTATGGAATAAAAACATCCCGAATATGCATCTTTTCCGTGAATCTTTTAAAAATTATACATTACACTCTCCTATTATATTGCATGTATTCTCATATTATGTATTGTATCATAAAATACAAACAAAGCAGTCAATGTTTTGGTTTGGAAATCAGCTGATGGCGAATATGAGTTTATTTCGTCGTATTTAACTGAATTCGGAGCGAATTGTTTTGCGTCTAGTTAGCATAAAAGAATATCTAGATACTTTACTTATATGAGACAAGGTCATCTTTTCGTTATAAGACGTCTTAATTTTAAGTCGAAAGAATTTAATACATCTCATTGGAAACTAAATTATTTTTTTCGTTAACAGAATGCTTTGAGGGCATGTTTATTGTGTAAGGAAAATTATGTAAATTCCGTTCGCTATTTTCACTTGATTTCTTCATAGTATGAGCGCTACTGTTACGTTATTTATCTTTTATCTGCGTGAAAACAGCAGTAAACTGTATTCTTTCAAGACATGAAGTTTTGATTAAAATGATCCTCTCAACTTAACCTACGGCTGTAGTAGTTTAATTGGATAAGTTTACGGGAGTTTTATCTTTGTTACCAATGCACAATAACAGTCATTAGCAGCTCGAAGTGAGAATCAGCTTCAGTTACAACTTTGTTTAAATTTAACAGTGTTTCCTTGCTGATCTTTGGTTTATAGCAAACAAAGTTATAAATGACGTTATGTATAATAATACATAACGTCATTTATAACATAACTGCGGTAACTGTTTGCTATTGTATGATGGTTGAAATACAAGCCAAATGGATGTTGTTATCCAATTCAGTTGTACTTAGCAAACTGTTGTTTCTCGTTCAGTTGTTAATGGCTGTACACATTTACCAAACAAGTAAAATGTTATAACAAAACTTTCATTATTCTCTTTTGCTGTTTTTTTTTTTTATACATAGAAGATAGGATAAAGTTAGGCTATTGTAATTTGGTCTTTCTCTTGGTGCCTGGTTGTACGCTCCTGGGCTGCACCCCTTACGAACGAAATTTTAAAATATTCACAAAATACCGTCGTATCAGTATTAATTGCTAACTTCATCGTAAAATTGCATTATTGTTACGACGAATTATCATAACTCGAACACTCCCTGTACTGTTAAACTTAAGCTGCAAGTTGTAGCTGAAGCTAAGAAAACAATGTTCAAGCTGCTAATGACAACTTTTATTGTGCATCGGCAATAAGGATAAAGCTCCAGTAAACTTATATATGCCATCAAACGCAACTGTAGATAAAATCAATAGAAAACTATTTTAATCAAAACTACCTGGCAGGAAAAAACACATTTTACTGTTGTTCTCACGCTGATAAAAGATAAGGAATGTAGAGCTCATAATACAATGAAAATAATTTAGTTCACAACAAGATTTATTCAAGTCATAACTAGATGCAAGAATATAGCTCAGAATTGTGTTGAGTATGGCGAAATAAACTCGTATTCACCATCAGCTGATCTCCAAGCCAAAACAATGACCACTATGATAGTATTTTATAATACAATATGAGAATACATACAATGCGTATTACTGGATACAGTGAAGTAATATAGAACTTTCTAAAAGATTTATGGAAAATATGCATATTCGTTACGTTTGTATCTTATAATTATACGTAGCCATCAGCAGCCTTACACCGCTCAATTATGACAATGTCAGACTGAATCTGATTAGCGTTTCGTGTTCAATTTCCTTTTATACTGAATTACCATACGTCAGAATGCAATGAGCCTCCAGAATTATCTGATATTAATAATTACTATATCGTACTTGTAATATATAGTATACTGTAGGCTAGGCTATTGTATATGTGTACGATATACCATAGTATATGCTAGGCTAACTCTTGTTAGTGTTATTCAATTTCTCTTTGTACTGAATTATCATAAGTCAAACTGCATTGAATGTAGAGAATTAGCTGATTTAAATAATAACTGTACCACATATGTATAGAGTATATTGTGTAGTGTGGGCTAGGCTACCATTTATGTAAGGATGATACTGATTACCCCAGTGTAGGTTAGGCTATGGGGAAACAACTGAGTGGACAAGCTGATCCAGTTTTGGCCGCATGTGGATCCACCCTCCGAAAAAGTACTTTAACACGTCCTGACACCAGAGATGGGCACGAGTCATCAGTGGTGAGAGCAAGAGCTCCAAAGTTAGAAATTAAGGTCAAATTTTAAGATTGAACAGAGGTAAATGAAAGTCTAGCCATGTGCAGTGCAGACATACCTCCATGACACTTTCAATATTTTTACTTAAAACACCAAAAATGTAGAAGATTGACGCCATCTCAATGTTTGAGGAGTCACTTGGTCAATAAACTTTCCATTCCATGAGCTAAATCCGCACACCACTTGTACCTATAGACGCTGGGACACTTTCTTCACAACAATCGTAAACAATGACAATATCTGCCTTGGATCCAAGGAAACTTGCGATTTTTCGGTAGAAAGAAGAAGAAACGTGCACTAGATAATGATTTAAATCAATAGTTAAACATCAGTATAAGGTCATGAATTGCATAAATTTTTTACATATTCATGATAATTAATTTGAAAATATTCGTTGATGAAAAAGTAACTAGATTCCTGACTCAAATATCAATAGTTTTGCCGTGAACAATACGTACGGTGTTGTTCGCGCTCTCCTATTGTTTATTAGTGATGCCAATTGAAATGTGTTTACTCTCCAAATTGGGTATAAGACTTACACAAAACCGGGGAAATAAGTGAAATTAGCATATCTATTTGTAATATATATACATATTAGAGCAATTTTATCATTATTGCATTACTATGACAACTAGAATTCATGGAAACAGTTTGTAAATGCATCGAAACGTAAGTGTGAAGCTCCACTAAATTGGCAACAATGAAATTTTGTCATTCCTAGCATGCAAGCATTGAAGGTTACATTTATTTCTGGCATACAATTATTAAAAATAAAAAAGTTAAAATAGTAATATATATAAACTTAAATCAATGACAAGTGCTAGAAATTTTTTTTTTTTTTGCTTTATGTCATAAGCCTGTTGTCTGATCGGCGATGGATTTCGGCAGCCAGATGTACGACATGGCTAGAAATATTGGATTGTATCTAATCTAGAAATATCTGTAATTTTTCGGGGTTAATTTGGTTGCAAAAAAGGGATAATAGGCATGGATTAAAATAAACATTTTGAAGTAACAAAGTAAAGTTAAACTTAATAATGAGTAAAGTAAACAATTAAGGGAATAAAGCTTTGCACCTCATAAACAGTGTAGTATGCCTGCAACTGTGTTTGTGGAGTGAGCGCTTAGGAACCAGGAACTGCAATTTGGAGTGAATTAAGACCAAAATGTGTATATGTAGTTACAATCTAATAAGCACTGCGGAGTTTCAGTTGTGATGGCAGTGAGGATAAAACCACCGATTACAAGGTAAAAATGAATTTCAGTTGAAACCACAACCCCGGGAATAAAAAGTTTCATACTTTCACTAATATAGGCAACAAAATGTTGTTTTATTGTGCTGATTACAACTGCAATCTTGAGTCTTGAGTAAGATTGATAAACGTTACATATAATCGCTAATATTGTTCAAATGAGCGCTGGAGACTGGGAAGGACTTGAGATCCATGCAAGTTATGAAAGGGACCAGAGACGGACGACGCCATATTGGATTTAAAAACTGCCTTGAAAACATATTTTACGAAGAGCTCACATACTTATTTTATTTCGTATGGCGCTTTCATATATCACATTATGTTGACGAAACTTCAATCTTTTGAATGGTATGCTTAAAGATGTAATTGTATTTTTGTTTCACCAATTAAATATCGAGTGAATAAGGCTGATCCACCTGGATACGATGGATCCAAGGCGATGTTTCCCCCTAGCTATATTCGAGATACGACTTTTCCAACAAACGATGGGTTTTTTAGAACCTAACCCCATTGTAAGTAGGAGAATACCTGTAAAAAGAAACCACAAAAACTGGTGAAAGTCACAATTTGCACCAGTTATTTTGTAGCATAAATCTTCCTCTACTCTCGTCTTTTGATCAACAGAAAAAACAACCTAGGACATAGGGTTATAGCCTAGCCTAGTCTATAGGATTATAGATTAAATTTCTGTACCTAAACCATCCGTGAAATAATTGAGAAATCATACAGTATCATTGACCCAGACAGTCTTAGTATAAAGTAGGCCAGGATACAGGATACAGGCACCTTGCAGCCTACATAATGAAAGTAGGCCAGGATACAGGCACCTTGCAGCCTACATAATGAGATTCTACAGAAACTTATAACTTAAGCCTAACATTAGCCTATGAGTAAATCATTAAAATATCATAAAACAACTCATTTCATTTAGACAGTCTCAGGTTAAGACCCCATAGAAGGCTACGGTCTCTAGGGTAACCTAGGAGTACTAACATGACTAGAAGTTAATGAGTGATACAACCTATAAACATCTGTAACTCACATTACTACAGTAGCTATCGGTTAACTTTGTAATTTACCAATTGTTTCGCTTATGAAGAGTGCAATTATTATAGAAGACAAAAGACGTTTGAATTGAAGTTACACTACCAAGGCAGCCAACGGCGGGCGGCTGAGTCTGTGTTGACATTTTGGGCGCCTTTTATTTGATAGTGTTTGTGTTTGTGGTTCTGGTTTAGAAGTGATTTCGGTTGTTTTCATTCATTCCAATGAGTCATTTGGTGGACAGCTGTAAGTAATCGATTGGAATCTGATTAAAAATTTAGATAATTTACTAATAACTGGATGAATCAATGGTAATGATTAAAGCAAATAATGGATTCAGGTAATGGCGGTTTATTTACGTTTTGGGCGTCGTCTCCTAAGGACTTCTCGTTCGTAGTTCCTGTTTGATGTTTCGATTCAAACCTCATTGATGAAAAGGGGAAAGTTAGATATAATCATCGGAGAAGTAATGAAAAATATAGATAATTTATTTAAGTAGTAGATAATTAGAATAAATGATGATAAGCATTCCGACCGATGTAGTAGTAATAGTAGTAAGTGGAATTTGCATTTGAATCGGCTCCCCTGCTTGTTTTCATTCCACCTTTGTTTATGTTAGTTTTAAGTTTTTTCTCTCTGCAATACCATAATTCTTTTATACACTCTTTCCTACTTTCAACCTTCCCCTCAGCAGATCTGCAAATAAAAGTATATTAGCCATCAATGCCTTTTTTCTCTACATTTCTTGTATGCAATATTCTAAGATATATAAATTATCAATTTATATATCTTATGTGCCCGCCGCACATAAATTTAACCAATCCGACTGCCAAACTCACCCTCAGACACACTTTCCTCTTTACACTTACGGAATACACGCAGAACAATTGACTTACCTACACACAAAACACAAACACATACACTCACTCCAACTCCAGATACTCAGTGTTAAAGGGACCCATTCACGCACTGGTACTAGACTGCAGGTCTCCGGTTTGAGGCAGAGCTTCAGTGGCCGGACGACCGAAAATGTACCCACACATTACACAGGCGGCCTGAGTGAAATCAGGTTAGTCTACTCTCGGCCAGCAATGGAGAAGGTGTTATCAGAGAGGGAGCTGCAGATTCTAGCTCTTTGTATTGTAGCTTACGAGAAACGTAAGCAGCCGAGAAGGAGAAAAAGGGATTGGATGAAGGAATGGCTAGCAAAAAGAGAAGTACTATCCCACACAAACCTGTTGTCACATTTAGTATGGGAGCCTCATGATTTCTTTAACTATCTACGAATGGATGACTCTACATTTCACAAGCTTCTAGACCTTGTGGCACCACATATACAGAGGAAAGACACTTGCATGAGATCTGCTCCATCACCAAGGGATAGACTTGCTGCAACTCTCCGGTATTTAGCAACAGGAAGGTCTTACGAAGACCTGAAATTCAGCGTAGCAGTATCACCACAAGCTTTGGGACGCATAATTCCAGAAACTTGCGAAGTTATATGGAAGGTATTAAGGAAAGAATATATGAAGGTAAGTGTATGATGTTTATTGTTTATATACATAAAGGTCACATATGAAGCTGAAAACAATATTACAAAATACTGCGCATAATTATACACCCTATAATTATAGTTTTATCATTATTAGCCTTGTATCCTCACATATATTACGTTTTTAGGTTACCCAAAGCACTCCATGAGAAAATAGGATGTGCAGAAGCAATTAGTATTATATGCTTCCTATTTTTATTCTTACTAAATGATGCCAACACTTGTATTAAGCATTAATATAATGTTCAACCATAAGAATTGCAATATACTCTTTGCTATGGCAAAGTAAGAAGTATTAAATGGAATGTTCTAATAACTCAAGACAAAACAACAGCCCTATAATAGTAGCATGCATTGTAACTCTCTTGTTTGTTTTTGTCAATGGACAATATGAATCTCCAAACAATAAATGTTTGGTCGATTATTCTTGGACATATATATATATATATATATATATATATATATATATATATTATATATTATATATATATATGTAAGGCCTAGGGATTTTGATTAATAATATATTGTTCGTGCATTCTCTGTGACCTATGGAATGTGGAGAACAGTGCAGAGGTAACGACCTGAGAGTAGCTGATCAATGAGTTTCTAGGGGTGGTGTGAGATAAAAATGCTTAGTTCAGGAAGTCAACGTACGACAGTTTATGAACTCTTCTCAAAGTGCCTTTGGAAAACTGGTTGTAGCCAGTAATATGAGGCGTTGTCGAAGTGTGCATTCGTATGTGCGTGTGCGCCTCTTCTATTCATAATGTATCACTAGCCAAGTCTATGGGAAGACTTGCACAGACATTCGGGGGAGGATATTCCGGTTGGGAATGGGTAAGTGTTTACTTTACTTTAGCCAAAGGGATGGTTTGTTTGATATCTTGTAAGATGTTCCATTTTATTAACTTTGTCTTTAAACTTGTGTGTGTACTTACCGGGATGTGTTCTGTATCTTTGAACAGACGGATCTGAAATGCCGGGGGACAGAGTTCCCAGTGGGGTGTGGACTTTTGGGTGACTTGACATTGTAGTTAGTCAGTAAGACTGGATTACTTAGTTAATTGATTTAGTTATTCTTGTAAATAAACGTTATGTTATGATGCAACTCTCTCATTTTCATTACATGTTAAAATGGAGAGAGGAAGAGGAGAGCGGCTAGTGTGTGTAATAGGGTGTGGGGGTCTGCCTTCCGTTTCGTGTCCACGCTTACCTTATGAATACTGGGGGTTTTTCCCCCATGTTATAGTGGTGGCAGACGGTTAAAGAGGGGATATAAAAGGTTTTCTTGCTTTTCTATGCCTAGGAACGCCAATGAAGAGATGGGTGGCCAGATTAGAAAATAAAAAGGGGTCGTGACTTAGCGATAGTTTTCGAACGACAAAGCTTTGTGGGATTGTGGAAAATCGTTAAACTGTTAGTTTTCAGTTACTTAGTGAGAAAAAATGAGAAAATATCTGTCTGTTAACTGTGCTAAAGGGAGGGAAGGATTTTTATGGGACTCAGCATTTTTCCCAGGGAGTCAGCCAGAAGCAGTGAGCGCACCCAGTGTGACTTTTGCTTGTGCAATGACGAGAGTGTTCCGAGATACCTGTGCGGGTGTTGTGTTTAATACATATATCACTGCCGCGTTTTACGAAGAATTTCGAGTTCTTTTTTCCCATTATGGAGTGGTGAGTGTTAAACTATTGTTTTAAAGGAGTGGGTTTTTGTTTAAATATTTCAGGGTTATGGGATTGGTTCGAAGGGTCTAGCAATTTTTCTTGTCTTTGCCCCATAGTGACGTGTTTTCTTTATTTGCACGTGTTTGTAATAGACGTATGCATTCGTCTTTGTTTAAAACATAGGAGTGTATTTTTCTATGCATGGGAACTGTGCTTAGATAAGCATATTTGGCTTAGTGACACAGAGCGGCCAAATTTTACGGGCTCAGCACATTTCTGCAGAGAGGCGCCTTGCATTGCGAGGGTACGGGCATCCCTTGGGAGGGTATTGCGAAGGTACCACTAGCCTCCCTCGAGAGATAGTGCAGGGATGGGCACTAGTGTATATAACCTTGAGAAGGGGTGGTCCCGTAGACACTGTTCAAGGTGAGATGGGGGTGGGGGTACTTGCTGGTATGCCCTCGGGCTGTTCCTTGGGCCGCTCGACTGAGGGGTTGTTCTCACGAGGGGGAGAAATTTTTTTTTTCCCTCAGTGTGGGTGAACTCCCCCTTTTCCTTTTTTTTCTTAGTGTTGGGGATGGATTTGGCCTTGACATTGAATGCTAAGATGTCAGCTGATTGATTAGTTGATGAAGTGAAATGCCCGTAGAGTCTTTTTTTTTAGAAAAGAGATTTTTTTTCTCTCTTGGATGAAGAGAAAAGGAAATAAAAAGAGATTTTTCTTTTCCGAAAATGAGGGGAAAAGTAGTTAACATGCACGGGATGTGTTATATGTTTCTTTGTGCCTTGAAAGACACAAATATAAGGGGGATACACAGATTATTTTTTATTGTGTTGGAGAAATCACTTTAAAATGCCAATGATGGTGTGTATCTGTGTTGTGTGGCAATGGTGTTATGTCATGGTGTTGCATGCTGGAGAAATTGTATGTCATAGGATTCAGCAATACTGTTGTATGCTATTTGAATTTCACCCTTACTTGAAATTTTTGCAAGAGAATTATTGCTATGAAGAGTTATTATTATTATTATTATTATTATTATTATTATTATTATTATTATTATTATTATTATTATTATTATTATTATTATTATTAATTATTATACTTGAGATGTGTCACGGGAGGTTTGCCTAAGTATAATTATCATTACAGGAGAATTGTTTTACGAGAGATTTGAGATATTTCATGGGAGATTAGTTGATAATTATTACAGATAATTATTCAGGGATAATTATTACAATGAATTAATGGGAGAAGTCTTGTGTTAATTAATTGTTGAGTTTTTGTAACTTTGGAGAATATTTCAGTGATTCACGGGGATGAGTTTTGCTGAATCTTGATGAATCTGACTGAATCTTGGCGAATTGTGTTGAATCTTGCTGAACTTGTGCTGAATTTTTGGAGAATGGACAAGCATTAACATTGGTGATATTTTTTGTACTGATACTGATGATTTTGATGATAGCAATTTTTTTGGTGATTTTGTGATAATGATATTTCTGATACTGATTTTTTTATACTAATACGTGGGTGCCGTAATGCTGTCAAGGGAGGTGAAATCCTTTTTTTGATTTTGGGAGGAACTAACAACACATTGTTTTAGTTTTTTTTCCTTTTTTTATGAGTTCAGCAGATAATTGCTTGACATCTAGTGAGTTGCGGGAGATAGTTAATGGTGCCGTTGATTTTTCTTTTCTCCATTTTTGGAAATTAGCCATCGCTGACACAAGTTTTTTTTTACCAAGGGTGAATTTGAGTTTGTTTTTTCTCTCCAGTTAGTGTGAATATTATCTCAGTTCGTGACTTAGAGTCATTGTTCGGGAACGTGTTCGTGTTTTAGCTATTTGATGCTATAGAGTAATATATGGGAGAATTTTTGCACGTTTGAATGCATACGTAATGGCACTACATTTTTTCTCTGGATATTTGTGTTCCAGAAATTGTGAGTTTTCTTGCACAATACATTAGTTGTATTTGTGACAACTTTGTGAGAGATAGGAAACTTGGTTAAGTTTTCTAATGGCTATGTCGTAGTGCATATGGAGAAGTCTTGGCTAAGACACTGTGAGTTGGGAATTCTGTTATAATGAGTTGTGGCACATTAGTGATTTTTTCTAGAATTTTCTAGACAGTTTTATTTGCCGAGTTTTTGCCCTTTTTTAGCAATTATGCTAAATGGAGAGAGTTTTTATAGTTTTTACTATAACATTGAGTTATTCTCTGGAGAATTGGAGTTAGAATTGAGTTATAATTGAGATATATTATTTTGGGGAGATAATTGGAGGTATATATTATTTTGGAGTTATATTTGAGATATAATATATGGGAGATATATTTTTGGCCATTTTTGATATTTGCCAAGGTGATATGAGCTATGTTTAGTTCAATTATTTTGCAGCCATCTTTGTTGCAAATGGAGACACAATTATTTGGAGATTATGGGGCAATATTTGTGAGTATGTGAGTTAGTTGCCTTGAGTGCACATTTTTTGGAGATATATTTTTTGGAGCCTTGTTTTGTTCCACATGGAGTTATTGGGGAAATAGAGGTAAATATTTTGTATTTGCCGAAATAGAGGTGATTATTCTCTATTCCTGGAGTGGTGATTTTTTTTTTACTGACATGTGGCTTTGGAGAAATAAGAGAATAATATAAGGGGGTTGGTTATTAACCAAATGGAGGAAATATTTTTATAACCGGAGTGGTGTTATTATTGATATGGTGTCTCATAATGGAGTTGGAATTAATCTTGGGCGGGTGACCCTCTTTTCGTGGTTATGGAGTTTTTTTTCGAGTCAAGAGAAGATTTCTGTGGTTCTCTTTTTTGATTTTGTGACTATTTAGAGGCGAATGGCATTACTGCATTACGAGTCATATGGAGATGTGTGTGCATTTTTTATGTTCACAAGTGTGTTATTCTTGGAGAAATATAATTTGGGAAAAGTCATGTTGAGAGAATAAGTCTTCGAGACAAATTTTTGAACACATTAGTCATATCCTGGAGTTAATTCTGTGAAATGTGTCAGTTAGACCTTTTTTTCTTGAGAATCATGAGTTTCCAAACTTATGTGTCTGACTAGACAATTTTTATGCTACTGTTTGAGCATGCGTCCGCAGGCGATTTTTCTGCTGACAAGCGATGTGATGAGCCGTGTGCTGAGCGTGTGCTGATTCTTTTCCTCTGATGGTGACAGATCAGAATTTTTGCAATATCTGGAAATGTTGGCTATAGCATTTCACGAAAGCGCATGTGTGAGAGTTTGCTTTCTGGCAAATTCCGGGGCTTTACATGGAGCATTTCTTGGGGAAAACGCGGGAGTTATGCATATTATACATGTATTATGTATTTTGTGATTGGGGAAATCTACTTGTGATTATCTTTTTTTTATTATTTTTCTTCCTTTTCCTACGAGATATAATTTGGGGATTGAGCTTAAGTAGCATTTCTTTTTTGGACGGGAGATTTGATTTTACCGGGAGATGTAATTTTTCTGGGGTTGTTACTTAAGTAATGGGAGTTTGACAGTAAGTCTCATTGTGATTAATTATTGAGCAGTAAAGGGGTTTTGCTGTTAAAAGTTGGAGATTTTTACTGATTTTGTGGGTTGTTTGAATGTCAGAACTTGAGAGAATATTTTTTTGGGTCTGGGTATGTTACGAGATACTTTCTTTTTTTTCTTGGGCTTATTACGATTTTGTCTTCTTTTTTTTCTCTTGTGAGCACATTCGAGTTCGAAATGTGAGTGCAGAATTCCGTGGAGTTGCTGTGATTTCTGAGTTGTGTGTGTGCTGATGTGCGAGTTTGGAGAATTGAGTTGGAGAACTTGATGTTTTTTTTCTTAGAGAGTTGTGATAATGACTTATCATTTTAGTAGTCATATTAAGGGAGTTAATTGGGAGACGTTCAGTTAGTATTTCTGCCCTTTTTGAGATCATTGTTTGATAGAAGTAGTATGTTTGAGTTAATTTTCTTAGATTGACCAAAGACTTGACTGACATACTAACACACACCCAATAAAAGTCGTTCCCCGACATCAGCAAGACGTCCACCAGCCGTGAAGAGAGGTTGCTGCCATGTTGCCCAGGGTGATTACAAGTATTTCCATGATGGGTGTTCGAGAGAATTCTACAGCGTGTTTTTTGGGGATCTACAGAAAGCCGTGAGAGTCTTCTACGATGAGGGAGGCATTCCGTCTTCCTACAGTTGCTACAGCCTGCTATAGCCTGTTGCTGTCTGTTCAGCTAGTTGCAGACAAGCGAAGAGGGATATTCAAGAATCCTAATGCAGAAAATATGAGAGAAAATGCGTTTTGTGTTATTGGGAGATTAAAGCGTGATAAGACTTTATTTTATAATGCCAGAGACGTGCAGTTTTTCTTATATTTTATTTTAAGCCGGCCAGTGTTTTGTATTAAAGCAATTTTGCTAGGCGGGGGCTAGCATATAGGTGGCCGAGCTATCTGTAAGGCCTAGGGATTTTGATTAATAATATATTGTTCGTGCGTTCTCTGTGACCTATGGAATGTGGAGAACAGTGCAGAGGTAACGACCTGAGAGTAGCTGATCAATGAGTTTCTAGGGGATGGCGTGAGATAAAAAAGCTTAGTTCAGGAAGTCAACGTACAACAGTTTATGAACTCTTCTCAAAGTGCCTTTGGGAAACTGGTTGTAGCCAGTAATATGAGGCGTTGTCGAAGTGTGCATTCGTATGTGCGTGTGCGCCTCTTCTATTCATAATGTATCACTAGCCAAGTCTATGGGAAGACTTGCACAGACATTCGGGGGAGGAAGGCGAAGCCATGATGGCAGATGCCAAAGTGTTTTTATTTATCAGTGAGTGATATTCCGGTTGGGAATGGGTAAGTGTTATCTTTACTTTAGCCAAAGGGATGGCTTGTTTGATATCTTGTAAGATGTTCCATTTTATTAACTTTGTCTTTAAACTTGTGTGTGTACTTACCGGGATGTGTTCTGTATCTTTGAACAGACGGATCTGAAATGCCGGGGGACAGAGTTCCCAGTGGGGTGTGGACTTTTGGGTGACTTGACATTGTAGTTAGTCAGTAAGACTGGATTACTTAGTTAATTGATTTAGTTATTCTTGTAAATAAACGTTATGTTATGATGCAACTCTCTCATTTTCATTACCTGTTAAAATGGAGAGAGAGAGAGAGAGAGAGGCTGTCTGTGTGTGTAATAGGGTGTGGGGGTCTGCCTTCCGTTTCGTGTCCACGCTTACCTTATGAATACTGGGGGTTTTTCCCCCATGTTATATATATATATATATATATATATATATATATATATATATTATATATATATATATATATATATATTATATAGCACTCATGACCCTACTATCATACTTAAGATGTCCAAATTCTGCGTCGTATAGAACATCATTTATTAATTTTTGAGCAAGTTTTCGTTGTTCTTCGTCAACTTTACGCAATTTATTTGCAATTAATTTACCAAACAAATCATATTCATCTTCTTCACGTGCTCCCAGTAATTTGTCCCCAATGATGCCCAGAACCTCATCAGCCTTGTTGCTCACTGACGGTCCCGGTTGGCGGCTCTGTTTTGCAGGTGGTAATGGAAGGGGTCTTGAAGCTCCAGGCTGGGATGTAGACTGGCAGTCCATCTCGATCACATCCTTAAATTGGGACAAAAATAACATGGATATTAGCATTATTGAATAAAGCAGTATTAATAAATATTATTATGCATTTATCTCCACAGTTCCCACATTCGAAGGAGGAATGGTGCCAGATTGGTCAAGACTTCGAAGAAATGTGGCAGTTCCCCAATTGCCTGGGCGCTGTAGACGGGAAACATGTATAGCAATTGTTCCTCCCCCTAATTCAGGATCTTTCTTTTACAATTACAAAGGATTTCACAGCATGGTTCTCATGGCAGTCGTTAGCGCAAATTATGAATTTATATTGTGTGACTTTGGCACTCATGAGAGAATTTCGGACGGTGGTGTCATTGAGAACACAAAGTTTTGGGAGAAGTTAGCCAACAACACACTGAATATACCAGATCCCGTCATAATTAGATCCTCAAATCGGACCTTGCCTTTTGTATTCGTGGGTGATGACGCATTTGCAATGAGACCAAATTTTCTGAAGCCACTTAGTCACACACCAGGAAAGAAGGAGGAACAAGTATTCAATTATAGATTGTCTCGTACCCGCCGCATTGTGGAGAGTACATTCGGAATATTATTCCATTCCCCCATAAATCTCGATGCAGAGAATGCAGTTTCTGTGGTCAAGGCTTGCTGTATGTTGCACAACTTTCTTCGGCGAGAGAGGGGTAACCGTAATAACAGGGCCTGCAACATCCTTTCTGATACCCAGCTAAAAGAAGAAATGGAAAAGACATTCACCCCATTAGCTATAGAGCGTAGACACATTACTACCTATGAGGCATAGGAAGTACGTAACTTGTATTTGGAGTACTTTAATCAGGAGGGAAGGGTTGACTGGTTGGATGATAAGATGTAATGATGAGTCATTGTACAGGCTGAATATCCACATACGTGGTCAACTCTTATCACTTACTGTTTATTACTGCCTATGTCAATCTATATCCCAACGGTAGGAGACTTTTTGTACCCTTGGAATGTGTGAGGGTTATGTAAGAAAATACATATACTATATGTATTACAGGCAATTATGAAATAAAGGTGTGCATTTATATTCAGCATAATGAGTATTATTCCTCTCACGCTCAGGTGACACAATTCATATTTCAGGTTATTATTAGACTATTTTATTCAGATTAGGAAGTGTATATGGATGACGAAGGGAAAATTGCTCAAGTCTTTACACTTTTAAGTTTTTTGATATTCTTCTAGAGCTCTACAGAATAGTTTGATGATTCCAAGAAAAGGCTGCAAAAATGCCTCACGAGCGTGAAACGTTTTAATATGATATTTAAAGGTGTTTACATACCTCTTCAATATCTGATGATGATGTTCTTAGTGTTTCTTGGTCACGAAGGAATAAAAGCTGGTCGTAGTACCACAGACTTGGACGATAGACCTCATCTGTGGCTGCCCCAGACTTCTTTGAATTTTCAACCTTTTTCATTTCTTTCCTGAAGGAACCGCACATGTTGTTTATCTTCTTGGTTACCGTTTCACAGGTAGCACTCCCATCCTTCTCTCGAAGTTTCTTCACCAATGTCTCATACGCTTCATTTTTCATATTCCTGTTCGAATAGTCTTTACTCTTAATATTCCATATACATGGATGTTGCTTGTATACATCAATGAATTCGTTCCAAAATCTTTTATCCCCCCAGATGTCTGATATAGTGCTCGCCTACTAAATGGGTTCTTCTACTGCGACTTTTAACCATAGACTGAGAATAAGCCTGCAGGCCGCGTCGAAGACACCTCACATACATTCAGGCCTGCTTGAACAGGTCTCGAGCTGTCCGGTCGCCTGTGAGTTCGAACCTTAGGAATAAAATCCCGCCATACATGCAACGATACAGTTAAACTGCGCCCACAACGTTCTCACCTGAAGGCTGCAACTGAGCGTGGATGGGGGCCCTAATTAGGCTGTGCTGTCCGCTGGACGAGGTCGCTGAGACACCAACAACTGCCGCAAACCACCACACAACAACAAAGAACTACAACCACACAACTCAACAACAACCAAGAACCACAGCCATACAACACAACAAGCAACCAAGGACCACAACCCCACAACTCAACAACCAAACAAGGACTACAACCACAACTCAACAAAGAAACAAGGCCTATACAACCACATCAACAACCTAGGACTACAGCCACAACAACACCAACAAATCACAACAGCTCACCAACCACCCCACTCCACAACACCGACCCAACAACCCAACAAGCCCACATCCAACCTCTCACAACAACACCAAGAAACCACAACAGCTCCCCAACAACAACAACCCCCAACTACAACAACTCACAACTCAACAGAAACTCACAAGCTCAACAAATCTAACAGCACAGGCACAACAACTCTAAAGCAAACAATATCAAACTTAACAACAAATTAAACAACAAATCAATAACACACAATTTAACTGACCACCAATACCTTCAATACTCTTCACAGACCGCTGCCGACACTACTGACCATCACGGGCTCTGAATACATACTGACTCAAAACTCTGATCATAACTCTAACTCCAACTGCACCAGCAGACAACCCAGAACTCACCAACAGCTAATTCAATTGTTAACCCTCCATCCACCAATTACACCCTCTCTCTCTCTCTCTCTCTCTCTCTCTCTCCCTTATGAAAAACCAAAAACATAAATACATACTACACAATCTCAACAGCAACACAAACCACGAAACTTACTCACTCTCTCTCAAAGACGTTGTCAAATGGAACTCCCATAACTCCTCCATATTTCCTCCCCTGTTACATTTGACAATGTCTCCTTACACTCGCAACACCCACACTAAATAGCCTTCTGCAACACCCACAGATGCTCGGACACAGGCCCCCTGGATATTGTTTGAGGGCCCTCATACACACTCTCAGTTACACCCCCATCCACTTCTCCCAGACCGCTTCCAGTCAGACTCCCATTACCGTCTCCCTCCACACTATCCTCCCAAATCCCGCTCACTACTTCATCTACATCTTCCAGTTCTTTTCCTGATAGCCTATTTCTCGCAACACTGCTGCCAAACTCCTGAAGAGACTCATTCATACTGTCAACCACGTCCTAACAACTTGATTCCCTTCCTGCTGAAATCTCACTAAACCCTGGCAATTCAAACCTACACACACGATAAGTATCATTCCTTCCCTCAAAGTCATCCATATTACATGCCTTATCCATCACTTATAGCCTAACATTAACCCTCTATCATTCAGTTCAAGTTTCTCCCTTTCATTCTCTTTCCTTACTTTTTTCTGCTTTCTTCCATACTCAACCAACACTAACTGCCGATCTCCCAGACCCATTTGCTCACTGATGCTAGGCTCAGATTTATTCACCCTCAACCATTCACTCATCCCATTCTCCCGAACATAATGTCGCATACTAGAGGACCCACCCAACTGAATCTCCTTAACACCTAGCTTGCAATTTGCACCAGTCGGGGATTTTTTATTTTTTTTTTATTTTGACCCAATTTTGGCGGTTAATTTGCAATTTTGAAACAATTCTTGGCCTTTTTTTTTTCTTGCCAACCACTACTAGGTGAAGCTTTTTTTGTTTTCAATTTTGACTGATTTTGTACGGCTTTTGCGCCAATAAGAAGCCATCTTGGATATGCCAATATGCCATTTTGGTCGGAACTTTCACCATTTACTAACGGTATTTCGCCGACATGCCATTTGGGACGGAACTTTCGCCAGTTTTGGGCCAAATTTGCCTGGTTTTTTCGGCAATTGACGTTAGGTTAGTTTGAGTTAAGTTCGTTTTTTAGGAATTAAGATCGATTTTTTGTCATTATTAAGCCGTTTTGGTGGAAAATATCGCAAATTTCATTGTGGTCAATTTGGACTTTTTAGGTTTATTTAGGCTAAGGTCGTTTTAAGTGAATGCCTACCGATTTTTGGCCGTTTCTCGCCAATTGACTTAGTGAGAGAGAGGGGGGAAGAAGAGGAGAAAATCTCAGATGAGTGCTTTTTTTATTTTCATAGTCCACAAGCGCGCACTTATAGCTTTTTCGCCCCTCCTCACGCCCCTCACAAGCCCCACCTCCGCCTAACACCCCATCCCACCTATGCGCAATCCCCGCCCCCCTCCCCCACCACCCCTTGATTTTTAGCTTATTTTAACTGCCAACTTTTTTTCGACTTTTTTCCCCCAAAAAATTTTTGGAGACACAAACTCCAATTGCATTTCATTCTCCACCTCCGAACAGGCCTAGAGACACCTCACCCTCGGGCACTTTTTTTCGCGCCCTTTCAGGCAGGCACCATAGCCCGCCCGGGAGCCATCCTAGTGTTATCGGTCATGAGATGAAGTAGATGCGCATCTTCGAGCTCTACAAGATGCTTCAAACTATAACCCAATATGAAAATTCCCCAATTTTTGGTGAATATTTAACCGTCAGACCCTTCCCTAATTTTTGGACATTTTTAAAAAATCAAGAACCCCATTTCTACTGGGGCTAAACTTGGGCCTGAAGGGCTTCGGGAGTGTCTTTAATCATTTCAGAAACATCAAAAACTGTGGATTAGACTCTAATCTCAGTCATTTTCAGTTATTTTTTATTGACATCCCCCTATCTCAACCACCTGTCTCACCCCCCTCCTATCGGGGCTGAACTTGGACTTAAAGGCATCATGAGTGTCACTATCCCTTACAGCGACCTTGAAAACCATAGATTAGACACTAATATCAGTTATTTTTGGCCATTTTTACATTATTCCCGTTCCCCCACACGACGGCCCCCCCTCCTATATCCAACGAAATGGTCTGATTTCAGTTCTGCTTTTCACCATCACATTTCCTCGTTAGTATTGATTTACATTTAAAATTTCATCAAAATCGGTCAAGAAATGGGGACTTTAGAACAATAATACGAACAAACAATTCAACAAAAAAAGTCTTTTTCCCATTTATAAATGAAGAAGGTGGCAGGCATTTTCTAAAACTAGGGTATAGACAGTCACTAAAAATGGTTTCCTCCGGGGATTCCGGAGGAAATCTTTTGTAAGGGGGACTCTTCTGACTCCAGAGAGACATCTGAAGCCTCTCTGATTCCTTATGATTCTTTGAGGACTCCAGGGAATCACGAAGAGTACGTGGCATTTTCTAAAGGTAAGGTATAGTCACTTATGCAATAATGGCTACCTTCCGGCGATTCCGAAGGAAATTTTTATAAGGGGGGCCTTTTTTGAGGTAGTGTGTGGGACCTAGGGACCCAAATTAGTCAGCATAGAGAATAGTACTCACCAAAAGAGAAAGAGAGAGAGAGAGAGAGAGAGAGAGAGAGAGAGAGAGAGAGAGAGAGAAGGATAGATAACTACTTCTAGAGAGTTGAAATCTCGTTGCCAATTGCTGTTAGTTATTTTAGGTTATGTATTTTTGTTACAGCTTGCTTGATTGAATGCTTGTCTTTTTTCTTGAAATTCCAACCAATTTTTATTTATTTAATTATTTATCTATTTATTTTGTTATTTATTTATTTATTTATTTATTATTTTTTATTTATTTATTTTTTAATTTTGGGCTATTTTTCATTAGGTTAGGTTAAGCAAATGCCTTTTTTTTTCAAATTGATGGTTATAATATATTTTTATTTTTTATATTTATTTATTTTTATTTTTTGTTTTGTGCAGTTTTTTCTTAGGTTACGTTAAGCAAGCGTCTTTTTTCCAATTAATTGTTAAATTGAATAAAGAAAAATAAATAAAGATAAATAAAAATAAAAAAAATAAAAAATTGATGAATAAAATAAAATAAGATAAATGAATAAATAAATAAATAAAAATAAATAAATAAATAAATAAATAAAAAAATAAAAAAAATGAAAATAATAAAAATGAAATAAAAAAAACTAAATACAAAAAAAATAAAAAATTAAAAAAATAAAAACAATTAAAAAGAAATGATAAATAAAATAAAACAATCAAATATAAAAAAAAATAAAAACAATAAATGAAAATATGATAAATAAATACTAAAAAAAAAATAAATAAATAAATTAAATGGAAATAAATAGAAATAAATAAATAAATAAAAATTTATGAATAAAAGTAAATAAATACATTAATAAAAATAAATAAATACATTAATAAAACAAACAAAATATAGAAAAGATAAAACATAAATAAATAAAAATTTTATGAATAAAAGTACAATAAATACATTAATAAAAATACTATAAACAAAAAAATAAAAATATAGAAATAGATAAAATACATAAATATAAATAAATAAAAAAAATAATAAATCAAATAATAAATAATTGAAATAAATAAATAAATAAAAATGAAAAGTAAATGAAAATAAACATAAATAAAATAAAAAATAAATAAATAAAATAAATTAAATAAAAACGTCAAATAAATAAAAGTAAAAAAAATTAAATGAAAATATAACAAATTAAATAAAATAAAAATCAAGATGAGAGAGATCTATAAGAATGAACAATAAAAAAATTAAATAAAAAAAATGAAAAATAAATAAAAAATTAAAATTAGCTAAAATAAATAAAAATAAATAAAAACTTTAAAGAAAATGAAAATTTAAAAATTAAATAAAACCCCCCCCTCCCCCCCCCCCCAAAGGAAAATTAAGGAAAATAAATTATAATAAAAAATAAAACAAAATAAATAAAATAAAGGATAAAATAAATTAAAATAATAGTAAAGAAATAAAAAAATAAAAAAATAAATAAATAGATACGTAAATAAAGAAAAGTAAATAAATAAATGAAATATAATCCAAAGTAAATAAAAATATAAGAATGAAAATAAAAAAAAACTTAAAAATAATAAAAGGTCAAAAAAACAATTAAACAAATAAATGAAAAATAAATAAATTAAAAGCGGTCAAAAAAAAATTAAATATAAAAATAACAAAAGTAAAAAAATCAATCAATAAATAAATAAAAATAAACGAATAAAAGTAAATAAAAATAAATAAAATAAATAACAATGAAAAATTAATGAATAAATAAAAATTAATAAATGAATAAAAATAAACAATTAAAAATAAATAAATATAAATAAATAAACAAAACTAAATAATGAATAAAAATAGAAAATAAAAATTCAAATCAATGAAAAATAAATAAAATACATAAAAATAGATAAAAAATAAACAAAGATAAATTTAAAAATTAAAAATTAAAAAATTGATAACTAAAATCAAAAGGTAAAATAAGATAAGTTAAAACCAATTAAGTGCAAAAGAAAATAAATTAATTGAATAAGAAAAATTAAATAATTAGAAAATAAATAATTAGATAAACATAAATAAATACAAATAAAACAAATGAATAAAAAAAATAAAAAATAATACTAAATAAATAAAAAATATTTATTTGATAAAATTATATAAATAAAATAAAATATATAACAAAATAAATAAAGAATAAAACTAAATGAAATATCAATAAAAATAAATCAATCAATAAAAATAAAACCAAAATAGATATAGAGAAATAAAAATATATAAAAATGAATGAAATAAATAAGTAAATAAAATAATATATATATATATATATATATAATATATATATTATTATATATATATATATATATATTATATATATATATAATATATATAATATATCAATATATTTAATAAAATAATAATAAACAATATAAATATAGATATAATAATATATAAAAATGAATAAAATAAATAAGTAAATATATAGATATATATATATATTATATATATATATATATATATATATATATATTTATATATATATATATATATATATATATATATATATATATATATATATATATATATATACACAAATAAAGGTTTTTTTGCCACGAAGGAAAAAAATGAAAAAACGAGTTGGCCGAGTACTTTTTTTCGGTCCTATTCGGACCCTTTACTGAGGCATACTGATTTTACAAAGAACACCATAGTCAAAAGAAGGCTTAATATACAAACTGACACTACCAAATTAGCCATAAGGGCGATTTTCACTCTACAGAGAGGAGGAGGAGTCATAGGCTAGCCACACCTTGAAGGATACCCGCGGTAAACAAGTGATTCTTCCAGAAAAACAGTACATTTTGAAAACAACACGGAAGTATATATAATTTAATATCATCAATTTTTACACAAATTTTCCCAACAAAAATTATTATTAATGAAAAGACGAAAGAAAATATAAATATATATATATATATATATATATATATATATATATATATATATATATATATATATATATATATATATATATATATAATATATATATATATATATATATATATATATATATATATATATATATATATATATACATATATATATATATATATATATATATATATATATATATTATATATTTATATATATATATATATATATATATCGAGCAAGAGAAAGAGGGAGAGAAAATATCGAACCAGAGAGAGAGAGAGAGAGAGAGAGAGAGAGAGAGAGAGAGAATTAATAACTATATATATGTGGGACTAATTTATTAGTTGCTCATTTATTTTGAGGTCCTTCATAAACATCTTACAAATATATGGGTCCAAATGGTACATTCCCAGACAAAGATTTAGGTTGTTTTTATTAGTGATTTGTATAATTGCCGATTCTAGTAAATTTCTTGAAACATAATCATTAGATCTAGCAATAACCGAGGTATCACCCCAATTAATACAATGAGATTTTTCACTCAGATGGATAAACAGTGCATTTGAAGTCTGGGCTGTTCTAACTGAATACATATGTTGCTTAACCCGAACACATAAATTTTTACTGGACTGTCCAACGTAAAACGATGGGCAATCCTTACAAGGAATTTTGTAAATGATGTTGTTATTTGTTACGGGACTATTCTTAATTAGCATATCTTTAATGGTATTGTTATAAGAGAACACTACATTAACATTAAATGATTTAAATATTGATTTTATGGTTTCAAATCCACGAAAATAAGGTAAGCTAAGTACATTTTTAGGGATTTCTTTTTTATTAATAGCAACATTATAAAACTTTTTATGAGCTTTTTGATAACATAAATCAATTAAATGAGGTGGGTAGCAGAGATGGTTTCCTATCTTTTTTATGTATTCTATTTCTTGGTCCAGGTATTGTGGACTCGTGATACGCAAAGCGCGTAGGAACATAGGAAAAAAAAGAAAAAATTGACCAATTTTAATATTAAGAATGGTTGGCCAGAATAAAATGTACATATGTTAAATTATTTGTGGGTTTTCTATAAATACTGAATTTGCATTGGAAAGATTCTCTATGTATTAATACATCTAGGAAAGGGATGACATTGTTATTTTCAATTTCAACAGTGAATTTTATGGATGGCACTAAATTATTCAATTTAGACAGTAAATCATTTACATCGATACCACCAGGTAAGACTACTAAGATATCATCGACATATTGGTACCATTTTAAGGGGATAAGTGTGATATTCGGGAGGTGTTGTCTCTCAAAAAATTCCATATATAAGTTTGAAAGGAGAGGTGATAAAGGGTTACCCATGGCCATACCAAATATTTGTTGGTAATATTCTCCATTAAAAATAAATCTGCAATCACAAATACATAACTTAATTAAGGAAATTATGTGACTAACGGACATAGGCAATTCATGCAGTACAAGTTCATTACTTAAATATTCTAGCACAGAGTCAATAGGGACTTTTGTAAACAAAGAACATACATCAAAACTGACAAAAATATCGCTAGGGTTTAGTACAATGTTATTTAATTTTTCCACAAGATCAAGAGAATTCCGGATGTGTGAATTAGATACAGTTCCTAGTAGCGGGGATAACAGTTTAGTAAGATATTTAGATAGTTTATAAGCAATTGATCCTACAGTACTAATAAAAGTTTAAGAACTCCAAGCACACAAACGGCGATCAGTATAGCGCCTAACATGATCATTACTATTGGTATAGTATAACAGTCGTCGAAAAAGAAAGGCTCATCCTCGCCACTATCTTCGAGCGGCGGGACTGTAACGGTCTCCACTGTAGGCGGGATTCGAACCGCCTTATGGCTTTTATGTAAGTGTTGATGAAACACCTTGATCGACGAGTTGTAGACACGCTGACTAAGTATCATGAAGAAATCCGAGAGAACCGTGCAGGAACCATCAAACAGCTGGGATCCCCATAGGACGAGCGAATTGTTGTAGACGCAGGTCGAGTATGTGAACCAACTCGAAACAACTCAGCCCGCGCTATTATTCAGCGTCTGCGACCCTCGTGAGTGTATCCAACACCCTCTCGTCGCGAAACTGTAGATTCGACGTTTTCTACTGAAGGAAACGTGGTCACCACCCCGTTATCAATGAAAATATCCCGTGACTTCTGTGCAAGTGCTACTCGCACCCGCCTCATCGAAGACTGTAGACTCCTGATTTATCCCAGAAATTATTTCTGAGACGAAATATCGAAGACCTCTCATCCTTTGCAAAGGCAGTCCATAGAAACGCCATCCGTGTGTAGACTCGACTCGACCTCTGGTACTGTAGAACGAAGTCGTTTCCATCGCCATCATCACGTAGAGTTGGGAATTCTCCAAAGTCATTGTGTGTCCGTATTTAAAAGGTCTACATGGTCATAAAATAACTAAAGTCTTGCTTTACCCCACAAATTCGTCATTAATTAATATATTCAATCCACTAATCAAATATTAAAAATTCCTCGCTAAACCAAATATAATCTTTACCTACTGAATTCTCACAAATAATCCCATATCTGACAAACACGCTATCAAAAGAGAACCCATAAAGTCTAACAGCAAAAACCCCTTTATGGTTTATATAACTAGCCTCCATAAAATATAATGCCGAACATCCCTTTTATCCAACTCACATACCCTGACAAATTATATCTCCTATCTAAAAGAAAAATGCTATTTAGAGCTTAACCCTCATTACAACATCTCTCGTAAGAAAAGAAAAAAACGGAAAAGGAGAAAAAAAAGAATAAGATAATACAACAATAATAAGTGAACTTTCCCCCCCATTACACAGCGCACATAAGAGAAAAGAAACATATATAAATCAACATCTTTCCAAAAACGGAATGTGTACCGTTACGGAATCTGCTACCGCAGCAAACCCATCGACCAGAAACGACCAGAGAATAAAAAATCCCCTTACATGACACGTTCTCGTGAAATGCCATAATCAGCGTTTACGAAAACTGTGCAAATCCCCGAGTAATCAACTCCAAAGGAAAGATTAGCAACCGGATTCATTACAGCAACCTAGCAAAAAAAAAACCCACCTGTGAACACGTCAGGTGCTTCGCTCTGCAGCATATTCAGACTCGCGACGCCAAAAACTCGCGACTCGCAAAAAAAAATGTTCTGTACTATCTCCAGGACATGGCTAAGGTGTTCAAAGATTGTCTCGAAGACATAATTCTCTCAAATGATACTGTCCAATTATATAAAAATTATTACCCATTCGGGACAAAAAACTACGTACAAACGAACGTACATGCCTCACGACCGGGCGAATGATCTCTGAGTCAAATTGCTTGGTCAACAAATACCTTTCTTCAAGTGAACTGTACTGCACCATCGCTTGTCTCTAAGCGAGAAGAGATATGTGACTTCACTAACATCACATTGGCACTTTAAACATATTATTAACCATTCCCCCTCTTTTCATCTGCTATAGAAGCTCGGCCACCCAAATAGCTAGCTCCCGCCTAGCCACTAGACACACAAGCGTCTTACAATATATATAAAACACAGAGGCTGGCTCAAAAAAGAAAATAGTGCACACCCGTCGCACACCATATCGGCAACTAATGCACAATGTATCAATTTACCACATGACTTAGAGCCACCTCCGTTGCTGGAGCCCTTGTGCTTCGTCGAATGCATAAAAGTTTAAGAACTCCAAGCACACAAACGGCGATCAGTATAGCGCCTAACATGATCATTACTATTGGTATAGTATAACAGTCGTCGAAAAAGAAAGGCTCATCCTCGCCACTATCTTCGAGCGCGGGACTGTAACGGTCTCCACTGTAGGCGGGATTCGAACTGCCTTATGGCTTCCATGTAAGTGTTGATGAAACACCTTGATCGACGAGTTGTAGACACGCTGACTAAGTATCATGAAGAAATCCGAGAGAACCGTGCAGGAACCATCAAACAGCTGGGATCCCCATAGGACGAGCGAATTGTTGTAGACGCAGGTCGAGTACGTGAACCAACTCGAAACAACTCAGCACGCGCCATTATTCAGCGTCTGCGACCCTCGTGAGTGTATCCAACACCCTCTCGTCGCGAAACTGTAGATTCGACGTTTTCTACTGAAGGAAACGTGGTCACCACCCCGTTATCAATGAAAATATCCCGTGACTTCTGTGCAAGTGCTACTCGCACCCGCCTCATCGAAGACTGTAGACTCCTGATTTATCCCAGAAATTATTTCTGAGACGAAATATCGAAGACCTCTCATCCTTTGCAAAGGCAGTCCATAGAAACGCCATCCGTGTGTAGACTCGACTCGACCTCTGGTACTGTAGAACGAAGTCGTCTCCATCGCCATCATCACGTAGAGTTGGGAATTCTCCAAAGTCATTGTGTGTCCGTATTTAAAAGGTCTACATGGTCATAAAATAACTAAAGTCTTGCTTTACCCCACAAATTCGTCATTAATTAATATATTCAATCCACTAATCAAATATTAAAAATTCCTCGCTAAACCAAATATAATCTTTACCTACTGAATTCTCACAAATAATCCCATATCTGACAAACACGCTATCAAAAGAGAACCCATAAAGTCTAACAGCAAAAACCCCTTTATGGTTTATATAACTAGCCTCCATAAAATATAATGCCGAACATCCCTTTTATCCAACTCACATACCCTGACAAATTATATCTCCTATCTAAAAGAAAAATGCTATTTAGAGCCTTAACCCTCATTACAACATCTCTCGTAAGAAAAGAAAAAAAAGGAAAAGGAGAAAAAAAAAGAATAAGATAATACAACAATAATAAGTGAACTTTCCCCCCCATTACACAGCACACATAAGAGAAAAGAAACATATATAATTCAACATCTTTCCCAAAACGGAATGTGTACCGTTACGGAATCTGCTACCGCAGCAAACCCATCGACCAGAAATGACCAGAGAAAAAAAAATCCCCTTACATGACACATTCTCGTGTAATGCCATAATCAGCATCTACAAAAACTGTGCAAATCCCCGAGTAATCAACTCCAAAGGAAAGACTCGCAACCGGATTCATTACAGCAACCTAGCAAAAAAAAAACCCACCTGTGAACACGTCAGGTGCTTCGCTCTGCAGCATATTCAGACTCGCGATGCCAAAAACTCGCGACTCTCAAAAAAAAATGTTCTGTACTGAGCTTCGTAAGCACACTCCGCAGAACTATCTCCAGGACATGACTAAGGTGTTCAAAGATTGTCTCGAAGACATAATTCTCTCAAATGATACTGTCCAATTATATAAAATATACCCATCGGGACAAAAAAACTACGTACAAACGAACGCACATGCCTCACGGACCGAGGCGAAATGATCCCTGAGTCAAATTGCTTGGTCAACAAATACCTTTCTTCAAGTGAAATGTACTGCACCATCGCTTGTCTCTAAGCGAGAAGAGATATGTGACTTCACTAACATTACATTGGCACTTTAAACATATTATTAACCATTCCTCCTCTTTCCATCTGCTATAAATATATAAATAATAATAAATAGATAAATAAATAAATATTAAATAGATAAATATAAAAAATGAAGATAAATAAATATAAAAAAGTAAATATAGAATAAATAAATATAAAATAAATAAACAAAATATATATAAAATGTAAAATCATAGATATAAAATTAGAAAATTAAAATATAAAATACATTTTTAAAATATATATATTCAATAAATAAATTAATTGTAATATATATATATAAATAAATAAATAAATAAATAAATAAAATATATAAATAAATAAATAAAATAAATAAATAAAAATAAAAATAAATAGATAAATAAATAAACAAATAAAATAAATAAATAAATAATGAAATTTATTATTAAATAAATATTTATAAAATAAATAAATATACAATAAATATATAAAACAAATAAATAAAAAATATATAGATTAAAAATAAATTATTATAAAATAAATAAAGATGAATAAAAATAAATAAAAATAACTTTAAAAAATGGAAATATATAAAATATATAAGACTAGAAAAAAAGAGTAAAATGAATAAATAAAAATAAATAACTAAGTAATAATGAAATATATAAATAAATATAAATCAATAATTACATAAATTAGAGAAAATAAAGATAAATAGAATTAAATAAATAAATAATAAAGAATAAATATAAATATAAAAATAAATAAGTATAAAGTATATTAAAAGGAATAGAGATAAATAAAGATAAATGAAAATAAATAAATAAATGATAATACATAAAAAATAATAAATTATCAAAAATTAAATAAATAAAAATAAATCAATAACAATAATTATATATAGATAAATATAAAATTAATGAAAATAATTATAATATAATAAATAAATGTAAAATAAATAAATAAAAAAATAAAAAAATATATAAAATAAAGAAATAAAAAAAATAAATAAGTATAAAATAAATAAATATAAAATAACAACAACTAAGTAAATGAATAATAATAATAACAATAAATAAGCACTAATGATTTTCATTGTTTCCTCTCCATAACATATCTTCACTCTCATAATGCGTTCATTCTTTCTACTCACCTCCGTCACTGCATTCTTCATTTCCCCCGACAATACTATACCAACGCCATTCCTACCCTGCTCTTTTGCTCCACTACAGATTAGCTTGTAGCCATCCCCCAGTTCTTTAGCTTTATTACCCTTCCATCGAGTTTCCTGTACACACAAAATATCCACTCTCTTTATCCTCATCAACTCCGCCAACTCTCTTCCTCTTCCTGTCATTGAGCTGGCCTATTCTGATTACATTTAGAGCTCGCTTCTTTAGCTGCACCCGCTCATGATGCAGTAGCCCTGGGTGGGTTTTTACAGTCGGATGCCCTTCCTGACACCAACCCTCCCTATTTATCCGGGCTTGGGACCGGCACCCATTGAGGCTGGCTTGCCCCCACAAATGAATTATTTTGATATATTTATTAATTTTAATTGATCTAATTATTTATTTATTTATTTTAATATGGTTTATTTATTTATTTTCTTATTTTTATTTATTTTTTTTATTTATTTTTTATTTTTTTTTATTTTCATTTATTTGTTTATTTTTTATTTATTTATTTATTTATCTCGGTTTTAGTTATTCAATTTTATTTATTCAGTTTATTTATTTATTTTTATCTATTTATTTATTTTTGTTTTATATTTATTTATTACTTTTATTTAGTTTATTTGTTTTTTATTTATCTTTATTTATTTATATATTTTTATTTTTTCTATTTTTGTTTAATCATTTTTTATTTAGTTTTATTTATTTTTATTTTATTTTTTCATTTATTTATTTCTATTTATCTATTTTCATTTTTTATTTATTTATTTTATTTTATTTATTTATTTATATTTTATATTTATATATATTTATCATTTTTATTATATATTTACTATTCTTTATATATTTTTTTATTACATTTATTCAGTTTATTTTTTATATTCTATTTAGTTATTTGTGATTTCTATTTTATCATTTGTTTATTTTTCTGTATTTATTTATTTTTATATATTATTTGCTTATTATTATTTATTTATTTACATATTCTATTTTTATTTACTTATTTATTATCATCTTTTTCTTTATTCATTATTATTAATTATCTATTTGTTTTATTATTTATTTATTATTATTTTTGTTTATTTTATTTATTTCTGTTTTTTTATTTTTATTTATTTAGTTTATTTTTATTTATTTTTTTTTATTTATTATCTTTTAGTTTATTTATTTACTTTTATTAATTTACTTATTTATTTTTATTTATTTATTTATTTATTTTCATTTATTTATTTTTACTATTTATATTCATTTTTTATTTATTTTTATTTTTTTATCTATTTACTTTTATTTTTATATTTTGTTATTTATTTATGTATTTATTTATTTATTCATTTATTTATTTAATTATTATTTATTTTATTTATTTATTTATTTATTTATTTATTTATTAGCATTAATTATTTATTTATTTTTTTTATTTATTTTTGTTTATATTTATCTATTTTTATTTATATATTATTTTTATTAATAAATAAATTAAATTAATTTATTTATTTATTTTGTTCTAATTTTTTTATTTTTTTAATGTATTTATTTATTTCATTTATTTATTTATTTATTTATTAGTTTTTAATTATTTGTTTTTATTTATTTTTTGTTTTTTATCTATTTTTATTTTTACTTATTTTTATTATCCCTTTATTTTTCAATTATTTATTTACTTATTTTGATTAAGTATTTATTTCTTAATTCTTTATTTATTTGATTTAGTTATTTATTATCAATTAATTTATTTTTATTTATTTAATTATTTATTTATTTTTATTTTAATTTAATACTCTAATTATTTTGTATTATTTATTTACCTATTTTGATTTGTGTATTTATTTTTTATTTATTTTTTATTTTGATGTAGTTATTTATTTCTATTTATATATTTTTATTTATTCATTTTATTATATATTAATTAATTAATTAATTTATTTATTTAATTTTTATTTATTATTTATCTATTTTTACTTATTTAGTTATTTATTTTATTTATTTACTTTTATTTATTTATTTTTATTGATCTATTTTTTATTCATTATTTTTATATTTATTTATCTATCTATTTATTTATTTATTTATTTATTTATTTATTTACTTATTTTTATTTCTTTATGTAATATTTATTTATTTATTTAATTTTTATTTATTTATTTATTTATTTATTTTTATTTTTATTTATTAATTAATTTTTTTCATTTAATTCTATTCATTTACTTTTTATTTATATTCATTATAACGTTATTTATTTGTTATTTACTAATTTAGTTTTTTATTTATATTTTTTTACATTTTTTTTTTTTATTTTCTTATTTTTTTATTCATATACTTTTTATTTTTTTATTTATAATTTTTTATTTTTTATTTTTATATATTTATTTATTTTTTTATATATTATTTGTTTTTTTTATTATATATTTACTATTTATTTTTTATTATCTATTTAGTTTATTTTTATTTACATATTTTTTATTATTTATTTTGTTTTTATTTATCTTTTATCAATTTATTTTTTATATATTTATTTATTTATTTTCTTATTATACTATCATTTATTTCTTATTTATTTATTGATTTTTAATTTTATTATTCATTTTTTTATTTTTTTTACTTTTCTTTGATATTTATTCATATATTTATTTAATTAATTATTCATTTATTTATTTTTTATTTATACATTTTTATCTATTTTTTTTATTAATTTTTTATTTTTTATTTATATTTTATTTATATTTTTTTATTTATTTACTTTATTTGTTTTTTATTTATTTGTTTTCTTTATAATTTTTTTTATTTATTATATTCATTTTTATTTTTAATCTATTTTTTAATTTATTTATATATTTTATTTCTTTTTTATTTATTTGTTTATTTTATATGTTTATTTTTATGAATTTATTTTTATATAAGTATTTATTTTTATTCATTTATTTCTTATTTTTTATTTATTTATATTATTTACTTTATTTTTTGTTTATTTTTTTCTTTCATTTCTTTTATTTTTATTTTCATTTATTTATTTATTTAACAATTTAATTTTTTATTTCATTTAATTATTTTTATTGAATTTACATTTTTATCTTATTTTTTTTATTTTTATTAATTTTATTTTTCTTTAATTTTAATTTATTTATTTATTTTTTTATTTTATTTTTAACTTATGGTTTTTTATTTATTTTTATTTACAATTTTTTTATTTTATTATTTAATTTTTTCATTTTTGATTTTTAATTTTTTATTTTATTTTTATTTATTTCATATTTTATTTCTTTATTTTTTATTTTTGTTTATTTTATTTATTTTTGTTTATTTTTATTTTGACTTTTATTTTTATTTAATTTTTATTTTTATTTTTAATTTAGTTTTATTTTCTTTTAATTTTTTTATTTTTATTTATTTATTTTTATTTATTTATTTCTTTTTTAATTTATTTTTATTTTTATTATGTTTCTTTATTTCTTTTATTTCATTTTATTTTTATTTTCATTTATTTATTTTAAAATTATTATTTGTTTTTATTTATTCAATTTCTTTTGTTTATTTATTTATTTTTTCTTTCATTTATTTATTTGATAATTTATTTACTTTTTGTATTTGTTTTTTATTTTTATTTTTTATTTGTATTTAATTTATTTGTATTTATTATTTATGTTTATTTATTTGTTTAATTTCTTTTTATTTTATTTTTATTTATTTCTATTTTATTTATTTTTATTTCTTTATTTTTATTTTTATTTTTATTTTTATTTATTTTTATTTTATTTATTTTTTATTTTTTAATTTTGGTTTATTTATTTTTATTTAGTGTATTTTTATTTATTTATTTTTATTTATGGTTTATTTATTTAATTTTTATTTATTTATTTATTTTTATTTTTATTTTTTACTTTTTTATTAATTTTTTCTTTATTTAATTTTTATTTTTTATCTTATTTTTTTTATTTATTTATTTATTTATTTAATATTTGTTTTTTTTACTTTTTTTTATTTTTTTTTGTTTTTATTTATTTATTTTTTGTTTTTTTTTTTTTTTTTTATTTTTTTATTTATTTATTTTATTTTTATTTTTATTTATTTATTTATTTATTTATTTATTTTATTTTTTATTTATTTATTTTTATTCATTTTTCTTTAATGTTATTTTTTTTATTTATTTTTATTTGTTTATTTATTTGTTTATCTATTTTTTATTTTTTATTTTTATTTATTTATTTATTTTTATTTTATTTAATTTGTTGTTTTTATTTTATTTCATATTATTTATTTTTATTATGTATTTATATGTATTTATTTAATTATTTATCTATTTTTGTTTAATTATTTATTTATTTTTATTTATTTTTTATCTTTGTTTATTTTATTTATTATTTCCATTTATTTATTGATTTTATTTATTTATTTATTTTATTTATTTTTTCCTAATTTTTATTTATTTTTTAATTTTTATTTTTATTTATTTATTTTTTTATTAAATTATTTTATTTCTTTATTCATTTTTTTTTATTTTTATATTTATTTATTTTATTTTTTGTTTATTTATTCATTTATTTTTATATATTTATTTATTTATTTTTTATTTATATAATTATTTATTTATATTTATTTATATATTTATCTTTATTTATTTATTTATTTTCATCTATTTATTTTTATTTATTTATTTATATTTCTTTATTTATTTACTTCTATTGATTTATTTATTTATTATTATTTTTTATTTATTTTCATTATTTATTTTATCTATTTCATTTTTTTATTCTTATTTTCTTAATAATTTTTATTTATTTATTTATTTATATTTATTTATTTATTTTAATTAATATATTTAGTTTTATTTTTTCATTTTATTTATTTTATATTTCATTTATTTTTATTTCATTTTCATTTTCTTTTGTTATTTTTATTTGTTTATTTGTTTATTTGTTTATTTTTTATTTTTTTATTTTTTTATTTATTTGTTTTTTTGTAATTTATTTATTTTTATTTATTTTTGTTTATTTATTTATTTTTTATTTATATTTAATTATTTTCTATTTTTATTTATTTTATTTTTCATTTCTGTATCAATTTTTTAATTATTAATTATTTTTATTTGTTTATTTATTTTTTTATTTTTTTTTTGAATTTAATTTTTTTCATATATTTTTATTCATTTGTTTGTTTAGTGTTATTTTTAGATTGTTTTTAGTTATTGTTTTATTATTGTTTATTTATTTTATATATTATTATCTATCTATTTCTTTTATTTATCTTTTATGTGTTTTTATTTATTTGTTTTATTTTTTATTTATTCATCTCTTTATTTATTTATTTAGTTATTTATTTATTTATTTATTTAGCTATATTTATTTTACTATTTTTTTTATTTATCTACATTTATCTATTTGTTTTATTTATTTATTTTTTTATTTTTATTTATTTATATATTTTCTTTTATTTAATTTTTTTCATTTCGGTATTCATTTTTATTTTTTATTTATTGTTTTTATTTATTTATTTATTTCTATTTACTTTTTTTATTTTTTCACTTATTTTATTAATTTTATTTTGATTTATTTATCTATTTTTATTTTTTTTATATATGTATTTTATTTATTTCTATTTATTTATTTGATTTTTATTTATTTATATTTAATTATTTGTTTTTATTTATTTATCTTTTTTTAAATATTTATTTGTTTTTTTATTGTTATTTTGTATTTATTTACTATTATTTACTTATCTATTATCATCTAATCTTTATTTTATCATTATTTATTATCTATTAATTGTTTTTATTTATTTATTTATTTATATATTTATTTTGTTTTTATTTATTATTTGATATTTTATGTTATTTATTTTTTATTTTTTATTTTTTTTATTTTTTATTTATTTTTATTTTTTATTTATTTCTTTATTTTTTATTTATTTATTTGTTTATTTATTTTTTATTATTTATTTTTATTTTTAACTATCTCTATTATTTATTCATTTATTTATTTATCTATTTATTTTTTTAATTATTTACTTACTTATTTTGATTTACGTATATGTTTATTTATTTGACTTATTTATTTACTTCTATTTATTTATTTTTATCTATTTCATTATTTACTTATTGGAATTTATTTATTTTGAATTATTTTAGTTATTTATTTAATTTTATTTCTTTATTTATTTATTTTTGTTTTTTTATTTATTGATTTTTATCGGTTTATTTTTTATTTATTTAAATATTTATTTTTATTTATTTAATTCTTTATTTTAATTTAGTTATTCATTTTGTTTATATGTGTATATTATTTTTTTATATACTTTTTATTACGATTTATTTATTCATTTATTTATTACTTATTTATTTTTGTTTTATTTTTATTTATTGATTATATGTATTTATTTATTTATATATTTTTATTGCTTTATCTATTTATTATTTTGATTGATTTATTTATTTTTCGCTAGTTATTTATTTTCATTTATTTATTATTATTATCTATTTATTTGTTTATTTGTTTTGATTGATTTGATTTATTTTATTACTTATTTTTAATTATTTATTCATATTTATTTATTCTATTTATTTATTCATTTATGATTCTTATTTATTTATTCATTTTTTATTTTTATTTATTTATTTAATTTTATTTATTTCTTTATTTCTGTATTTATGTATTTTTTGTATTTTGATTGGCTTATTTTTTATTTATTAATTTTTATTTATTTATTTATTTTTTTCTTATTTATTTATTTATGTATTTTTATTTTCTTATTTTTTTATTTTTTTTTATTAATTTTCATTTATTTATTTTAATTTATTTATTTATAAGTATTGTTTATTTATTAATTATTATTAATGTTTTTATTATCATTTATTTTTTAATTTTATTATTATATATATCTTTATATTTATTATTATTTTTTATTTGTTTGTTTTTATTATTATTTATTCTTATTTATTTATTTATTTATTTCCATTTATTTTATTTATTCTTATTTATATATATTTATATTATTTATTTATGTATTTTATTTATTTATTTATTTTTATTTATTTATTTCTATTTGTTTCTATTTATTATTTTAAATTATTAGTTTCATTATTTTATTGTTTTATTTATTTATTTAATTTTATTCCATTAAATTTATTTTTTTATTTATTCCTATTTATTTTGTTTTTCCTATTTTTGTTCATTATTATTTATTAACTTTGTATTTACTAAATTAGTTTTATTTATTTAATTTGTTTAAAATTTTTTTATTTTTTTTATTTCTTTTTATTTTTTTTATCTACTTTTATATTTTATTTTTATCATTTATATTTGTTTTTCCTTTTATTTATATTAATATTTATTTATTTGTTTAAAATTTTATTTTATTTATTTATTTTTATTTATATACTTTGATATTTTATTATCATTTTTATTTATATATTTTATATATATATTTATTTATTTTAATTATTTATTCATTTCTATTGTTTATTTATTTATTTATTTATATATTTTTATTTATTTATTTATTTTGTCTATTTATTTATTATTGTATTCATTTATTTTTATTTATTTATTTATTTTTTATTTATTTCCTTTTTGTCTATTTATTTATTATTGTATCTATTTTTATTTATTTTTCTTAAATTTGTTTGTTTAATTTTAATTATTATCCATTTCTAGTTATTTAATTTATTTATTATATATTTTTATTTCTTTATTTATTTTGTCTATTGTTTTAAATATTTATTTTTATTGTTAATTATTTATTTTTATTTATTTATTAGTTTTTATATTTCTTTTTGTATATTTTATTTATTTATTTGTTTATCATTTAATTTATTTTGTTAATTTGTTTTTTATTAAATTCCTGTATTATTTAATTTTTGATTTTGTAATTTGTTAATTTATTTATTTTATTGATTTATATACTTTAAGATTTATTTTATTTAAAGTCATATTTATTTTATTTTATATTTATTTTTGTACTTAAGTTTTTATTTCTAATTTACTTTTTACTTATTTTGATTTATTTATTATTTATTTCTTTTATTTATTTTTTATTTATTTTTGTTTCTTTATTTTTTATTTTTTTTTTTTTATTTTTTTTATTTTTTATTATTTATTTATTATTTATTTTATTTTTATTTTATTTAATTTTTAATTTTTATTTATTTAGTTTTTAGTTTCTTTATTTTTTAAACCATCCGTACATTTTAATTTGGTTGTTAATTTATTTATTTATTTATTTATTTATTTATTTTTCAGTTATTTATTTTTATTTATTTATATAATTATTATTTAATTCATTTCTTTATTTTATTTTTCGTTCTTATAAGTTTTTTCTATTTGTTTTTATTTTTTATTTTTAATTTTTTTGTAATTTACTTTTTTATTCATTTGTATATATTTTTTTATTTATTTGTTCATTACTCTATTATTTTTTTTTATTATTCTATTTTTTTATTTTATTTAAATTGTATTTTTTATATAGTTATTTTCATTTATATATTCACTTTTATTTATTTATTAGTTATATATTTATTTATTCTTAAATTTTATTTTTTATTTTACGTATTTTTATTTATTTATTTTTTTTTTATTTATGTTTATTTATTTATTTATTATCTATTTATTTTATCATTTTTCTATTTTTTATTTTTAATTTATTTACTTTTATTCATTAATTTTTATTGATATATTAGTTTTTGTTTATTTATTTATTTTTTTTATTTATTCATTTTTTTTATATATTTATTTATTTATTTATTTATTTATATTTATTTATTTATTTATTTATTTTTATTTATTTATTTATTCATTTATTTCTATAGTATTTATGTATTTATTTTTATTTTTTTATTTTTTCTATTTTTTATCTATTTATTTAAGTTTTTATTTAATTTTTTATAATAGAATTTGTATATATATTTATATATATTATATATATTTGTTTATTTATTTTTTATTTGGTTTTCTTTATTTATTTATTCATTTCTATTTTGATTTATTTATTTGTTTTTATATATTTATTTATTTTGATTTTTTTTTTGTTTTTTTTTTATTTTTTTTTTTTTTTTTTTTTTTTTTTTTTTTATTTCTATATAATATTTTTTATTTTTGGTTTTTATATATTTATTTATTTATTTATTTTCTTTCTTTATTTAATTCTTTATTTATTTTTTTATTTATTTTTATTTATTTTATTTTAGTTTATTTATAATTATTTATTTTCTTTATTTATTTATATTTTTTTATCTATCTATTTTTAATTTATATTTATTCTTATTTTTTCCTTTTTTATTCAATTGTTTTTATCAATTATTTTATTTATTTATTTTTCATTATTTATTATTTTAGTTTTAATTATTTTTAATTTATTTTTATCTTTTACTTATTCCTATTTATTCATTTATTTTATTCTTATTTTAGTTATTCAATTTTATTTATTTATTTATTTCTATTTGTATTTTTTATTTGTATTTATTTTTATAATTTTTAATAATTTTATATATATTTAATGATTCATTTATATATATTTATTTTTTATTTATTCATTATTATTTTTTATGTATATGTTTTTATACATTTATTGATTTCTATTATTTTTATATTTATTTGTTTAATATATTTATTTTTATTCATTTATTTTTTACTTATTTATTTATTTTAATTTGTTTATTATTTATTATTATTTATTATTCTATTATTTCTTTCATCTTATTTATTCATATTTACTAATTATTTATTTATTTTATTTATTTATTTATATTTAATCATTTATTCGGATTTAATTTATTTATTTTTATTATTTATTTACTTATATTTATCTATTTATTTCTTTATTTTTTATTTAATTTTTACTTATTTTCAGTTATTTTCTTTTAATTGATTTTTTATCTATTTTGTATTTATTTGCTAATTATATTTAATGCTTTATTTAATTATTTACATTTTGTTTTTTAATGAATTTTTTTATTTTTACTTTTTTTTATTTATCTATTTATTTTTAAAAATTTAATTTTACTCATTCTTTTATTTATTTATTTATTGGGTTTATTTATTTATTTATTTTATTTTTTATTTATTATTTATTTATTTATTTATTTATTTATTTATTTTTTATTTATTTTCATTTATATATTTATTTTTTATTATCTATTTATTTATATCCTTTTTCATTTATTTAATTGTTTATTCATTTATTTATTTATTTTTTTTATTTATTTCTTATTTATTTACATTTATTCATTTGCTTTATTTATTTATTTTTTTAATTTATATATTTATATTTTAAATTTTAATTTTGTAATTTATTTTTGTTACGTTATTCATTTTTATTTTTTATTTATTGTTATTATTTTACTTGTTTTAATTTTATTTTTTATTTTTTATTATTTACTTTTTTATTTTCTATTTACTTACTTTATTTTCCTTTATTTTTGATTTAATTCATCTACATTTATTTATATATCCTTTTATTGCAATTTGATTTTTATTTTATTTGTGTATTTTTATTTTATCTATAAATTTTTTCATTTATTTTTTGTTTTAATTTTTTCTATATTTGTATTATTTATTTTTTAATTATTATTATTTACTTAATATTATTATCATCCATTTCTTTATTTATTATTAATTATTTTATTCTATTAATTGTTTTATTTATTTACGTTATTTATTTTATTTGATTCTTTTATTTTATTCATTTAACTTTTTTATTTATTTATTGTTATTTATTTTTTTTATTTTTTATTCAATGTCTATTTATTTATTATTATTTTTTTATCTATTTTTTATTTACATATTTATTGATTTGATTATTTTATTTATTTTTTGTTTATTTTATTTTTTATTTATCTATTTTTTATTTTCGTTTTATTTTTTATTTTTTATTGTATTTTTTTATTTATTTTCTATTTTTTATTTATTTACTTATATTTTTTCATTTTATAAATTGTTTTTCTTCTTCTTCATTTAGTGTTGTTTTTATTTTATTTATGTTGTGTCATTTTATTTATTAATTTTTATTTTATTTTATTTTATTTATGGTAGTTTTTCTTTTTATTTTTTATTTATCTATATTTATTTTAATATATTTATTTCTATTAATTAATTTATTAATTTATTTATTTATTTTAGGTTTTAGTTTATTTTTATTTTTATTTTTATTTTTATAAAATTTTTTATTTTTAGTTTATTTTATTTATTCATTTTTATTTTGTTTATAATTTTATTTGCTGTTTGATTCATTTAATTTTCATTCTTTTATTTATTCTATTTATTTTTTTTTAGTTTTTTAATTTTTACTTTTTCTTTATGATTATTTATCTATTTATTATTTATTTTCATTTGTTATATTTTTCATTTTGGATTTACGTATTTAATTTATTTTTTTGATATGAATTTAGTTTTATTTGTTTTTTAATTTTTATTTGTTTTAATTTAGTTCATTATTTATTTATTAAGTTTACTTAGTTTCTTTAATTTAATTATCTATTTTAATTTTATTTTAATTTCTATTTAATTATTTTTATCTATTTATTTAGTTTATTTTTTATTTATTTAGTTTATTTTTTTTTATTTTCATTGAGTTTTTTGTCTCTATTTATTTATTATTTGTTTTTATTTTATTTTTTTTGTTTTTTATCTTCTAAATTTATTTTTTTTTATCTTTATTTTTATTTTTTATTTATTTTCTTGATATCTATTATTTATCTATTTGTTGCATTTTTCATTTTTTTAATTTATTTGTTTTATTTTTAGTTTATTTATTTTTTATTTTAACTTATTTTATTTATTTTTTTTATTTTTATTTGTTAATTTATCTATTTTAAATTTATTATTTACCCTATTTTGGATTTTGTTATTTGGATTTATCTTTTATTTTTTTTATCTTTTATTTTGAATGTATTTATTTATATCTATGATATTTATTTTCTATTTATTTTTATTAATTACTTATGAATTTATTTAATTTTTCGATTATTTTTTATTTATTAACTTAATTCTTATTTACTATCTATTTATTTTATTTTATTTATTTTTTATTTTATTTTTTTTGGTTTTATTTATTTAGTTTTTTATTTGTTTTATTTATTTATTTTATTTTTATTTTTTATTTATTTATTTTATTTAATTAATTAATTTATTTATTTTTGATTTTTTTTGTATTTGTTTGATTTATTTTTTTTTACATTTTTATTTTTTATTTATTTTTGATTTATTTATTTATTTATTTATCACTAACATTTATTTTTTTTAAATACATTTTAATTGATTTATTTATTTGTATTTTTAAATTTTTTATTTATTTATTTATTAGTTTCTATTTATTTATGTAATTATTTTAATTTATTTACATATTTTTTATTTTCATTTGCTTTATTTTTCTATTTATTTTTGATTAATTTATATATTTATAACATTAATTTTGTAATTTTATTTTTTGACTTTATTTCATTTTTTAATTTTTTAATTTATTTGTTAATTATTTATTTTTAATTTTATATTTTTATTGTTATTTATTTATTTCTTATTTTACTTACTTAATAATCTTATTTTGCCTTTATTTAATCTTTACATTTTATTTATTAATTATTTCTTATTAAATTTCTTTTTATTTAATTTGTTTTGTATTTTTATTTATCCTTATTTAATTGTTTTCATTTGTTTTTAATTTTTTATATATTTATTATTTATTTTTTAATTATTATTTATTACTTTTATTAATATCATTCCATTTCTATTTATTTATTAAGTATTTCATTCTATTTTTAATTGTTTATTTATTTACTTATTTGGTTCATTTATTTCTTTTATTTATTCATTTATTTTATTTATTGTTCTTTATTTTTATTTTATTACATGTTATTTTATTTTATTATTATTGTTATTATTATTTTTATTTACATATTATTGATTTATTATTTATTTATTTTTTTATTTATTTTTTTATTTATCTATTTTTTCTTGAATTTTCGTTTTATTTTGTATTTTTTATTATTATTTTTTGATTTATTTATTTCTATTTTTTATTTATTTACTTTATATTTTTTCTTTCTTTAAAATTAAAATTGTTTTCTTCAATTTATTGTTGTTATTTATATTTGTTCCATTTATTTTATTAATTTTTCTTTGTTTATTTTATTTTTAGTATTTTCTTTTCTATTTTTATTTATTCTATTATTATTTATTGATATTAGTTTCTTTACTAATTAATTTAATTAATTGTTTATTTATTTATTTTAGTTATTTATTTTTATTTATTTTTTACATAAATTTTTTGTATTTTTATTTAGTTATTTGTATTCATTTTTACACCTTATATATTTATTTCTGTTGATTCATTTATTTTGTCATTATTTTATTTCTATCATTAGTTTTTTATTTTTATTAACCTTTTTAGTTTATATATTTATTCTATTGTATATATTTTCAATTTATATATTTCATTTTGATTTTCGTGATTTTAAGTGTTTAATTTGTTTTTGATATTGATTTAGTTATTGCTTTTTATTTATTTATTTGTATTTATTTCATTATTTCTATTATTGAATTACTTTATTTTCTTTAATTTAATTATCTATTTAATTTTATTTAATATTTAATTATTTTTATTTTTAATATTATTTAGTTTAGTTTTTTAATTTTTATTTAGTTTATTGTTTCTTTTTTTTATTTTATTTTCATTGATTTTGGTATGTCTCTATTTATTTTACTTTATTTGTTTTGAATTTTTGATTTTGGATTTTTTTATCATTCAATTTATTTTTTTTATTTTTTTTCTTTCATTTATTTTGATATTTTTATTTCTTTTTGAATATAAATTTATTTATTCTATTTTTCATTTTTCATTTTTTTTAATTATTTATTTGTTTCTTTAGTTTTAATTTATTTATTTTTTATTTTAACGTTATTTATTTATTTATTTTTATTTATTAATTTATCTATTTTAAATTTAAATTTATTTCTTTATTTACCTATTTTGATTTATGTATTTATCTTTTATTTTTTTGATTTTATCTTTTATTTTGATTGATTCTTTATTTATCTCATATATTTATCTTCTATTTCATTTTTGTTATAATTACCTTATGAATTTATTTATTTATTTTACGAATTAATGTTATTTATTAAGTTAATTTCTTTATTTTACTTATTACTACTTTATTTTATTTTATTTATTTGATTTTTTATTTTTTGGGTTTATTTTTTGGGTTTATGATTTATTTTTTATTTGGTTCTTATTTATTTAGTTTTATTTTTATTTATTTATTTATTTATTTTAAAGTTAATTAATTTCGTATTTATTTTGATTTATTTGTTTAATTTTTAAATTTTTTACATTTTTTATTTTTTATTTATTTTGATTTTATTTATTTATTTATCACTAAATTTGTTTTTTTTAATTTACATTTATTGATTTATTTTGTAATTTTTAAATTTTAATTTTATTTATATATTTTTATTTGTATTTTCTATTTTTTATTTTTTATTTATTTTGATTTTGTATTATAAGATTGTATTTCTTTTTTTATTTTTTTATTTTATTTATTAAGTTTCTATTTATTTATGTTAATTTATTTTAAAATTTATTTTTTTTACATTTAATATATTTTTATTTTCAAAATTTTTTTTTTTATAGGGAATTTTTATTTATTTATCCATTTTGAATTGATTGATTATTTTTTATTTTTTTTTTTTTTTAATTTTTTTATTTTAGTCATTTATTTATTATTTTTATTTATTAATCGTTTATTTATATTTTGATTCATTTATTTTATTTATTTTATTTACTTATTTTTATTTTATTTATATTTATCTAATTTCTAATTTAATTAATTCATTAATTTACTCTTATTTATTTCTATTTTTATTTATCTAGTTTTATTTATTTCTTTATTTCTTTATTTATCATTTATTTATTTTAATTTTTTCTTTATTTTTTGTTTATTTAATTATTTATTATTTATTTTCTATTTTGTTCTATTTTATTTATTTATTTTTATTTTTTATTTATTTATTTTTTTGTTATTTTTATTTCTTTACTAATTTTCATTTATTTGTTAATTTTGTTATATTTATTTTATTCAGCAAGTAGTTATTTATTTATTATTATCTATTATTATTATCATTTATTTCTTTATTTATTATTATTTATTTAGTTTATATTTATTATTTTTAGTTATTTGTTTCTATTAGTTTATTTATTTTAATTTATTTATTTATTTTCATTTATTTATTTATTTATTTTATTTCTTTATTCATTTTTATTTAGTTTTTTACTTTTTTTTATTTATATTATTTTTATTTTTATTTAATCATTTATTTTTTATTTCTATTTATATTTTTTTAATTTATTTATTTTGATTTGTCTATTTAATTCTATTTATTTATATATTTTTTATTTCATTTATTTATTTATTTATATTTTTTTCATTTATTTATTTATTTTTTATTTATTTAATTTATTTTATTTGTTTTATGTTATCATATATTTTATTTATTGATTGATTGATTTATTTTTTTATTTATTTATTTTATTTATTTATTTATTTATTTATTTATTTATTTTTTATGTATTTTTTATTTTTATTTTATTTATTTACTTTATTTTTTTTATTTATTTATTTTTCTTTATTTATTTTTATTTATTTTTTATTTATTCATTGATTTATTATCATTTTTTTATCTATTTGTTTTTATTTTTTATTTTTTTTATTTTATTTATATTTTTATGTATTTATTCATTTCTATTATTTATTTTCTTATTTATTTATTATTTCTATTTATCTATTTTTCATAATATATTTTTATATATTTAATATTTTTACTTATTCATTTATTTTTTATTTCATTTTATTTATATTTTATTTATTTATTCATTCATTTATTTTTTTATATATATATATGTTTTGTTTTATTTATTTATTTATTTATCTATTTATTTTTTTTTATTTACTTATTTTCATTTATTTGACTTTTTTATTTATTCATTTTTAATTATTTATCTTTTTTTATTTTTTAATTTTTTTATTTATGCATATTTTTTATTTTATTTATTTATTTTTATCTATTTATCTATTCATTTATTTTGCTTGATTGATATTTTTTATTTTATTTATTTATATTGATTCATGTTTATTTCTATTTTTATATATATTTTTATTTTTTTTATTTATTTATTTTATTTATTTATTTTTATTTATATATTTTTATTTATTTATTTTTTATTTTATTTTTATTTATTATTATTCTTTATTTATTTATTCTTATTTTCTAGTTATTTATTTTTGTATTTTTTATTCATCTATGAATTTATTTACTTATTCATTTATATTAATTATTTTTTATTTGTTTTCCTTATTTTTATATATCTATTGTTTAAATTTATTTTTTGCTATTTAGGTTATTTTTTTTTTTTTATTTATTCATCTTTTTTATTTATTTATTTTGTATTTATTTATTTCTTCATTCATTTATTTTTTTTATTTATTTATTTATTTATTTGCATTTATTTTCTTTTATTTATTTATCTTTAATTATCTAGTTATTTTTTATTTATTTATTTGTTTTTAATCTATTTTTTACTTACTTATTTATTTATTTATTTATTTATTTATTTTTATCTTTTTATTTAATTATTTTTATTTTTTATCTACTTTTCTGTTTTTTCATTTATTTCTTTTTAATTTTTTTATTATTCCCATTTACTTATTTATTTATTTTATTTATTTATTATTTCATTGATTTTGATTGATTGATTTTTTTTATTTATTTATTTATATTGATTTATGTTATTTATATTCATATATTTATTTGATTTATATATTTATTTTTGTTTATTTTCTAATTATTTATTTTTCTTTATTCATTTATTCTTTATTTTTTCATTTATTTTTTATTTAATTGTTTTAATTAATAATTTATTTATTTATTTTTGATTAGTTTTTTATCTATTTTTCATTTTTATTTATTTATTTTATTTTTTTCCATTTATTTATTTATTTTAATTTATTTTTATATGTTTTTTATTTTTATTTATTTTACTAATTTATTTATTTTATGTATTTATTTATTTATTTTATTGGATTTTATTTATTTATTTATTCTTATTTATTTATTTAATTTTATTAATTTAATTATTTTTTATTTGTTTTTTATTTATTTATTTATTTTTATTTATTTATTTTTATGTTTTTGTAATTTATTTATTTCTGGGCTCAGCCGTGTCGCTCCGTGAAATTGAAATGTGTCCGTTCTTTAAAGCAATTTATTTTCTAGTAAAATATTGCTATGATACCAGAGAACTGCTAAATTGGACATTTCAGAAGTCTCTGACTCGCTCACCTAAATAAAAGGTGTCGGTATAGACCTGGGGCGAGTGTTAAACACTACCACAGCAACCCCTCCAATTAGCCTTTTCCTCATCAAAAGACCTGAAAACGGGGAGCCGACCTATAGGTCACACCCAGCTACCCTGTTGAAGGGGACTGCGGCGTCATTCTTATCGATAGCCTCCCAGCGTTGCACGCTTTTTTATAGCTATCTTTTGTTTCTTTTTATTGTTTCGTTATTCTTTTCGGGGGGGGGGGGGTTATGGATCGTCAATCTGCCTCTTCACCCAAGTTAAGTACTGGTTTCGCCCTTTTTCTGTATTTAGGTCAAAATCCCTTTTTTATTTACTTATCTATCATTAATTTATTTTCATATAAATTAAATTCTTATTTATATTTATTTATCTATTTATTTTTTTATTTGAATCATTTATTCACTTATTTATTTATGTATATTTTTTAATTTATTCTGATTTTTATATTTATTTTGATTTCTATACTTTCTATGTATTTATTTATTAATTTTTATTTATTTTTTTATCCATTTTCATTTATTTATTTATTTGTTTCTATTCATTTATTTATTTTTTGTTTATTTATTTTTATTTATTTAATTGTTTTGATTTATTTATTTATTTATATATTTTTTAGTTTTTTTGTTTATATATTGTTTTATTCATTCTTTTTATTTATTTATTTATTGTTTATTCCTTTATTTATTACTATTTATTTATATATTTTTATTTATTTATTTAATTATTTGTATATCTTTTATATATTTATTGATTTTTATTTATTTTTTATATTTAATCATTTATTGGGATTTATTTATTTATTTGTATTTTTTATTTACTTTTATTTATTTATTTTAATTTTATTTTTTTTATTGATTTTTGTTTTTATTTATTTTTTATAAATTCTATTTATTTATTTATTTGTTTATTTATTTATTTACTTTTAGTTATTTATTTATGTATATTTTTTATTTTAATTATTTATTTCTATTTATATTATTTTTTTTATTTTATTAATTTTTATTTATTCATTTTTATTTATTTTTCATATTGGTTTATTTGTTATTTATTTATTTTATTTTTATTTATTTTATTTCTATTTTTTATTTTTTTTATTCAATTTTATTTATTTTATATATATTTTTTTTTAGTTATTTGTTCATTTTTATTTTTTATTTTTATTAATTGTTTTGTTTATTTATTTATTTGTTTATTTTATTTATTTTCTTTATTTTTATTATAATATATTTGATTTTTATTTATTTATTTATATTTTATTATTTTCATTTATATATTTATTTTTATTCATTTATTCATCTCTCTTTAATTATTTTTATTTTTATTTATTTATTTATTTATTTATTTATTTATTTATTTATCTTTATTTTTAATTTATTTCTTTATTTATTTTTACTTTTATATTTATTCTTATTTATTTATTTCTATTTACTTATTTTTATTTTTCATTTATTGTTTTTATTTATAATTATTTATTTATCAATTTTTTATTTCATATATTTATTTATATTTTATTTTTATTTTTGAATATTTTCTATATATTTTCATTTATTCAGATTTTCTTTTACTTATTTATTAATTATTTATTATTATTTATATATGTCTTTATTTATTTATTTACTTTTTATTTATTTTCTTTTATTTTTATATATTTATTTATTCATGATTTATTATTAAATTATAATCTACTTTTTAGTTTATTATTATTAATTTGTCTATTCATTGTTTCATTTTTATTTATTTATTATTAGTTATTATTTTTTATTTTTTTATATATTTATTTATTTATTATTTATTTTTTATTTATGTATTATTTATTTAGTTATTTTATTTATTTATTTATTCTTATTTATTTTTTTTATTGATTTATTTATCAATTTTTGCTTATTTATTTTTATTATTTATATTTAATTTTAATTTATTTTTACTTATATTTTTATATTTTGTTTATTTTGTTATATATTTGTTTTTATCTATTTTTATTTATTTATATATTTTTCATTAATTATTTTTATTGAATAATTAATATATTTTTTCTTTATTTATTTTCATTCATTTATTTTTAATTATTTATTTTGATTTTTTTTATTAAATTTATTTACTTATTTTGTTTTCCGTATTCATTTATTTTTATTTATTTCATTATTTATTAATTAATTTTTTATTATTTATTTCAATTATTTATTTAATTTTTCAAATATTTATTCATTTTTGTTTTTTTACTTTTTATTTATTTTTTATTGATTTACTTTTCTCTTTATTTATTATTTATTTTTTTTTATCTATTTATTCATTTTTATTCATTTATTAGATTATATTTGTTTATTTATTTATTATTTTTATATTTCTATTTATTTTTACTTATTTATTTATTGTATTTATTTATTTATTTTTATCTATTTACTTCCTGTTTTATTTATTTTTATTTATTCATTATTTAATTTTATTTATTTATTTATTTATATATATTTATTTATTTATGTAATTATTTTATTTTATTTATTTATTTTTTATTTCTATTTTTTTTATTTTTATTTATTGATTTATTTTTTCTTTTGATTTATTGATTTAATTTTATTTATTTATTTTTATTTATTTATAATTATTTATTTCTAATCATTTTTTATTTTCATTAATTTATTTATTTTATTTATTTATTTATTTACTCTATTTCTAATTATTTATCTGTCTTTATTTTTATAATGTTTTAATTTTTTTATTTATTCGTTCATATTTTTCAATTACTTAATTCAATTTCCGTATTTTATTTATTTATTTATTTATTTTAATTATTTATTAATTGATTTTTCTTTTTTATTAATTTATTTGGATTTATTGATTTATTTTTTATTTATTTTATTTTGTTAGTTTATTTATCTATTATTTATTTATTTTTTTAGTTATTTTTGATTGATTGATTGATCCATTTTTATTTACTTATAATTTATTTTTATTCAATTTTTTATTTTTATTAATTTATTTATTTCCATTATTTATTTATTTATTTATTTTTATTACTAATTTTTATTTAGTTTTTTATTAATTTTTTTATTTTTATTTATTCATATTTATTTATTTATTTATCTATATTTTCAATTACATTTTTATTTATTTTCATTTCCATATTTTTTATTTATTTATTTGCTTTAATTTGATTTAGTTATTTATTTTTATTTATTTAATTATCAATTAATTAATTAATTAATTATTTTCATTTATTTATTTAATTTTTCAATATTTATTTATTTTTATATTATTTACTTTTTTATTTATTTTTATTTATTATTTTCTACTTATTTATTATTAGTTTCATTTATCTATTTATTCATTTCTATTTATGTATTTACTTATTTATCATTCATTTATTAATCTATTCTTATATTTTTATTTTACTTATTTATTTTATTTGTTTATTTATTCATTCATTTTTATATATTTACTTTTATTTTTTTTCATTTTTATTGATTTATTTTTTATTTATTTATTATTTATTTATTGATTTATTTATTTTTATTTATTAGTGTAATTCTTCTTATATATTTTATTCTTTTATTATTATTTATTTTTTTCATTATTTTTATTTATTTATTTTGTTAGGTTTTATGATTGATTGATTTATTTTTTATTTATCTATTTTTATTTATTTATTCATTTATTCATTCTTATCTATTTATTTATTTTTTATTTTCATTTATTTATTCAACTTCATTTATTTCCTTATTTTTATTTTTTAATTTTTATTTATTTTCATTGTTTTCTTAATTTTTTTTTATTTTGATTGATTTTTATTTTATATATTTTGATTAATTTATTTTATTTTTATTTATTTATTTTTACTTATTTATTTTTATATTTTTTTACTTTTTTATTTATTTATTTATTTATTATTTATTTATTAACTTCCATTGATTTATTTTTTATTTATTTATTTCTTATCGATTATTTATTTATTTATTTATTTATTTATTTATTTAATTTATTATCCTTTTTTATTGATTTGATTATTATGTATTTTTTATTTTTATTAATTTAGTTATTTCCAATTATTTATTTATTATTTCATTTATTCATTTATTTTCATTAATTTATATATTTTTATTTTTCATTTATTTTTATTTCTTTATTTTTGTATTTTTTATTCATTTATCTACTTTTATTTATTTATTTATTTATTTTTATGTATTTATTTATCCTTATTTACTTATTTCTATTTATTTGTTTTTATTTATTTATTTTTAATTATTTAGTTTCACTTATTTATTTAGTTTTATTTAATTATTTAATTTTATTTATTCTTTTTATTTATGTATTTATTACTATTTTATTTATTTTTATCTATTTATATACTTATTTTTTATTTATATTATTAATTTTATAAGATTATATATTTATATATATTTATTTATTTATTTATTATATGTATATTTTTATTTGTTTATTTATTTTATTTATTTATCTTTTATTTATTTTTATTTCTTTATTAATTTTAATTATTTTTTACTTTTATTTATGTTTATTTATATTTATTTATTATTATTTATTTATTTATTTTTTATTTTTTTATTTATCTATTTATTTTTATTTATTTGTTAATTTATTCTTTACTTTTTTTTTATTTATCTATGAATTTATTTTTATTTATTTATTTTTTATTTTAATTTATTTATTTATATATTTTTATTTATTTATTTATTTATTTATTTACTTTTTATTTAATTTATGTCTTTATTTATTTTTATTAATTATTTATTTTTTTTTTATTTATATTCATATATATTTACTTATTTTTATTTATTTATTCTTTAAATATTTATTTTTTTATTCATCAATTTTTTTATTTATTTATTTTTATTATTTATTTATTTATTTTTACGTATTTATTTTTATTTATTTATTTATTTTTATTTACATATCTATTTTTATTTACTTATTTATTTTTATTTATTAATTATTATTTATTTATTTGTTCATATTTATTTATTTTTATTTATTATTTAATTTTCTATTTTTATTTTTATTATTATTTTTTTTTTATTCTATTTTTATTCATATATGTATATGCAGAAGCCAGGTACTATGTCGTACCTCTAAGTAAATGGGGGATACATCCACAATGAAGTAAAATCCTCTTGTAGTTTAAAATATATATATATCTTGTACAGGATTAAAGCTTTCGACCATCAACTGTGGTCTTGTTCACAGTTGATGGTGGTCGAAAGCTTTAATCCTGTACAAGATATATATTTTTAAACTACTAGAGGATTTTACTTCATTGTGGATTGTATCCCCACTTATTCATATTTATTCAATTTTTATTTTTATTTCTGTATTCATTTATTTTTTTTGAAATTTCGTTTATTTTTTTTATTTTCTTTTATTTTCTGATTTATTTATCACTTTCATTAATTAATTTATTTTATTATTTATTCTTATTTATTTATTTTATTTGTCTTTTATTTTTATTTATCTATTTTTTATTTATATATTTATTTTGTTAAATAATCAATTAATTGATTTATTTATTTATTTTTATTAAATTATTTATATTTATTTATATAGTTTTCATTTATTTATTTATTTATTCATTAATTTTCCATTATTTATTTTATTTTATTTTTATTATTTTCTATATTTTTATTAATTTATTTATTTATTTTAATTTATTTATTTATCTATTTGTTTTTCAATTATTTTATTTACTTATTTTTGATGGAATTTGATTTACTTATTTTTTTTTATTTTTAATTTATTTATTTTTATTTTTTTCATATTTATTTAATTAATTTTTTGTTTTTGTTATTTAATTATTTATTCATTTTATTATTTATTATTTATTTATTTATTATTTATTTTTATTTATTTACTTTTGTTTTTTATTTTTCTATTGTTTTCTATTTATTTAGTTATTTTTTATATCTATTTATTTACTTACGTATTTTCCTTTGGAAGTTATTCATCTATTTTATATATTTATTTATTTATTATATTAATGTAGATGTTTTTATTTATCCATTTATTTTTTTCCTTAAATAATTATTTATTATTATTTACTTATTTATTTTTCATTTACTTATCTATTTTACTTTTATTGTTTATTTTTATTTTTTTGTTAATTTATTTTTACATATTTATTTGTGTTTATTTATTTATTTGTTTTTATTTATTTATTTATATCTATTATTTTTTTATTATTTATTTATTTATTTTGATTTATGTTTTTTATTTTTTATTTATTTTTATTTTCCTGTAGTTTTTTTCTATCTCTATTTATATATTTTTATTTTATTTTATTATTTAATTAATTTTTTATTAGAAAAATTATTTATTTATTTAATCTTATTTACTAGTTACTTTTTTTTGTATATTTTCTTATTTTATTTTTATTTATTTACTTTTATTTATTTTTATTTTTTATTTAAATATAATTTTTTAAAATTTAATTATTTCTATGTTCCTTTATTTTGTATATTTATTTTTTTATATTTTTATATATTTATTTATTTATTATTATTTTTTTGTTTATTTGTTTTTATTGTCTTAGGGTTTGTTTATTCATTTTGATTGATTGGTTTATTTATATTTATTTATTTTATATATAAATGTTTTTTTTAAATTGTTTTTTATTGTTTTTTTATTCTTTTTTAATTTTTTTATTATTTATTTATTTAGTTTATTTGTTTATTTTTTTATTTTCATTTATTCATTTAATTTTGTTTATTTCTTTATTACTTTATTTATTTAAATTTTTTAATTTTAATTTATTTATTTTCTTTTTTCTTTATTTTATTTATTTAATTTATTTATTTTGATTGATTTATTTTTTTATTTTTATTTATTTATTTTTATTTTTATTTATTCATTTATTTATCTATTTATTTATTTATGTTTATTTATTATTTATTTTTTTCATCTGTTTATTATTATTTATTTATTTTTTTATTTTTTTATCATATTTATTTATTTATTTATTTATTATTTATTTATATATTATCATTTATTTCTTTATTTTATCATTATTTATTCATTTATTTTTATTATTATTTATTTATTTTTTATTGATTTATTTATTTTCATTTATTTTTTTTATTTTTATTTTTCTATATTTTTATTTAATTATTAAATTATATCTATTCTTATTATTTATTCTCATTTATTTATACAATTTTATTTATTTATTTTTTATGTTTATTCATTTATATTTATTTATTTATTTATTTATTTATTTATTTATTTATTTATTTATTTATTTATTTATTTGTATTTTATTTTATTTTTTGTTTGTTTTTGTATATTTGTATTTATTTATTTATTTTTTATCTTTTTTAATCATTTAGTTTCTATTATTTATTTAATTTTATTTATTGATTTATTCCTATTTCTTTAGTTCTATCTTTTATTTATTGTTATTTTTTATTTTATTTTCATTAACTTAATTAGTTTTGTTTATTTAATTTTTTATTATTTACATACTTTTATTTTTTATTTAATATTTTATTCATTTGTTATTAAATTTATATATTTATTTATTTTTAGTTTTAAATTTATTTTTTATCAATATATTTACTTATTTATTTATTTAATTTTTTATATATTTTTGTATATTTTTTCATAATTACATTTATTTATTTTTGTTTTTATTTTTATATTATTTTATTTATTTTTATATTATTTTATTTACATTTATTCATATTTATTTATTTTTACTCATTTATTTATTTTTTATTTTTTTATTTATCTATTATTTTTTTTTAATTATTCATTTATTTTCATTTAATTATATATTTATAAATTTTATATAGTTATTGATTTTAATCTTATTCTTTTATTTATTTTATATATATACTTTTTTTACTTTATTTTCATTTATATTTATTTATTCATATATTTATTTTTATTTTTATTTATTTGATTTTTATTTATTTATCTATTTATTTATTTATATTTATTTATTTTGCTTATTTATTTATTTATCTATTTTTATTTTATTTATCTATTTTATTTAATTGTTTTTATTTATCTTTAAGACTTTTTTTTTTTATTTTTATTCATTTTCTATTTCTTTATTTATAT
>NC_087222.1:21668409-21735909 GCF_015104395.2 Macrobrachium nipponense
ATTTTTATCTATTTATTTTATTTATTCTTTTTATTTTTTGTTTTTATTTATTTATTATTTATTTATTTTTCAATTATTTATTCTTCAATTTATTTATTCTTTATTGTATATTTATTTATTTATTTTTATTTGTTATTCATTTTTATTTATTGTTTTGAAACGAGTCCAAGACTATAATAAATGTTTTTTCGTCTCCTTTTTAGTGGATTTTTATAATTAATTTACACACCAAAATGGAAAGAATCTCAAAAATTGTGTACCAAAATTGAAACTTTTTGTTAAGAGCTCATATTGTCCTAAATTGTTTTTTAAAAGATTTAAAAAAAATCACACATCTAAAGGAGGATGAAACGCGCCAGATATTTAATTGAAATCGATATATATTCAGCTTCATTTTGTTTTTTTAATTTTTAATACTGATTTTTGAAACAAAGTTAGACCACCAAAAGACAAAAACCCTAAAAAATACTGTGCAGAAACTGAAATATTTTTTAAAACTTTTTATGCTACATTCATTCTCCCAAAAAGAGTGGACAATCAAAAAATTAAATAATTATTTTAACATGTTTATTTGAAAGTCATTCCTTTTTTTGATGGATGATTTTTTCTTCATAATTCATTTAGAAAATTAGCTAAAAGTAGGACAATGAACTTGGAATTAAAAGAATTTTATAAAAGATTTAATTTGAATACAATATTTTTGATAGTTTTGCCCGATTTTTAATGACTGATTTTTATTTCAAAACATATTTCAAAATTAACCTAAAATTCGGGCTATAAATATAACATAAAATCATTTAGGAAATATTTAAATTTTTTGCACAATATTTTTGAGTTTTTACCTTCTTAATTTTGTCCGATTTTTTTTTAATCAAAAATCAATTTTTGTTTAAAAAAATCAATTTAAAAAATGACAACGAACATAACATGAAAAATTGTTAAATCACATTTCAATTCATATACGAAACTTTTAAGATTTTCTTTAACATTGATTGTCTTTAAGGAATCATTTAAAAATAGGCTAAAAATAGGACAATAAATTTATCATAAAATGGTTTTAAATATATAATTTTTTGCAAAATATTTCTCTTTATCTTAGCAGTTTTCTGTTTCAGTAATTATAAAAATCCTCTTAAAAAAGTAAAAATCTAAAACATAAAAAGGCTTAAAAAAAATTCAGTTTATATGGGTTTCTTGCCTTTTTTTTTATAGATGATTCTTGTTTAAAAATTATTTCAAAAATTTCTTTAAAAAGGATCATGAATGTAACATAAAACGTTAAAAAAAATTACAATTTTAGTACCAAATTTTGGAAACTTTTCAGTTTTTTTATATTTTGATTAAAAGGACCACTTTTAAAAACGACTAAAGTTCACAAAGTAATTTGATTCGAATATATTTAATGGTTTTTCAGCCACTTTTATGATGACGGATTTTTATTTTAGAAATAAATATAACATAAAATTTTTGATGACTGGTGTTTTTTTTTAATCATTTAAAATGTCTAAAAATACCACAATGAATTTGAAATAAAAAGAGTTTAAAAATAATACAATTTGGATACAATATTTTGGGAGTTTTTCCTTCCTTTTTATGACTGATTTTGAAACCGAAAATCATGTAAAAATACACCTTAGAAGGGGACAATGAAAGTTTTAAAATAATTTCAATTTTTGCTTAGTATTTTTGAGTTTTTCCTCTTTTTGTTGGCGGATTTTTGTTTAAAAATCTATTACAAAAATTGCTTAAGAAAGAAACCTAACAAAGCTTTAAAAAAATTTCAATTTTACCATAAATAATGTTTTTGAATAAAGAAAAAGACAAAATAAGAGACCTAAAAAGCTTTAAAGATTATTTCAATTTAGATATAATATTTTACCACACACAGTGTATTAAAATCATAAAAAGAAAAAAAAAAACTAAAATAGCCTTGAAAATATTTAAATTTAGATACAATATTTTACCATAAATAGTTTATTTGAATTAAAATATATTTGTTTAAGATTTTTATGGTACATTAATTGTCATAATTTATGCGATTTTCAAATGATTTAAAAGCAGTTTAAAAAAGAATTTAATTTGAATACAATATTTTTAATAAATTTACCCTGTTTTTAGGCTAATTTTTATTTCAAAAATTATCTAAAAATGACTGATTTTTTCAAATATAATTTTAGAAATCGACTAAAATGGAACAAGAAATATAGCATAAAAAGTTTTAATAAATATTTCAGTTTCTACACAATATTTTTAGGTTTTTGTCTTTTTGTTTCAAAAATCATCATAAAAATGCTAAAAACAAAATTGAACTGAAAAAAGCTTAAAATATATATAAATTTAAAAGAAATATTTGACGCGTTTTAGTCTTCCTTTAGATGTGTGATTTTTGTTTCAAAAATCTTTTTAAAAAAAGTTTCAATTTTGGTATACAATTTTTAAGATTTTTTTTATCTTTTGTGTAAAAAATCATTATAAAAATCACCTAACAACGAGAAAAATACAATTATGATAATTTTGCATTCGATTTAATTCTGACTTCTGTTTCCATAATCATTTCGAAAATGACCTAAATCAGGACAATGAATATAACCTAAAAGAACAGTTTAAAAAAAATAATTATGAACAAAAATTTTTGGGAGTTTTTCATCCCATTTTGATAATCAATTATGAAAATCGCATAAAAAGGACAAAAAATGAGACTAATAACCTTATTTGAATTTATATACAATATTTTTTTTGGCATCTTTTTGATAAATGATTTTAACTTTTGTCTAAATTTTATTGTTATATTCATTTTCATATTTTTATTAAATTATTTATTCCGTTTCCCCCCCCACCTTTTTTTTAGCGAATTTTTATATTGATTTTTGAAACAAAAAATAGCCAATATTCTTAATGATTTTTGAAACAAAAATCTTCCATCAAAAATAGGAACAAACTCTCAAACATATTGTACAAAAATTAAAATACATTTAAAAATTATTTTTGAAATAAAAATCTGTCATCAAACGAGTGCAAAATTTTGTAAAGTATTTAATTCATATATAATACTTATATACTGTTGTTTGAAATTTATTTTTAACCGATTTTCCAGTGATTTTTGAAACAAAAATCAGTCATAAAAAAGATAAGAAAATTTCAAAAAAAATTACCTACTAAAATTGAAACATATTTAAATGATTTTTTAAAAAATCTTTTATTGTTTCTATATTTCATTTTATTTTTCAGACGATTTTATGATGAGTTTTTGAACAAGAAAACTGCCAACAAATATTTTGTGCAATAATTGATATATTGTCCTAGTTTTAGGCGATTTTCCAAGTGATTTTTGAAATATAAGTCAGTTATAAAAAAGAAGGAAAAAGTCCTAAAAATATCATATTGGAAATTATTCACTATTTAGCTGTTTTTTCTTTGTTATATTCATTATCCAATAATTATGCAATTATTAAAGTGATATTTGAAACAGAAAATAGGCCTCAAAACAAGAGCAAATCTAACAAATATTTTTTTAGCTTTTTTCTTTTTGATTTTTGTCTTTTTAGGGCGATTTTTCTAATACTTTTTTCAACAAAAACCAGCTAATAGAAACAGTAAAAAAAATGTCAAAAATATCGTAAAAAATTGAAATATTTGTTTAAAATTTTTGGTTATATTATTTTTAGGCGATTAAATAATTTTTGGAAAGAAATCAGTTATAAATTGCTTTCCATCGAAACTTTTTTTTAAACACCTGTACAAATTTTTGAACAATATCTTCCATCCTAAAATTAAAATACCAACAGTGCCAAAATAACGATTGTTTGCAAGTGTCCCATTTATTCATAACAAGAATTTCTACCATGAATTGAAACTGTTAATAGAAAGTTTTTTTCCTGCAATCAAATTAAAACTAATATCTTGCAACCCAATGAATATCAGATCTTTGTTTAAACACAAGGAGAAACTCAATCCACTGATGACCTCAGGAGTCGTATATCTGTTTAATTGCCCTAGATGTAATCTAGGGAAGTACATCGGCTCCACACGAGATAAGACTCTCATCGAGGCGTTAGTTATAGAACAGGCGTCAAATGAACTACCTCGGCCTTTTATAAATTTCGCTAATTTTTACGCCGTTCTCATCAATAACCTTCTCTCTCTCTCTCTCTCTCAGGGTTTATATAGATGTGTATATATAAAAACACATATATAATATAATATGCATACACCCACACACACACACATATATATATATATCATACAAATGCCTGTAAAAAGGAAAGTACTAAAAGGAATTCAGTATAAATAAAATCCTATGAGATCGTTTCGTCTCATTCAATTTGTTAAAGGCCGAATTAATGGAACTCTGTGAACAACGCATAATATTTCAGAACAGCTTCAGTTCGAATGAAAAAAAAATGCCGAAATAATTGCAACCGAGTTTACATCAGTGACTCAGGCGGGCGTGACGTAAGCATCCTAGTCCGTCACACTCTACCTGCAACGCCCAAATAGTAACGTATCAAGTGCAGTAGGCTTATGGCGGCCAAAACTTACACAGAGATTTCGAAAGGAAATCTTCGGTCATTTTTCACTCTCAAGATGAATACGCAAAATAGAAAGCGAACAAATATTACAGACATAATATGCATATGGACTGTTGCCAAACTGCTAACAATACTTGCGCCATATAAGGAAAGAGAGTTTTTGATGACTCATTTTTTCAAAAATTATTTAAAAATTGACCTCAAATAGGGCAATGAATGTCATATAAAAATTTTCGAATTTTTTCCTCTTTTGTTAAAAATTAATTTAAAAAAAAACACTAAAAAGGGAAAGTGAAAGACAAAAACCTTTAAAAATATTCCAATTTAAATACAATTTTTGTTTTTAGATATTGACCGCTATCTGACAAGTGATTTTTTTTTGTCAAAAGGCTTTTAAAAATCGCAGAAAATATGAAAATAAATGTAACATATTTAAATTTTAGTACAAAATCTGAGTTTTTTTTTTTTCATCTTTTTGATGATAGATTATTGTTTAAAAATCTTTGAATTTATTTGAAAAAAATATTTTTCCGAGTTTCACCCTCTATTTTGGTGACTAATTTTTATTTCAAAAATCAATTAGAAAATCGATGAATTTTTAAGCGAATTTCTAATTGATTAATGTAACATGTAAATTCCTGAAAAATATTTAAATTTTAGTGGCTGTATTCTGTTTCAAATAATCATTATAAAAATTCTCTAAAAAATAATTCAAAAAATAAAACAGAAAAAAGCTTATTGGCTCATTTTTTTATGACTAGTTTTTGTTTAACAAAACATTTCAAAATTTGGCTAAAAATAGGACACTTATTTGAAACAAAATAAATTTTATAGATTTTAATACAATAATTTATTTATTTTTGTATTTCATTTATTTAAATTTACTTACATTTTCTTTTTATTTCATTTCTTTCTTTTATTCATTAAAATTTTTAATTTTATTTTTTTTAACTTATTTATTTTTATTTAATTTATTTATTTGTAATTATTTTATTTCTAATTATTTTTTTATTTTTCTTATATTTTTATTTTTTATAATTTTAATTTCAATTATTTATTTTTTATTTATTTATTTTGTTATTATTTTTATTTTTATTTTTATATTTTTTAAGTATATCTATTTAATTTATTTATTTACTTAATATTGTGTTTATAATTTTTTTAGTTATATATTTTTATTTTTCATATATACTGACTTCTATTTATATAGTTTACCTTTTTGTTTTTATTTATTTATTTGTTTTTATTTATTTTATTTATTTTTATGTTATTTTTATTTATTTAGATAGTTTTACTTATTTATATTTGTTTTCTATTTATTTAGTTTTTATTATTTTCTCTGTATAATTTTATTTATCATTTTTAATTATTTGATTTATTTTTCTATTTTATTTATTTTATTTGTTTTTTTTATTTATTTATCGATAGTTTGATTTATTTATTTTTATTTGTCTATTTATTTAGTTTTTTTATTTATTTTCTATATTATTTTATATATTCATTTAAGTTATTTATTTATCTATTTTTTATTTTTATTTTTAATTTATTTTGATTTGTTTTTTTTATTTATTTATTAATTATCTAGTTAATTTTTATTTATTTATTTATTTATTTTTACTATTAATTTTTATTTATTTTTATTTTATTTTTCTAAAATTTGTTTTAATTTCTTTTTTCTTTTTTATCTATTTATATATATAATATATTCACTTATTTTGATTTATTTATTTGTTTTATTCATTTATTTATTTTGTTTTTATATGTTTATTTTGATGTGTTTATTTATTTTTATTTATTTATTTTTCTTTATTTTTATTCAGTTTATTTATTTATTTATTTATTTATTTCTTATTTATTCATATTTTTATTTATTTTATTTATTTATTTCTTTTTATTTCTTTATTTTTTATTTATTTTTTATTTATGATTTATTTATTTATTTATTATTTATTTTATTTATTTGTTTTTTTTATTTATTTTAATTTTTAGTCATATATCTTATTTTTGTTTATTTATCTATTTTTATATATTTATTGATTTATTTGTTTTAATTTATTAATTTTTTTATTTATTTTTATTTTTATTTATATTTATTTCTATTGTTTAATCATTTATTTTGATTTCATTATTGATTTTTTACTTTCTTTCTTTTTTCTTTATATATTTACTCTTAATTATGATTTATTTATTTATTTATTTTATAATAATTTTTAATTATTATTCATTTGTTTTTTATTTGTTTTTTTATTTACTTATTAATTTATTTATCTATTTTTATTTATTCTTTTTATTATTTGTTTATTTATATGATTTATTTATATTATCTTATTTTATTTATTTATTTTTATGATTTTATTTGATTTATTTATTTTTATTTAATCACTTATTTCCATTCATTCATTTATTTTTAGTTATTTTATCTATTTTTAATTTTTATTTATTTATTTATAGTGTATTTATTTATATATTCTTTATAATTTTATTTACTTTTTTATTTGTTTTTTATTTATTTACTAATTCTATTTTTTATTTTATTTATTTATTTATTTATTTATTTATTTATTTTATTCATCTATTTATTTATTTTTGTTTATTTATTTATTTTTATTTATTTATTTATTTATATGTTTTTTTATTATTTTTTATTTAGTTATTTCTTTTAATTATTTATTTATTCATTTTTATTTATTTATTTATTATTTATTTATTTATTTATATCTTTTTATTAATTTATTTTTTATTTAATTAATTAATTAATTAATTAATTTATTTATTTATTTTTATATGTTAATATATTTAATTTTACTTATTTATTTTTTATTTTTTATTTGCTTTAATTTGTCAGTTTATTTTTTATTTTTATATATTTATTTACTTTAATTTTTTAATGTTATTTATTTATTTATTTATTTATTTATTCAATATTTATCTATTTTTTTATTTTTTCATTTATTTTTATTTATCTACTTTTTTTATTTTTTCATTTATTTTTTTTTATTATTACTTTTCTTTATTTTTTTATTCATTTATATTTTTTTTAATTTATTTACTTATTTTTTATTTTATTTATTTATTGGTTTGTTTATTTATAATTACTTATTTAGTTTTACTTATTTTCTTATTTATTTTATTTATTTATTTATTTTCTATTTATCTATTTATTTACATTTGTTTATTTATATTTATTTATTTATTTATTTTTATTTATTATTATTATTATTTAGTTTTTACTTATTTTTTTAGTTTATATTTATTTATTCAATTTTATTTATTTAGTTAAATGTATTTATTTAATTTCATTTATTAATGCTTCTTTATTTATTCTTATTTATTTATTTGTTTTTTATATTTATTTATTTATATTTTCTCTTCATTTTATTTATTTTTATTTATTTATTTAGTTTTATTTATTTTATAAATTTTATTTATCTATGTTTATTCATTTATATACCTTTATTTTTTTATTTATATTTACGTATATTTATTTATTCTGATTGATTTATTTATTATTTATTTTCATTTATTTATTTGTTCTTATTTATTTATTTATTTAGTTTTATCTATTTAATTGATTTATTTATTATTATTTTTTTTAAATTGTTTATTTTGTATTTAATTTTATATTTACTTATTTTTATTAATTTTGTATCTTTAATTACACTTATTTATATTTATTTATTTGTTCATTTATTTTTTATTTATCTATTTTTTTATTTATATATATATTATTTATTTCCATATTTTGATTTTTTAATTCATTTTTAATTTTCTATTTATTTATTTTTATTTATTATATATATTTATTTATTTCCATATTTCGATTTATTTCTTAATTTATTTATATTTATGTTTTTTAATTATTTGTAATTTTATCTTTTATTTTGTTCATTTATTTATTTATGATTCATTTATATTTTTAATTTTTAAGTATTTTATTTATTTATTTAGTTTATTTAGTTTTTATTTATTTATTTACTTGGTTATTTTTATTTATTTATTTATTTTCTTTGATTGATTTACTTATTCCTTTTGACATATTTATTTATTTTTATTAGTTTTATATTGTTTTTTTGTTTTTATTTATTTATTTACTTTGTTATTTTTATTTTATTTATTTATTTATTTATTTTGTTTGATTGATTACTTATCCTTTTGACATATTTATTTATTGGTATTTATAGATTTATTTTTTTTTTTATTTACTTATTGATTTACTTATTTTTATTTATTTATTAATTTATTTCTTATTTGTATCATTTTTTGTTTATTTACGTTCTTTTATTTATTTATTTACTTATTTTTGTTTATTTATTTTTATTTATTTTTTATGTTTTGTATTTTTCTATTTATTTTTTTATTTATTTATTTTAATTACCTATCTATCTCTATTTATTTTTAATTATTTATTTACTCATTTTGATTTATATATTTATTTCTTTTTATTTTGATGTAGTTATTTATTTCTATTTATTTATTTATTATTTTTTATTTTTTATCTATTTATTTATTTATTTTTCTTTCTTTATTTATTTTTATTGATTGATTTTATTTTTTCTATTGATCTATTTTGAGTTATTTATTTATTTGTATTTTTTATTTATTTATTGATATTAAATTTATTTTTATTTATTAACTTTTATTTATTTTATTTATTTATTCAGTTTATTATTTCATTTTTATTTATTTCTTTTGTTTTTACTCATTTTCTATATATATATATTATATATATATAATATATATATATATATATATATATGTGTATGTGTGTATATGTAATAATTTACATTATAAATATATATTTTATATATATGAAAATACCCCCATGACCTGAAGGGTCACTGGCGAGATAGGAGCGTGATATGTATGACCAACAGGACGTAAGCTAGACACTGCCTGGTTTGCATTTGCCTGTGTAATCATATCACTTTTTACAAAACAGGTCACAGCGCCTTCCTATGAGGAAACACGTTCGTATGTCTGTATGTTGTATATGCTGAGATAGCTTTTGTCTGCTATCTTAGTGAAAGACTTTGTCATTTTAGATCTCTACTTCTCTTCAACCAGAGCAGTCCTCTGAACTAACTCTTCCTGTACTCCTGTGGTGGAGTTGTAATAAAACTGTTGAGTTTGAGTCACCTCCCCTATACTGAAGAAGAAACCAAATGGGAACTTGGAAATGTCTCTACCTTGATGTCTTTCCGATGAGAATAGGAAGTAGAAACAGTATGTTTGCATATGACAGTCGCAAGAAATAAACATTCAACGGGTTTCCATCCTATACATAGGCAGAAACCCGTATATATATATATATATATATATATATATTAGCTATATATATATATATATACTATATATATATGCATATATATTCATTAATTTATTTATTTATTTCAATTTATTTGTTCATTTTTATTTCGTTTAATTTTTAATTTATATATTCCATTTATTTTTGATATAAGTTGTATTTACTTATTATATCTATTTTTTGCTTTTTGTTATTTATTTTATTTTAATATTTTTATTTTTATTTATTTTTTTTATTTATTTATCTATTTTTATTTATACATTTATTTCTATTTAATTTATTCATTTTTATTAATCTATTTTTTCATTTTTTTTTATTTATTTAGTTATTTTTATTTGATTTATTCAAATCCTTTATTTGTTTATTTAGTTTATTCTCTCATTCATTTATTTTTTAATTTTTTCAAAGTTTTATTTAATTAGTTTATCTATTTAATTTTATTTATTTATCTACTTTTATTTTTAATTTTTATATATTTATTTTTATTTATTTATTTGTTTTTATTTATTTATTTATTTATTTATTTATATTTATTCATTTTCTTATTTTTTATTTGTCTTTATTTATTTATTTATTTATTCCATTAGTTTTTTTATTTGTTTTTGTTTATTTATTCATATATTTTCAAAATTTTATTTATTTATTCATTTATTTTTTATTTATTTATTTTTTATTAGGCATTTATTTATTTGTTTTATATATTTATTTTGATTTATATGTTTATTTTTGTTTATTTTTTATTTATTTATTGTTAATTAGTACTTATTTATTTATTTATTTATCATTTATTTTTTTATTTTTATTTTTTTTTTGATTTGATTTTTCTTTATTTTATTTTTTTTATTTAGTTTATTTTGCAATTTATTATTTATTTATTTTTGATTATGTTTTATTTCTTTATGCATTTTTACATGTGTATTTTATTATCCCTATTTATTTATTATTTATTTATTTCTATATTATTTACTTTTTCTTTATTTCTGATATATTTTATTTATTTTAATATTTTATTTATATTTACTTCATTTTTTTATTTATTTATCTTTATTGTTTACTTTTTTATTATTATTTTTTTATTTTATCTCGGTTTATCATTTATTTTATTTCTATATTTATTTTTTTGTATATATATTTATATTTTTTTAATTTAATTATTTATATTTTTATTCTTCTATTTATTTTAATTATTTATTTTTTTACTTTTTTATTTTAGGTTGTTTGATTTATTTATTTTTATTTTTCATTATTTTATTTTTTAGCTATTCATTTTTTTATTTATATATTTCTACATTTATTTTGTTTAATTCATTTTTATTTTTATTATTAATTAATTTATTTATTTATTTTAATTACCTATTATTTATATTTATTCAATTTTTTTATTCATTTATTTCTTTATTCATATTTTTTATTTATTTTATTGAATTATTTTTTAATCATTATTTATTTATTTTGTATAGTTTTGTATTTATTTATTTATTCATAATTTATTTATTTATTTTTGTCTTCTTTATTTATTTTTTTAATAATTAGTTCATATTTATTTATTTATTTATAGACTAAAAAATAAAATGAAACTAAAAAATAATGACAGATTTTTGTTTAAAAAATGATTTGAATATATGTTAATTTTAGTACATAATTTTTTTAAGTTTTTTCATATTTTCTTTTAGCATTGTCGCCATACACCGTGAGTAGCAATCTCATGAATATATATTTTTATTGATAAATTCAGTATTAAATCAATAGTTTCATGAATTATTTCTAAAAATAACTTATTTCTTATTTAATATTATAAAAATAATCTTTTATAATATAGGTTTTACCGTAATAACTTATAGTTTTTGCTTTGAAATTCCTAAGCATACTACGGCCAGTGACGTCACATTTCATTCATAAATTCGATTCCAGACGAAGATGTAAACATTAGCAAAGTAGGTTTTTTTTATGCGATGTTAATTTACGCTGATATTTAACGTGTAGCCTTTTAACTATTAGTATTCGTGAAAAATAAATTAACACTTCTTTTATTGTTGGGTTTTACCCTAAATTTATGTTAAATCAAGTTCTTTTAACCCGTTTTTAACAGTTAAAAAGAGGCTATAAATTCTATTACTTTAATCGTAATTTTCTGTTTAATTTGGCCTTTAAATACTACTGTATTTGTAATTAATATCAATAATAATTATAATAACAGTCTTTTATCACGAATGAATTCCTTCAGAAATGCGTATAAAAACAATATTGAAATCGGCTCTTTGAGATACGTTTTGTAAATCGTAAATAAACTTTATTAAACAAATGCTGCATTCCTGACGAATATGAATGATTTCATACGTAACTGGTGACACCTAAATCTCTCTCTCTCTCTCTCTCTCTCTCTCTCTCTCTCTCTCTCTCTCTCTCTCTCTCTCTCTGACACATATAAGCGGTTGGAACAAGACGTACCAAACCCCAGCTCTGAGGCCTTCCTCATCCGAGTGAGTGTTTTATCATACATTCGTTTATTTTCGTTGTCATGTTTTTTGTATGGTATTATTGAACTCCGTCTCTCTCTCTCTCTCTCTCTCTCTCTCTCTCTCTCTCTCTCTCTCTCTCTCTAGTAATAAATGGTGAAGAATCAAAAAGGACAGATGTGACAAGCAGAGTTCCTCGGGGTTCTGTCCTTGGCCCTCTCTTGTTTTCTATTTACATGAATGACATTGATGTAGGCTTACTAACTAGCAGGACAGCCAAATTTGCAGATGACACCAAACTAGGTGTAATGCAGCAGACCTAGATGCAGTGGAAAGTTTAAGAAATTATCTAATGAAAATAGGATGGTAAAAAAGATGGCAAATGCCTTTTAACCTGGATAGATGTAAAGTGTAACAAATAGGAACAAGCAACCCTCATGCTGCTTGGAAATGACATAAATAGTGTAGAACACGAAGAGGACCTTAGAAACATTATTACCAAGGACTTAAAATCCACAAAACAGGGCATAAAAGCTGAAAAGAAGGTACAGAAACTAGTGGAATACATAAAGAGGATCAAAGAATCGGGGCTTCAGCTCTACACAACAATAGTTAGACCCCATCTTGAATATGCAGTACAGTTTTGGTCACCAACACTAAGAATAGGTATAAAAAGACTAGAAGGGTACAAGTAAGAGCCACAAAGTTAATTCCACCTACTAGACTAGATAGGTTGAACATGTATGACTTAGAAACACGACGATTGCGAGAACAACTAATAGAGACATTCAAAATACTGAAAGGCATAAGAAAAGTAGACAGTAACCTCTTTACATTAAACGAAAACTAGACAAGAAATAATATGTGGGAACTAGAACTGAAGGGACACAACACATCCCATTGTGGGAATTTCTTTGCATACAAGATATGTGAAATGTGGAATAAACTGCCACCAGAAGTTGAAAACAGCAACAGTGTAGAAGAGTTTAAAATCATTAGGACACTGTGAATGAACAGTAAAACCTGCTTCTAGAAATAAGTGAGCACATGATGATGTCTTTGAGACGTCCTAGTCCTCGTAACTCTCTCTCTCTCTCTCTCTCTCACACACACACACACACACACAGTTAGCTGCAGTACACGTTTTTACTAGAGTTATACAGTGTCAAGACACCTTGGCACTATAGGTATAGTTGTAAATGGAGTTTGCTATTGGTCAATGTTACAAATATCGAATTATTAATTAAATAAAAATAATTGGAAGAACTCTCTGAAATAGTATATTCTCGGCGGGAAAATATCTGTACCCTCATTGGTTGCTGATGACATCATCAACACAGGCTATGATTGGTTGTGTCTGATGTTGACGACGACTCCAACCAATTGTTGTCAGGTGCCAGAAGCCAAAGAGATTCCAGTGAGGTTTTTAAAGGTGGTTTTATCTTATTTCCTTCCATTTTCATTATTCAGTTCATTCAACAACCAAAATTGAGTGTAATTTGAACCCTCCAGAGTTCTATTAGTCTTTAATATAAGTTTAATAGCGGATATATCGATCACAAAAGTTACCAAGTACTCTATTTTTTAATTACTGTGCAGAAGGTAAGAGTATAAAGTATTGCATTACCTTTTTCGTAAACACCTTACTTAAATTGATGTTCTGTTATATATTCGACAGTTTCAAGTAGAATTAACCATTGATAATAATTAACATAACTAACATTAATAAATATATATTTTTAAACGAATTTTTAATCAATATTTATTCCTTTAAATGCATAGTTTCTTATCAGAAAAGCGAAAAAAAGACTCTGGTTGCCATGGAAACCACTATGATAATTCATTCATAAAAATCTAGACGTAAATAAACACTCTACACAGCTGTCAAACTCTCCTGTAAAAAGAACCTTATATTGTCGTATCTAATGCATTTAGAATTACGTTTCTGTATAATTCCAACAGCTTTTTAGTCTTAATTGCGTAGATATCTTAAGTATGATCAATTGTAATGACTCAAAAGACAACAGGGAAGGGAAGAACCTTATAGATATCTTTTATTTTTGTATGGATATACTGCAGACACCATCGGCTGCATGAAAAACCATAGACGAATCTACATACTTTTGAGAATTAAAAACCAATTATAAATTAGTATCAGATTTTAAAAGGTGTCCATATAATGAAAAGAGAATTATGTTACACATTTATCAACAATACTGATTTTTTAAAAAGCATATAAAAGAAATTATTTGCCTGTTTTACTTCCAAATTTTGGTAACACTGAAAGAAATCGTCTGTAGATACTCACACTCGTAGTAAACACGAACCACAGCCAATCAGAGGCGATGTTGGTGACATAATTGACAGCCAATCAGATACGAGAACTTTCCCGCCATAATGTCACTTGGTCAGTGGAACTCTCCGTCTTATGGGCTCCTGTTTGGGAGCTGCCTGAAATTGCTCATATTCGTTGTCCTCCGTTTTCTTTGATCTCTTTAAGGGAGACCAGAGACGATTTTTATACAAATGGTTATCAGTATTATTATTATTATTATTATTATTATTATATTATTATTATTATTATTATTATTATTATTATTATTATTAATTATAGATGGTAGTATTTAAAGGCCAAATTAAACAGAAAATTACGATTACATTAAGAGTATTTTAACAATAAATAGCCTTTTTAACAATAAAAACGTGTTAAAATAGCTTGATTTAATATCAGTTTAGGGTAAAAACAAATTATAAAAGGAGTTTAAGTTTATTTATCACGAATACTAATGGTTTAAAAGTCTCCACGTTAAAATCAGCGTAAATTAAAAACATCGAATAAAAAAAAAATTACGTCTTCGTCTGGAATCGAATTTATGAATGAAATGTGACGTCACTGCGTAGGAATTTCAATGCAAAAACTATTAGTTATTCCTATAAAACTTATATATTAAAAGTTTGTTTTTAAAAAAATGAATTAAAAATAAGTTTTATTACAGAATAATTCATGAAATTATTGGTTAAATGCTGAATTTATCAATAAAAATATATATGTTCATGAGATCGCTACTAATGTTGTATGGCCACAATGCTAAAAGAAAACAGAAACTGGCAACTTTCGCTCAAACTTTTCGTCATTTACATTCGATTAACAATGAGTAAAAAGAAACTATTTACACGGCAGTTATTTGCATGAATGTCCACAAAAAACTATAGATGTATGTCAATACGAAGAAACTGAGTTCTGATCTATAAAAACGATGTTTAAAATGTAAAAATTGGCAACTCTTACTCTCTACCGACTAGATCGTTGGGTTCCTTCAATTTATGATTTGCCGTTGAGTGAGTTTCCGAATCTCCGAGCAGTTTTCTCTCTCTCTCTCTCTCCATTTCTTGGATTAAGAAAATGATTATATAACAGACACACACACACACACACACACACACACACACACACACACACACACACACACACATATATATATATATATATATATATATATATATATATATATATATATATCATCAGAATTCACTTCCCCAAATTCTGTCCACCCCACCATATTTTATGGCTAGTGTGAATTATTTATTCATTTATTGCAATTTTTTTTTTCAGTTTTTTTATCTATCTATCATACGTGGTCGTGTCTCAGGTACTGCTAATAAGCACCATTAACAGTTACCTAGATGTTGCGACGATAGTCTTGGTTGAACATTTGCCCATTAGAGTGGAAAGGATAAGTAAATAATGTTCATTTGTGCGTCCCTATGGGTCCCTAGCTGCAACTTCTTTCAATCAATCCTTTTTACTGTATCGCCCATTCATATTATATGTTTCTTCCATCTTGCTATCCACCGTCCTCTATAACAGCAATTCATCGAAATAAAACTATTAAATGTGCTGTTAAGTAAATTTAAGAAGACATGAAGGAATTTTAAACTCAATATTTTTAACTGAAGTTAAATCACGAGAATTTAACCAATTTCACCATTTATATGCATCTGCTTTTAGGTAAAAGAGCCTTCGTCTGTCGTAACTACGCAAGAATTGTAAGTAATTAATTATTTACAGTTGTAATTACGCTCATTGATGAGTATAGCTGCCCTTAAACATTCTGGAATTCTGGAATTGCTGCTACAAGATTTATAAAAATCATGGACTGATGAAAAATGTTTATGCCACGAAATACAAGAGAACTGATAGAGTATTTCGTACTTTCCAGCACATTTTTACTGGGAGCAAATCAGGGGCGGCATTTCAGATTTTGTTTGGGGAGGGGGGCGGGCCAAAGACGAGCCTAATAAGTTGGTTTTTGCATTTGTATTTTTAGCTATTATATGTGTTTTTTGAAGCCACATGAGAAAGCATTTCATCAAAAACTATATATGCTCACACTATTGTTTGTTTATCTCATCATCACTGGTAGCCTATAGTAGACATTTTAGGATCAAGAAACTAATATTTCTGAGAAATTTTATTTATTTCAGCAAGATGAGGCTTTGTTGGGGAGGGACGACTTGAGTCTTGGGGGGCCGGGCAGCTCCCCCCCCATCCCCACCCCCGCCCGTCCCAGCACCCCCACCCAAATGACGCCCCTGGAACAAATTAAACGTAGTGCAGTATCAGAGATTTTGTCAAGAGGGAGTGCCGTTGAAAGGAAAGTGCCTCATACTACTACTACTACCTACTACTACGAGTCTACGACATCGACCAACAACTACTAGATATAGTAGTAGGTACCTATATTGAAAATTGATGAAGGTGAAAATTAGCCTTCAAGGTTTTAATATTATTTTATTAGTTGCTTTTAAATAAGGAGTTAAACCAGGTCCTGGTCGTTTTTCGGCGCCGGAAGTCGTTTTAGTAGGAGAAGGAGGAGGCCGTTGTAGTAACATGCAAAGGGGTGTGTGTGTAAGCAACGTCAAAGACGTTATTTTTATACGCAATTTACTTAGAAATACTCTCAATTTTACCATCGTTATTTTACGTTCTACGCCCGGTGCGGAGTGTTAGAAATCAGAAAGGATTGATATTTGTGTCCGACTGTGGGGAATAGCCATTCGGTCGTTAGCTTCACTCGAAGCTTTCTATTTTTCTTAATAAGTTAAAAGTAAATAACTTAATGCTACTTAGTATAGTAACTATTAGCGTTAATGATAAGTAAAATGAATAATAAAAACAATTAAACTTATGAATTAAATTACTTAAACTAGTAATTGCCTAATAGGTCTTAAGTTCGCGCGTGCGTAATATGTACCTGTCAAAGGTAAGAAGTAAATTACCTCGGAGGTTACCACAGCCACGGCGAACAGTTACAGTAAGAGTTTCTCATTAGCAAGGCCAGCATCTACATTGTAATAGGAAATTAACCCTGAACAAAACTGAACGTTCTAACTCCAAGACAACGACAATTTTGGAACACGTCAACGTCAACGTCAACATTTGTGATAAGCTTTGCTTTAAATTATTATGTATCTTTGGCCATGTCTAAGGAAAAAGGTAATGTACGGCAATGTCACAAAGTTTTATTAGTGGATCTATTCTTTAATGTAAGTTGTTTTGGTTGTTAAATAATTGTTTGTTTATTAAATATAAGTAAGATTGAAATTAAAATAAACGAACTGGATATTGGTACGGCAGCCGTACCCCGATCGCTGTAGATATTTGTACGGCAGTGGATTTGCGCATGCGCGAACCCTTGTTTACCGCCTCAGGGATATCAATGAGAGCAAGAAAAATGGCAACGGAACAGCATGAACCGCAGAGTAATACATTAGTTTTCGCCGAAAAACAAAAGTTTTCAGGCTTTAACGAGCTGAAGAAGCCATAGACATCTATGAAGACTCAAACTTTCAAAAATTGTGGGTAGGTTTATGTTATAATCCATTCCTCGGCGGCCTAGACTATGGCAGTTGCGTTTTTTCTGTGGTTTTACCTCATGAAAAAGAATTTTAAGTAATATTTATTCGGAAGACTGTAATTAACCCCCCGGGGCTCGTACTAAACACGATGAAAAACATTTGACGTCCCAATTCCTGGTGGCTTTCGTATTCGCGGGGACGAACGATGCGGAATGCTTCAACAGAAATACCAAATTGTATATACGTAGGTCAAGAACGATCGAATCGGCCCTGAAACGAACTCCGAAGAGGAGATTATAAGAGGATTTGAAATACACAGAAATCGTGCTCTGCTGCATTCATGGTGGTAAGGAAAACCCAAAGTCGCTCCTCTAGTAAATGGCCAAATCAATCGTAAGTAATTGCAGCTGACGGAGAAAACGATAGAAGTTACCAGCTAGTGAAATGGCAAAATCAAACAAAATTTCAGCACCATTCCATCAAAATTGAGATATTTTTGTTTTAGTAGCACAAAAACGAGGGGCAAAATTCACAATAGCAAACAACAGGCAGGGGTGGGGGACATTTTGTTAACTAAAAACAGTGGGAAAGATGTTCAAAAAGCGGAATTCTGGTCTTATAATACAGAATGATTAGCAAACTGGTAAACGGATACAGATAATTGCTGTACCTACAGCAAGTCAAGAGCACAAAACGGCATCAATAACAGAATCTGCCGTACCCCCACCACACTATATTATTTGTACGGCAGGAAGTCTGAAATTGACGCATGCGCAATTCACTGCCGTACCAATATCTACCGCGATCGGGATACGGCTGCCGTACCTATATCCTGTGCCTAAAATAAATTCCAATATAATTCCAAAATTGTCGTGTATTCCATATAATATTCGGAGGTAAATATGTGTTTATCGTTCGGTGAAGTAAGTGATTTTTTAGAAACGGCTAACTGGCTAACTGTCGCTCGGTATTTCGAATGGTAACCAATATGGAACTCAAGTGCGACGTAATTAGTAACTTATATTATGTATTATAACTATTTCATAATGTACTAGGTAACCCGTAAGCATCGATAACTTAGGTGGGGTGTTATCTTTTAAATATTTGCAGGCTATTGATACTAAATCTATCGAGTATAATTAGTTAATCATGTCTGATAAAGAGGAAGAGTTTGTTAACCCTATGAATATTATATCATCCTTGAGGAGGATGCGGGGAAATAACACAAAAGGCGGAAGGTAACTATTTAACTTCAAGAAGCCTAACGGAGCTTCATGGTGATAATAAATTGACTTCTTCCTTTTGTAAGACTCAAATAACTGAAATCGAAAAAGAGATCGAGCAGGTTAAACACTTTGATGAAAAAATTAATAATGTTTTGGAGACACATGAAATAATGATCAGTAATGAACAATTTTATAATGAGGAGTTAGATAGTCAGGCAGAATATAGCATTCAGGTTAGTATAGAGCTTGACCAATATGAACAATTCATAAGTGAGTTAAGTGGGGCTTCTAGCAACTTATCTGCCGATAAAGTTTTAGAAATGATGTCTAGAATGAATATGTTTGATGGGAAACCCCCTCCTTTAGAATGTGGAAACTTTAGTGGAGAGGAGAAAGATAAATTTGCTTTCAATTCTTTCCTTAATCAATTTAATAATGTCATTGGGTCCAGAAAAAATCTGTCCGATTCTGCCAAACAAATATATTTACATGGGTACCTTAGGGGCTATGCCTTGAAGGTAGTTAAGCATTTGACTATTTCTGACCGTAACTACCACTTGGCAATTGAAATGTTAAAAGAAGAATTCCTTGACGTAGATTATATTGTTGACGAGACTTTTAAGAACATTTTGAGTGCTGCACCAAGTTTTGAATATGATCAAGAATTCTCGTCGGTGAAAGTTTACCTCAACGAAATCAAATCCTATCTGCATGAATTGAAAGCACATAATATTGATTTATTGGAAGTGGGGTCCTCTGGGCATAAATTTGTGAGTCATATAGTATTTAATAAACTCCCCATACCAGTAAAGAGAGAGTTGGTTCACAAATTAAATACTAATTATCCTAATATATCTGACATTCTTTCTAATTATAATGAAATTATCAAAACTTTATCTAAAACTGTTTCCAATAGAAAAAAGACCCTCACTAAAACCTCTAGTAAACCTAGTCCTAGCAGTTCATTTAAACCTAAAGAAAATAAGGTAGGTGTAAGTACGATTCAAAATTTTAAATTTGCAAATAAAGAAACTAAGTTAATTTGTAAATTGTGTGCAGCTGAAGGCCATACTTTGGGAAAATGTGTTAACTTTAATAATTATAATGATAGATTGGCCAGACTGAGGGAACTTTCACTATGCACTAGATGCGCTGGTTCAGGGCACGAAGACAATGAATGTTACGGGAAACAAAATAAGTTAAGGTTTGAATGTCTGTTGTGTAGAAAGAGGGAACACATAACTCCATTGTGCCCTTCTGTGAATAAAGCCGAAACTAACTACTAAAACTAACGTAAGCTTATGTTTTGCTCAAAGAAGTTTTGATGCGTCTCACATTTTACCCACTATGACTTTGTATTTAAGAAATGGCAAAAAGGCTAGGAAAGTCAGATGTTTGTTTGACACTGGCAGTCAGCGGTCGTATATTTCCGAATCTGCAGCTAAAGATCTTTGTCAGGATGTAGAGGCGTTGTATGCTTTGGAATGTGATGTAAAGCAATATATAGGGCAAGAAACTAAGGGCTTCAAGCAAATGTCCACTGGAATAAATATAAACAATTTAATATTCATACCTTTATTAGTTGACAAATCGCTCAATATAAACTTTGAAGTGCCTGGCATGAATCAAATAATAAATAAATTTAAAGAAAATAATATTGCTTTATTGGATGAGACTTTTTGTGACCACAGAAACCATGAAAGTATGAAGGTTGACATGTTGTTAGGAATAGATATCATTCAGTTTTTACCTTCGGTAACTTGGACTAAAATGTTGGGTGGAGCTTGTTTAGTCGTAAATAATAGAGTAGCTCCTGTAGGTAATGTGTTCAACTTTTTTGGATGAGGCAGAGAGTAGAGCCATTATGAACTCCATGGTTAGTAAGAAAACACTGAATGTTAAAACAAAAAGCGTGGTAAATTTAGTAATGGATCCTCTAAAATCTTATTTCAATCCATTAGAGATATATTAGAAGACAGTGAGGTAGACAATGGACTCGAACACCTTTTTAGTCTTGAATCCTTGGGAATAAAGTGTGAAAAAGAATTGGTCTCCTTTGATAAAGAACAAATTGACAGATTTAGAGAGGGGATCTCTTTTGATAATGGATTTTATCATGTAGAATTGCCCTGGTATACTGATAAAATTGACAGCGTCCCATCTAATCATTTTGTTTCACTTAAGGTATTAGACAGAACAGTAGAGTATCTTGGTAAAAAGGGTCTCATTGACAAATACCAGGAAGTTTTTGATAAACAACTCGAGGATGGTATAATCGAGGAAATTAAAGTAAGTCCTTCTGACTATCATAAGTATATATGGATTCCCCATAGACCAGTTATAAAATTAGAAGAGCAAGTTACCACAAAAATCAGGCCAGTATTTAACTGTCTTTAAAAACTTACAGGGAATTGCCTTCACTTAATGAAGCAGCTTATCCTGGGATAGATTTAATGGGCTCAATACTGAAATTGCTCTTTTACTTTAGAACTAATAATATGTAATGTTGAGTGACGTCAAAAAAGCTTTTTTTGATGATTAAATTAAAAAATGAAGTGGACAAAAATAGATTTTGTTTCTTTTGGAAACTGGGAAATAAATTAGTATCTTATCGCTACAAACAATAGTTTTTGGTTACACTTCTTCACCTTTTATATTAAATTTTGTTATGAAACATCACGCAGAAAGTTATCCTGATGATAAGTGTAAAGAAATATTAACTAATAACTTTTATGTAGACAATCTTCTTGTAACTGGTAACAACATTGATGAAATGAAAAATTTGTATAAGCAAGCTAATGATAGGATGGAACAAGGGGGCTTTATTTTAAGGTCTTGGAACTCCAATTGTGTAGAGTTGAGAGAAAAAATGTCGTCTGATAATAGACTTGTTGAACATTCTTGCGAAGAGGATAAAGTATTGGGTTATAGATTCAACGTAAATAATGATTCTTTTAGTCTTGCGCCTTGTAAAATAGACCCAGAAGCAGACACAAAAAGAAAAGTATTGTCACAAACTTCTAAAATATTTGATCCTTTGAATATAGTCCTTCCTGTAACAATAAGAGGCAAATTTTAATGAGAAAAATATGGAAATTAGATGTGGTTGGGATCAAAATTTACCTAAAGACCTTTGTGGGAAATGAAAATTATTAGTAGAGATTTTGAAATGTTATCTGAACTTAAATTTCCTAGAGAGTCCCTTAATGAACTAGACTCGTATGGTCTTCACATTTTTTGTGATAGCTCTGTGGAGGCCTATGGGTTGTGGCCTATGCGGTTAATCAAAATGATAAAAGTTCTTATTTGTTCTCCAAATCTAAATTGGCTCCACTGAATAAGAGAAATGAGCATAGTGTCCCCACTTTGGAACTAATGGGAGTAATTCTAGCTTTTAAATGTTTACCTTCTTTACTAGAAGCCTACAATAATATAAATTTTCAATTCATTAATATTTGTGTTGATGCTCAAGTGGTTTTAAATTGGCTATTGACCAGAGAAAACTAAAATAAAATCTAAATTTGTTAGAAATAGAGTACTTGAGGCAGATGGTCTTAAAGTTGAAATATCTAAGCTATTTAAACTACCTGTCTTATATCACTATGTAAATACAAAAGAAAATCCTGCTGATATGATCACCAGAGGTTTATCCTATACTAAATATTTAAGTAAATCAACTTATTGGCTAGAAGGTCCAGAATGGTTGAGTAATGATTTTGACAAGTGGCCTCTTACCCTTTATTGAGCATATCGCCTTACTATAAGCATCAAATAAGTACAGTATGCACTATGCAAATAAATAAAGTAAACGCTGGTATTCTCAATATAAATAAAATGTCAAATTATGAACAATTGTTAAGAATTACCAGTTACTTGTTCAAATTTTGTAGTAGATTAAAGGGTGGTGATCCTAAAAAGAAAGCCTTAGAGTATTGGGTGAAAATTGCACAGAAAGAATACTTTACAGTAGAATTAGATTTTTTACAAAGCAGTGCCAATATTACTAATAATATACCTCCTCTAGTGTCCAATTTAAATTTATTTTTAGATTCAAAGGGTATAATTAGGTCTAGGGGAAGAATATCTAAGTGTTTGTACTTTGACTTTGATGTTCATAACCCAGTATTACTTCCTAAAGAGCATAGGTTTACCTCATTGTTAATAAAGCATTGTCATTTGAAGGTACAGCATTTAGGAATAGGCACTACATTAAACTACCTTAGGGAACAGGGATTTTGGATTCCCAAGGGTAGGTCAGCTGTAAAGACTGAGCTGAGTAGTTGTAATATATGTAGGAAATATAATGCCTTAGCTTACAGATACCCGAAGTTTACAGATATGCCTAAACACCACATGAATTTAGTCAAGCCTTTTCAGCATGTAGGTATTGATTTCACAGGACACCTTTGGGTTAGGGATGAGTTGAGTGGTAAGACCACAAAAATGTTCATATTAGTTTTCACTTGTCTTAACGTGCGCGCTGTGCACTTTGAATTGTTACCAGACATGTCCACTAAAAATTTTGTTCTCGCTTTCCAAAGATTTAGTAATATGTACACAATACCTGTACAGTGACAACGCTAAGTCTTTTCTCAAGGGTGGAAGTATCCTTGAAAGGTCTTTGGAGTCGCAGGAATTTCAATCTGAATTAAGGAAATGTAATATCAAACACATTAAAATTCCTTTATATTCAGCATGGGTTGGTTCTGCTTGGGAGAGATTGATTAGAGTGTTAAAGAATTGTCTTTATAAAGTAATAGGAAGATCTAAATTAACTTACTTTGAATTATTAACTACACCCTTTCTAATATTCAATTAGCGATAAATTCCAGGCCTTTAACATATAGATCAAGCTCAGAAAATTTAGAGTTTATAACTCCAAATTCCTTTATCAAATTGCATGGTAATTCATCCCTCATTTTGAGAAAAGATGATGGTGATGTTTGGTTGGACGATTCTAGTCAACCTTCTTTAGAGAGAACTGTAGAAATACAAGAAGAAATTATTGAAAATTTTAAGAAATTATGGTATGAAAATTATCTCTTAAGCCTGAGAGAACATAGCAGAAATTTGTACCAAAGTAAATGGGAAAATAGAATTAAAGTTGGTGACATTGTCCTAATTAAAGCTATTAATAAGCCCAGACCATTTTGGATGATGGGTAAGGTATTAGAATTAATATTAGGATTTGACAATAATATTAGGTCAGTGAAACTAAAGCAAGCTAATGGGGCTATAGAATATCATTCTATTTGTAATCTTTATCCTATGGAACTGTCAGTGACACATGCTATAAGAGAAAGGCAAACCAGAGATAATTCAATGGAAATTGAGGTAGAAACAGGCAGTATAAATAAACCTGAATCTATTCACGTTGAACAAGGCGAAAGGTCTGTAAGACCCAAGAGAAAGGCTACCGAAAGATTTGAAAGAATGCTAAGGGAAAATTTAGATAATTTGTAATACTGCTTTTCAGTATATCATTTACTGTAATTACTAATAATCAAGTTTTTATTTTGACTAAAATGCTACACACTCGAAACTTTTTCAGTATGAGGATATATTTTATTAAAGCTTTATTCTTTAAACTTTAAACAAGGATTAAGGGCATTGCAATTAATTACTTTCTAGGTTAATAAACTAAATAAACCTAAAATATGTAAACAAAAAGTAAAATTAGGAGATAGCCTATAGTAAACTAAGCTAAGTTAAAATTGGTGTAAAAATTTAAATAAAATGCTACACTTAAAATAAAGTGAAGACTTAAGTTAAAATGCTACGTTAAAATGCTACTTTTAGTAACGTGAGGATGATACTAAAGTAACTTGGCCATACTTTTATTTAGCGTTGTTGGAAATAATTGTTTAACGCAGTAGCCAGATTTAAGGTGGCCTTAATAAATAATGTTTGGTTAATGAAGATATTCATTGCAATTCTATAATCGCAATCCATTGTGGGGAGTGTGTTAGAAATCAGAAAGGATTGATATTTGTGTCCGACTGTGGGGAATAGCCATTCGTCGTTAGCTTCACTCGAAGTCTTTCTATTTTTTCTTAAGTTAAAAGTAAATAACTTAATGCTACTTAGTATAGTAACTATTAGCGTTAATGATAAGTAAAATGAATAATAAAATTAAACTTATGAATTAAATTACTTAAACTAGTAATTGCCTAATAGGTCTTAAGTTCGCGCGTGCGTAATAGGTACTACCTGTCAAAGGTAAGAAGTAAATTACCTCGGAGGTTACCACAGCCACGGCGAACAGTTACAGTAAGAGTTTCTCATTAGCAAGGCCGGCATCTACATTGTAATAGGAAATTAACCCTGAACAAAACTGAACGTTCTAACTCCAAGACAACGACAATTTTGGAATACGTCAACGTCAACATTTGTGATAAGTGCTTTACATTATTATGTATCTTTGGCCATGCTAAGGAAAAAGGTAATGTACGGCAATGTCACAAAGTTTATTAGTGGATCTATTCTTTAATGTAAGTTGTTTTGGTTGTTAAATTGTTTTGTTTATTAAATATAAGTAAGATTGAAATTAAAATAAATTCCAATAGGAGGTGGTGCTGGGATTAGGTTAGACGCGTTTCCTACTACTACCTACAAGGCTACTAGCTACTACTACTCCCAGCGCTGGCAGCCGAATCCAGCGATTCTGATCAGGTAGTAGGAGGGGGGGGGAGGGAGGCCCAGGCCCTAGATCCAACTGTAGTTAAAGTCGTAAGGTCTAATCGTCAAGACGTAACAATGAAAGAATATACCTATGGTGGTACATCAGTGATGAATTTGGTTTTATGAGCCATGGGCTTAAGGTATGACAATTGTAGGGTGGATAAGGTGTTTAACCCCCTCCCCTCCCCTTCCCTCGCAGTGAAGTAAGGTGGCTTATTCCTGAAGTTACTAGCCAGGAATAGATTTTGGTCAGAGTGGAAAAGCATTGCATATGGTAGGCTATTTCCATGGCTTACTTCAGCCAGCTCACAAGTAATCTAGGATATATCTTTCAAGAAGCCTACTACATCCTAACCTAACCTTAGCTTAGGGTGCCATGGAAAAATAACCTTGGTAAAGACCATATTATTGAAAAGCGCAGCAGTTGATAATGGTGTTTGAACAGAAAACAATAGTAGGGTAAAACATCAAGCAGGCCACGCAGGCCAGCTACCATCAGTGCAAGCCACCCTCCGAAAAAGTACATTATAACGCGTCCTGACACCCGAGATGGGCATCAGTCGCGACTTGTTGTTGGTGAGAAACGGAGCTAAAGACCTCTACTCTCCTTTCGAAGTAAGTATTTTCCCCAAAGTTAGAAATTAAGGCCAAATTTTAAGATTTAAACAGATTTAAACAGAGGGTACTGAAAATGGCGCCCACGGCAGTGGAAATCTCACCAAAACGCTTTAGAAATTTTTACTTACAACTAAAAATGTTTCGAAGATTGACGCCATCTCGATGTTTACGGAGTAGCTTGTGTCAATAACTAACCATTTCCTGTGATAAATCCGCACACCACTTGTACCCACAGACGCTGGAGCACTTTTATCACAACAATCGAAACACGATTTCTCATCAACAACAAGCCAGGCGTAAACAGCTGTTGGTGTAGAAGATGACGAGAAGCGTTCTCTTGGCTAATTTTTAAATAAGTAGTAAAACATCAATATTTTACATATTTATGATGATTATTTGAAAATATTCGTTATTGAAAAAGTAACTCGCCTCTGACTCAAATTTAAGTAATTATTTTTCTGAATTATAACGTTCTTTCAAGTTCTGTATTATGACGTCACGACATCTTGACTTTCGTACCTATTGTAAATAATTGCTATACTCAACTGTCATTGCAGAACAGTTTACCAGTTATTCGTGCAGATTGTTATCAGCTATACATGTAATTGTTATAATCGTAATGCGCATATATATCTTTATTATTTACTTTTTGGATATATGAAGATGTTTTACTGCTGGATTATCGCCGTAGTGTGACGCAATCGTTTTCGGTCCATGGCCTCTGTCTGTTTTCGCACCATAAGAAATTATGGGGCCGAATTTGCAATGACCAGAAATCGTTAAAAGAGGAAAGTTAGCATTGAGGGGCATATGTTTTGACTGAGAAAAATACAAATTTATTCAATAGCTAGCTTGTAAAAATACTTGGTTATAAAAACTTGATTGACAACTAAGCAGCATGTCTACTATGGGTTTCAGAGACAGTGCAAGCACGTTTTTGGGCAATACCTATTTCTGTAACGAACACTCGTAAACAGAACGGAGATTTTTTGGGCTAATAGTGCATTACACCCAGTGCCGTAATTTATAAGGGTATCGGGAATCACTAATCGTAAAGAATAACGACACTTGTCCTTGTACCAAGAGACAAAAAATCCATTATGCAGAAATGGATACGAACACGCGTATAAAGCTCCACCTACCCTCTCCCCCCCCAACAATAACCCCCCCCCCCCCCCTCCCCCACCCCCCCCACCCCCCCCCCCCCCCCCCCCCCCCCCCCCCCCCCCCCCCCCCCTCCACCGCCATCCCATTTCTTCTTCGTTCCTCCGCCTTCCTTTCTCTCTCTCTCTGTTGCATTCGGTATGTGTTGACCCTCCAAACTGGGTATAAGACTACACACAAAACGTTGAAATTGGTGAAATTAGGCTATGTATTGGAAGTATATATACATAAATATTAAAGCAATTTTATCATTATTGCATTACTATGACAACTAGAATTCATGGAAACAGTTTATAATAATGGAACGGCGTATGTGTGAAGCCTCCAACTAATGTGGCAACGATGATTTTGCCATTCTTAGCATGCAACATTAAAGCATGCAAACATTAAAGGTTACATTTATTTCTGGCATACGATTATTTAAGAAATTCAAAATACTAATAAAGACTGAAATCAATGAAAAGTGCTAGCAAAAACAAAAAAGCAAAAAAAAAAAAAAACGTAGTCGTTCCTCTATGCACTTTTCCGTATTCGTTCCTCTATGGTTTTCGGCAGCCAGATGTACGAAAACGTTAGAAACATTTGATTTTATCTACGTTAGAAATATCTGTAATTTTTCGGGGTAATTTGGTTGCTAAAAAGGGATAATATACATGAATTAAATCAAATTTTTTAAATAACAATGTAAATTTAAACTAAATAACGAGTAAGTAAACAAGTTTAGGGAATAAAACTTTGCAGTTTCGTCGTCTGTCGTCGTCTGTCGTCGTCTGCTGTTTGTAATTGTGTTTATGGCGCGCGCGCTTAGAAACCAGGAACAGCAACGGGTTTAAAGTGCAATGTGGAGTGAACTGAGACCAAAATGTGTATAATAACAATCAAATAAGCACTGTGGAGTTTCAGTTGTGATGGCAGTAAGGATAAAAACCGCCGATTACAAGGTAAGAATGAATTAGTTCCAACCATAACCCCGGGAATAACAAGTTTCATACTTTCACTAATATAGGCAACAAAATGTTGTTTTATTGTGCTGATTACAACTGCAATCTTGAGTAAGATCAATAAACGTTACATACATACGCTAACATTGTTCAAATGAGTGCTGGGAAGGCTGGGAAAGATGGTGTCCGTCACTGATGAGAACCGTCCATGAAAAACGTAGCCGCCATATTGGATTTCAAAACTGCCTTGAAAACATATTTTACGAAGAGCTCACATGCTTATTTTCTTAGTTCGTTATGGGGCTTTCATATATCACCAATATCGTTTGACTAAACTTCAGTCTTTTAAATGGTATGCTTAGAGTTGCAATTGTATTCATGTTTCACCAATTAAATATCGAGTGAATAAGACCCGTCCACCGTGATGAGGGTTGGCCTGAACTGATGTTTCCCCTATACCTTTTTACTTGAACAGAGTTTATATAAAGTTGAGTTGTATAACATATAACTCCCCTTTTGTTTTAGCACTGCTCATGTAAGAACTTATATAACCCCCACCCCCTTTCCCTCTCCCTCCCTTGTCCTCTCGGTGCCCTAGAAAAATAAACAAAAAACTCTTCCTTATCTTATCTGTAACTGTAGAATTGTAGCAGTGCTCCTTCATCGTCCAAAACAATGTTGCTCTCTCTTCGACTCTATTTCCCAACGTGGGCTCTCTTTCAGCAACAGTTTTCACACCCCTCATAAAATTGAATCCACCTGACCACTTAGAAACATGAGTACTATTTAGGCCTCATTTGCTAACCAAATGTCTATGAACAAGGGCTCTGTATGATTTGACTGGCTGGTATGAAGAGAAGTGTTTCATGTAAATGTAATAGTTCCATCATTCAAAAACTTTATTAGTTTATTATTTGATATATTGTTTTGTTTCATCGCAGCCATCAGTCTATTTAAGCCTCGTTTTGTGACCAAATGTCTGTGAACGAAGGCTCTGTATGATCTGAGGGGCTTATATGAACATGTTTGTTTCATTTAAAACACTAATATTTCTATTTTTCCAGCTTCCAGATAGAACTGGAACATGGCGACTTCAAATGGACTGTCAGAAAGAAGGTGTCTTCTCAAGTTACCAACCTTCAAAGCCAGCCAGCTGGTCATCTTGAGGTGAGCACATTGCACGTTTTATTGCATGGACTCTATAGGGTGATGGTGCCGTCACCTCACCTCATCTGGTGTACAGTAGGCATTACTAAGAGCTCTTTGCAGCATTCATTCGTCCCCTAGCTGCAACCCCCTTCATTCATTTTATTGTACTACCTCCATTCATATTCTCTTTCTTCCATCATACTTTCCACCCTCTCTTAGCAATTGTTTCATAGACTTTATGAACAGTTTCTTATTCATTCCTAACCTTAATCACTGATGTCGTAACTTTATGTATGAGAATTGCCATGGGGATGTGCTGGTCTATATGTAGGGTTAATGATCAGTGTCCATTTTTAATATGGAATTTTCCATGCATATTCAAATATAGTACTGATCAATTTGCACTTTGTTTTGATAGATTTATGTGCATTGTAGTGTTTCAATGAAAGGTAGTTAGGTTAGGGGCCTCTAAGGTAACGCTTAAATGTCGAGTCTGTGGCCTCTGTGGTGGGCTCATCTTCTGAATAATAATAAAAGTAATGGAAAGAAAACTCTTAATAGCATGAGTCAATAAAATGGAAAAGTAAATCCACTGTAGTATGTCAGTTGATTTTGTTATTTAAAATAAAAAGCAGAAAGCTTCCGATGACCTGCACGGTCCTCCAGGTCATCGAAAGCTTTCTGCTTTATATATCTTAAATAACAAAATCAACAGACATACTACTGTGGATTTACTTTCCCAATTAGTAGTAATAATAATATTAATAAATGTGTTGGATTACCTGAGCCTATCATGGACAAATATGCACATTTACATCAAGTATAGAAAGTTGTAATCAGTATATTACTTTGACCTAAGTTGTTTTTCATTATTTTGGGCCAGGACCCACAAGCAGCAGAGGAAGGAGGTGACCTGCCATCAAAGGATACAGTTGGAAAAGATGCATCAAGGCAGCTGACCCCTTAACTGAGCAATAACAATGAGGATGCAGAAGGAAATGGAACGACTGGGCAGATCTTCAAATTGAATTTTACCCGCTAAAAAGCAGCACGTTAGAACTATCGTCGTGGATCGTTTAATTCCTGCTATGATAGGTTAGTGTGACGGGGATTTCTTTCTGTATGTGACTCTCAATGGGTTTTGTGTTATAAAAACATTTTGTTTATAATTTATGTAAATGTGTTTTGTTTTATGCATTACATGGAAAGGAGGCTTCAAAGATATCTAAAAAGTCAAGGATGAGGTTTGAGTCATTATTTCGTAATTTAAGAGGAATCACTTACTTTGAGAGGAGTGTAGAGGTCTCGATGTGCTGCCTGGATGGGCCACAACTCTTGACCAATGCTCGTGGCAGCAAATTCAAGTACCTGTTTTTGGGAAGGTGGCTGCATTCCGGGATCAGTGGCCACTATTTAGCTGCCAGTCACCAACCAGGACAGGTTACTGCCTTTTTGAAGGAGTTTTGGGGAGGTCACCCCCTTCCCGGGTCAGTTCATGTCTCCTTAATTTAGGTGAGGTAGGTAGGTAAGCTCTGGTTAGGTCAGGACCTGGCATTATAGGTAAGGTTAGGTTTATTTATATATGAGGAACCTGCCCCAGTCAGTGACTGGCTGGTATCAGGCTACGCAACTTGGTGTATTGTAAAGTTTTGGCGAAGGAAGCGCAAATTGGTTGAGAATGTTCTTTAATGAAATCAAAGGGTATTGTTTTACTTTTAACTAATATTTTCATGTCCTCTCGAGTCTGCTTCACTTGACGTTATTGTTATGCATCTCGTAACCATGATAATTACCACCTATGTAGGCCTTTGTCAAGTATGTGTTATAATTGCTATTAGAATATTTTATATTTTGTTCATGAAACTTACCTGTCAGATATATATATAGCTGTATTTTCTGAAGTCCGACAGAATTTCAAAAACTTCCGGCACACGCAGTGGTCGGCCAGGTGGTTAGTACCCATTCCCGCCGCTGGGAGGCGGGTATCAGGAACCATTCCCATTTTCTATTCATATTTTTTTCTGTCGCCGTACTGTAAACACCTGTTTTCAGTACCTCCTTCTTAGGATTTTGGAAACTTCATTGCCGCTAAGTATCCTAATTGTCTTTTGATTTATTTACTTGGATTTGTGGCTAGGCATACGCTATCATAAATTGATTTGAATTTGATTCATTTTTGCATAAGGTATCTGAATCTAGTTAGGCTAGTTTCAGAGGGTGTTGTCTGCAAAGATAGGGTGTGGCTACCGAAAGCTTCGGTAGATCCGCACTTGGTATGCACGAGGGGTACGGGTCTTTCTTCTTTGTTGAGATTTGTCATGTAAGGAGTGTGAGACTTCTTCTAATTCCGTAAGGAAGACGTATGATTCATATGTACGCAATTAATCAGTAAAAAAAAGTCAGGGTAGTGAACCTGCTAACCTTCCTGTAGACTTTATTTTGCCTAACCCTGTAGTATGGCCTACGGGCTATGAGCTTATGCCTGCGAGAGGTAATGCCCTTTACGTTATAGATTCCATCTGTATCTTGGAATCTAAAGTGCTCGCTCTCCAATCATTGTTGTGAAGTGTAGTGCCCCTTCTGTAGTTGCTACTCCTAACCCTGTAGTGTTGCCTTCGGGCCCTCAAACAGTTTCTGTAGAGGGTAATGCCCTTTCTCTGATACTGTATCGATTCATAACTTCAAATCGAAAGTGCTTGCTTTAGAGAGCAAAAGTGAAGTGGCTAAGTGCAGTGACAGTGCCCCTTGTGTAGTGGAGGGTGCGTCAGATCGGCCTCATTTCGTCTCTAGGCTGGGACCTCTGCTGGACTCCCAGGAACACAGGGAGAGAGCATGTCGAAAGCCGAAGGAGGGTTACGAGGAACCCCCACCGATCTGACGTGCCTTCGGCAGACCTGAAGATACTCCCAGGCTGCCAAAGTGCGTGCACATGCACGAATCCTGAAGGATTGCTTCTCGTCCTCCGAAGCGTCCTCCCCGTGCAGGGGTTGGAGCTTTCGGAAGGACTCGCGCCCTCTAAATAGAAGCTTTATAGAAGAGGACGCTTCACTTCCTCTCTCTCTCTCTCGTCATGCATTGCAGTGAGAAGTAAGAAGGCGAACGTCGCCTGAACATGTGTATGTCTTTCCACCGAGAAAAAGGGAAAAAGAAGTCATAGTAGCAGGACGCTTGTGAGTGCGGACATCCGAGCTTTGTTACTGGGAGAATAAGAAGGCGTTCCCTCGCCCCACGTATTCTCACACGATCAACCCTTCTCCTGAGACTGCTTCGTGCAGTCGGATTTCTCTCCGAGATGTCTCTCGCTCTTCCCTGAAGGCAGTTTCTCTCGCTTGTTTTGACGCCTGTCAGGAGCGTGACGCTTTTCCGCACGCTTCTTTTGACGCTCGGCTTGAACGGGACGCCAGCCACGTGCGGGTGCACGCCAAGCGCACGCGGGTGCACCCAAGCGTGCGCCAAGTGGACGCCGAGCGCGCGCCAGTGGACCCCAAGCGTGCGCCACGCGCCAGCGCACACCAGGTGTGTCGCCTGGCTGAACGTTTCTGTTGAACTCTTCAAGCAGATTTGGGCCTAAAGATTTTTTTTTTTACCTCTACCTTCGATGATCCCTTCTACCTCACCTGCAAAGAATGTGAAGTAAGCAGTGCTTCGGAGGAACCTTAAAGTGAACAAGCAACTTCGTCTTCGAAACCCAGCAAGGCACAGGTTTCGTGAATTCAAGAGGTCTCTGTCAATTAATAGTATTGCTTTTTGCAAAGTCCATGTAATGTATTGAGAAACACTACTCTCTCATTCTACTATGTTGAACCTTCTGGGAGTTGTTGTGGGAATCTCCCGCCATCCACGAACGGGGACGCCAGCAGAAGCATAGGTCTCCTTACTTGTAATTGATATACCAGAATAAAGTACGTGAATGACCAACCTGTCTTCTTAGGACCTAAGTACTAAAGGACAAGAATGCAACAGTGGCAACGAGGAAGAACCCAGTGTACGAAGAGGTATGTCACATTGAAGGAGAGTTAGTGTACCAACGACAGCCGGCCGTATCTAGCCTAGCATACCAGTTTAGCCCTGGCCAACGTCCAGACTCCAGTATTCGAGTAGCCTGAATTCAGCTGTATTTGTTGGGGACTACCGAAGTTCCATACCCTGTCAAGGAAGGAGATGGCAGCAGCAAGGAGGACCGACAATTCCCGAGGTTTAAACCCAAGATTAAGTTGGAATTATCTTGTTGGCTGGATCTATTTTCCATGAATTGTGAAGTAAATGAAGTAACAGAGGCGACAGCAAAAAGGGCTTTGTTGCTTTCTTCAGTTGGAGTAGAGACATTTTCCACGATCTAAGTTAACAGCACCGAAATTGCCATCTGCAGTTCCATTTGATGACCTAGTAAATCAACTAAAGTCACATTTGTTCCGACACGGCATACAAACCTTCGGTCCTTTTACAATAGGAAGGTACTAGCGGCAGCTGGATAGGTCGTAAGCTTTCGAACAAGGGGTTCGGTAGTTAACTGCTTGTCCGACAGGCGCGCGCGCGCGACTGGGAGGTAAACAAATAACTTTTGCTTTCGGCCTGCTGGCGTGTAGACGTGTATCATCGCTCTCTGCCCGCTTCATCGTCGTTGCTTTCGCATGGTTGTGTTTTTCTTTTTCTATTTATCTAGTGAAACTGAATTGTAAGTACAATCATTTCATATTTATTTCCATTGAATTCAATTGTGAATTAAAGGATCTTGGTTTCTCCACGCCCTCCGATTACCCGAGTGCCGGGATGAGGGCCGTAAGTGCGGGAATTTCATTTTTTCCCAGAAATGATCCTCGTATTGTTTGTATGCCTCAGTGCTGAGGGCGGGAGAGCGCGTCGCTCCGAGCTTATATTTTTGGTTGGAATGTGTAGATAAGAAAATCGTAAGTAAGTGCCCTTTTCATTTATATTTTTTTTACCTGTATGCTCGTTGCCGAGCGAATGCGCTTGGCACGAAAACTTATTCTGTATGGAAGTGGAATCGCAAGTACAGTATTCTTTTTAATTTTCATATATGTTATTTTGATTGTAGCAATACTCATTTTGCATCAGTTTCCGCTCTTACCCGGAAATTGATCTTTTCCCCTTTTTTATTTGAATGAAGTGAAATCGCAAGTGCAGTTCTTTTTATTTTCATTTTTTATTGAGATTGCATTATTTACTTGGATCAATGTTTCCGCTATTTCCCGGGAATTGATCCTTCCCCATTTTTATTTTGTATGAAGTGAATCGCAAGCGCAGTATTCTTTTTCATTTTCATATATATTTTGATTGCATCAATTCATTAGGATCAAGGTTTCCGTTCATAATCGGGAATGGATCCTTTTACCCTTGCGCTCGGTACCGAGGGCGCAAATGCGCTCGCTCCGAGCCCTTATTCATTGTGAAGTGAATCGTAATGCAAGATTCTTTTTCATTTTATTCCTTTTCTTATTGATTGCATCAATATTTATTTGGTTCAAGTTCCGCTCAGTCAGGGGGGAATTGATCCTTATGCCTTGCATTCGGGCCGAGGGCACGATTGCTCTTGGGCTCTTATTGTTATTGTTGGGTACATGGGTGCTGTGGCGGGGGTGGGGAACGAGAATTCCCCCCCCCCCCCCCCCCCACACTCAGCTCCACAGATGGCCCTTCTCCTTCGGGGGGGGGGGGGGGGGGGGGGTGGGGGGGGGGAGGAGGTTATCTGGGTTCTTCTCCTCGCCCGATCCGTTCGAGCGCGGGGGAGGGCGCTCGGTGCCAGATATACAAATTGTATTCGGGGTCTTCCACTCGTTCGGCGTGGGGCTCACCCCCCGCGCGAGGGGTACTTCCCCCCCACTAATCACTACTACTGTTATTTCCGCAGGTGCTACTCCACGAGGGTGGACCTTGGTGAGGTATGGGCGTCCTTCCATTTGCTGGGCGTGCTAGTGTCCAGGGGCTGCGGTTCTATGTCTGGGCCTACTGCGGTCACCCATGGAGTGGTGACCACGCTCCAGGTGACGACGTCCCTCCTCACCTGGTGTACTCGCCTCACGTGGTAACAGTCTTGCCTACAGCCGCTGTGAAGTGCTGTTCGCCGTACCGAGAGGGGGGCGTGCCGCCGCCGCTCGTGGTTGCCGTGCTGCTGCGACCACACTCCGCTGCCCTAGAGCTCGCCCCTGGACCTGCCGCCGGTACCAGGATGTTGCTGGCTGCTGCTCCACTTCCTGTGTTTCCGGTGCTGCCTGCCGTACCTGCCGATTCTGGGCTGACTGTCCATGCAGTTGCTGCGCTGGCTGTCCCTGCCGTTGCTGCGCTGGCTGTCCCTGCCGTTGCTGCGCTGGCTGTGCCTGCTGTTCCTGAGATGCCCATACCTGCTGACGTCGTCCCTGTTCGTGGTGGTACTACCCCAGACTTTGGTCTGTCTGTACAAGGTGCGTCCGGGCCCAGTGGGCTTCGGCTACAGCAGCCCCGGCTCCGCCCTGGATAGCAGATCTTACGTCTGTCCTGAGGAAGCTGACGAAGAAGAGGAGGAAGGTGTCGTCGTCGTCGTCTTCATCTTCTTCATCGTCGTCGGCTGCCGCCTCTTCCCCTTCGACTTCTAAGGCTTCACGCCGAGGAAGAAGAAGGTTGCCTCTCCCTCCTAAGAAGTCTCCCTCGGGAGCTTCTCTCGGGACCCGTCTCACCTCGGTGGGACGGGAGGGTTCCTTCCGCTGGTCCTCCTGCTCCTTTCGGGAGCGGGGCCCGTCTCTTCTTCGCAAGGAAGAAAGACTACGGGGACCAGAGGGGTACCGGCTAACACCGGTACTTCCTCGCCTGGGTGTCAGTGGTTCTGCCACTGCATCAGGGTCCGTCTCGGCCTCTCGTTCGCGGGAGGTACCGAGTGTACGGTCGCCTACTAGCGACCGTGCAGCCAGGAACCAGACCTCTGAGCCCGCTCAGCGTCAGGTTCACGGCACGGGGCAGAAGACTGGTGACAGCCGCTCACGCGACTCTCACCAGACCAGCTCTCGCTCTCGCGGCGACCAGCTGGCTACCCGGGGACGTGACGGTCCCCACGACCGGCCACGGGTGGGCTGAGGCTGGGAAGAGGTCCCCCCGTTTCGCCGGTGCCAGCCACGGCTGGAACCAGCGACGTGACGTGCCGTGAGGACAAGCACCGGTTTTACTGTGACAGTGGAGCCTGCAGGTCGCCTGACCGTCGCTCTCACAGAGAGCGATCGGGTACGGCAACCAGCACCAGCTCTTCTGACACTCGAGATCGGGGCCGCTGTGCTCAGTCCAGCCGTTCTCCACAGCGAGACGGTTCGACCAGGCCTGCAGCTCGATCGCCACCGCGGGTTGACGATCGCCTGCAGCCCTCCAAGCCTGCTGGTTCTGCCAGCGAGCGAGGATGGAGCGTCAGGTCTGCCTCTCCCGTACCTTCACCTCCTCGGTTACACCGGGAGGAGCGAGGTATTGAGGAGTGATCGTGAGGGGTGCGCCCCTCATGATCCCACCACGACGCCCTACGTGCCAGGCACGGTTCTAGGACCGGCCAGGACGTATGCGCAAGTGGATGGAGAGACCGAGAGGGCTGTCGCTGTCCCCTTCTTAGGAGGAAGGTTCTCGGAATATGCTCTTGTTCGAAGGGCTTAACGGTCCTACTCTGCAAGATGCTGTGACTTCCGAGATCCAGAGGAACTTTGCCGAGGTTATGGCGCTGATTCGTCAGTCACAACGACCTCGGGGAAGGATCGCCGCTCCCACCAGCAGAGCCACGTCTCGGCTCGAGTCGTTTTGGGGCCCGAGAGGGAACCCAAATCGACGGTGGGTCTGCTGCGATCGGGAGCTTGCCGACTGTGTTGAACCAAGGTAGTCTCTCGTCTCCGGACAAGAAGGCTCTCTCAGTTCTGGCCGGTCGAACAAGCTACTTCACCTCCTCTACTGCGACAGAGGCGTTTCTACGTGTCTTCGGACACCGTATTTGAATACCCCTTCGGTCCTCCTGAGAGGTTTTGACCTCGACAAGGACTGGAATGAGTCGGAGGACGGTATCGGCTCTCGCCTGTCAGGTGTCGATCAGCCCCACCCAGACGACGTTCACAGTGGCTGCAGACCCTTACATATAGTATGAGTTCGTAACCTGTCCCTCGGAAAAACGTTTTTTCTCCTGACGATACGTTTTCCCAGGCTCTGAGAGGGCCATCGCCGTAAGGCGATGGCTGCTCCTTTTCTTCTCCAACTGCTAGTTCCGCTGGGAAGGCGAGCCAGTATCCAATTCCTCCCCCATTCCCTCTCTCCTTACGGCTACGAGGGAAGGGGAGGGATCCTACAGAGATTTCTCTGTAAGATCCCACGTTAGTGGCTGACGCTAAAGGGGGGACCTTCGGGTCCTACCTGACGTAAGCCCGGCGTTGAGGAGGGATCCTGCCCCTATCTCGATTTCTACGGGAATCGAGAGGACCACCAGCCGATATCGTTTGACGAATTCGGTGGGGGTTTCGCAGAGTGCTTAGAATTCTACGGAATTTCTATCGCACTCAGAGTGTTCGTCGCCAAACACTTAGGCGAGACCACGGTCCAAAGTGAGCGAGAATCCCGATAATTGTTCACGATAATCGGGAACCTCGCTTATGCTCGAATTCCTGTAATTTAGCATTTGGAAGAAGACTGCTGCTGAAAGAAGAGTATCTCACAGTAGGGGATTAACCTGGAATAGAGAAGAACGGACAGGAACTTCCTGTTTTGGGCTTGAACTATCGTCTTCGGTATTCTGTTCACCATTGAAGCTTTCCTTTGGGAAAGGAAAGACTTCTCCTTCACTCTCTTGACTAGAGAACGAAGGCGGTCGATCTCCAATCCTTATTCTCATTCCTCGAGAGGAAAAAGAATTTTAGGATGGAGGAGGTAGTGGTACAGAACCTACAAATTTATACTCGTATATTACCCTCGCGACATGATTCTTTTAACAGTTTAATTGTCCGGGGGTTAGGCGCATACCGTAGTTAAACTCTACGGTTTGTGACCGAGCACGAATTGTATCTTAATTGAACTGCAACTCGGGGTTGCCTGCAACCTCCCAGCAGTTATCAGTTTCGATTTTAGATACTTGGTATTGTCATGACAACCCAAATCAGGCTTTGTATTTACCGAAATCCGTTCGTTAAAATATAATTGCTCGAGCGTATCCTTTATGCTCGATGGTTCTAGCCGAACGCATTCCTTCGTGAATAATGGAATTACCTGGCAACTCAGGATGACGAGTCACCGAGAGCTACTGCGTATTGAACTGCCACTGATAGCAGCTCAGTATCAGCTAGGTCTCGGAGATGCACGGTCGGTTACGTCTCTCTCCCCCCTCCCCGGTTTGATTGACTACCGAACTGTGTATCTCTGCCCAACAATCATGGACTTAGGTCTCTGATTAACGGGGATTCTCGCAATAATGAAGGACCATCTACTGCTGTGACGCTCGATTTCATCGCCTTCGACATTGCGAGAATTTTCAACAGAGATAATCTCTTGGGCTCCTTTCATCTTTGCTGTTTACCGCACGGTAACAGAAGTCTGTACTAGTCTCCGCTGCATCGCAACCGCGATAATGCGAATGATTTTGCAGACATCTGAGTTTGTCTTCAAAATATCTCTTATTCGTAGGTGTGCAATTATTCATTGCTCGCCCCGAATTACCAGATGTGTCAGAAGACATCGCCTACTCTCCGACCTGACAGCTCTACTTCCAAATGTTCAGCCCATGAGAAGCAGTTCTTCAGGCAGTATTTCCCTGTCTCTTCATTACTGAAAAGCGCTCCGCTTTTTATTGCAACTACGATCCTCACCGGACAGCAATGAATAGCGGTTAGCGTTCTCAGTCTTTGTAGCACAGGTTCAGAATCTTGAGAATCCTTCTCTCGGTTCAGCTGTTGAAGACGTAGGTTGCTTTTCTGTACACCTTCGTCTTCAACGACACAGTGTTGTTTCTCCTTAGCTGAGAATCACTATACTATGAGATATCTTGCCATCAGGGACCTCGGTCTCTAGAAGGCAATTGACTTTCGCCTGTTGGGCACATGCCTTAAGAGAATCATCACCTCGCCTTCTGGCATCGGTGACGAACAAATTATTTGTTTAGTCTCTTGGCATAACCCTTTTAAGGCGAAGGTCACGTGACTTGCTCGGGTGCTTGGACAACTTGCCTCCTACCGAACGCAGTCAGTCGGCAGCTGTCAGAGCGCCCAAGTCAGTTACGAACTTCGCTGTGGACTTAGTTCGGTTTGTTCCATAACAGTCTTTTCTTCGTCCTAACGGCTTGTCACAGTACCCATACCATCGACACCCACCATTGAGTGTCGGTGTCCTATCCACTACCGAGAAGAAGAACTTCACTGCATGGGGATAGGAGAATGTGAGACACTTCGCTGCAGACGGATAGACCAGTATGGGTACAGGACATCACCGAAGTCGAGAAGAGGGATAGGTCATACGACCATTCCCTTCTTTTCCTCTGAGGTAATTGCATGACTTTTCCTGCGAAGTCAAGCATCCAGGGATGGGGATTCGTGACGCTCGATTTCGTACCGACTTCGTAGCGAAGACTCAGAAACCTTCGGTTCCTGACGATCGGTTAGAGCCTTCACAATCCCCTCCCTAATGGACTTCACCGCCTTCGATGCGAAGGAGATGCTGCTTTGTCCTGTGAAAGCGCGAACCCCCGCGCTTTCTGAGAAACTCGACATCCCAGGCCGAGTGTTGAAGACTTCGTCAGCACCAAGATGACCTAGAAGTACACTCCCTCGGTTAACACAAGACCTTCTTCTCCGTGGCGCAGGTACTGAAGGCAGGGGTCTGGTACAACCAGACCACTGGCACCTCCTTCTACCTTTTGGATATTGCCCACAGGTCCTTGGATCGTTTTCCTTGGGACCCGTGGTGGCTGCTCAACACGTTTTTTGTGTTAGCTAACCCAACCCTAGACCCTGCCATGCTGAACAGCATCGAGTCCTGGTGTGACTGTAAGAATAGATAAGTGAATGAGAGAGTGACTGGCTTCTCTTCCTATCTTTTTCTCCCCCTCTACCTGTGGGTAGAGCCCCTCTACCTGTGGGTAGAGGGATACGGTCATCACCTTGCTGGATAAGGACGAGATGCCGGTGAGCTACTCGACAGAGCCCCATCCTATCCCTTTCACTAGGGATGGGAGCGAATATCCACCACTTCCTCCTACAAAGGGGGGGGAAGTGGATGCCAACAAGAGACAAACCATAACTTTATGTTGCCTCTTGCAAATAGGAACTTGTTCTTGTTTGCTGGTACGAAGAGATACGCTTGCCTCTCTCTTAGTACTTGGTCCAGAGGTCTGACCATTGATCCTGCGGTGCACACCCCAATCAATCGGACAGAGGCTTGGATCCCTCCCTCGCTCTTACGACCAGGGAGGCATTCCAGGGATGGACGAACACCAGTCTGTTCATCAAAAGACTCAGATTCCTCCCACCAAGAAGTGAGTCTTCCTATTGTAAAAGGACCGAAGGTTTGTATGCCGTGTCGGAACAAATGACAATTTGTCCAAAATTGCATTTTTCCTAACTATACAAACCTGAGGTCCTTTTACCACATAGTCCCACCTCATGCCACCCCCACCCTCACTCTGCAGTTTTTGCTTGGGCCAAAAGCAAAAGTGATTTGTTTACCTCCCAGTCGCGCGCGTGCGCCTGTCGGACAAGCAGTTAACTACCGAACCCCTTGTTCGAAAGCTTACGACCTATCCAGCTGCCGCTAGTACCTTCCTATTGTAAAAGGACCTCAGGTTTGTATAGTTAGGAAAAATGCAATTTTGGACAAATTGTCATTTTATAACAAAACCAAGTTATCATAGAGCATTATGTGATTTCCTACAGAGGAAGAAGAAAAGTAGTGAGTCAGTGAAGGAATATTATGCAGAACTAAAATTGTTAGCTTAACAGTGTGATTTGAATAGTGATTTTGACCGAAGTTGAAGGAACAATTATTGGTTGGTATTGATAATGAAGTATATTTTAAGGTTTTATTAGCTGATCCTTTTGAGTTTAAATCAATCTCCTCTCGTGAATTACTTACCAAGGTTACCAATTTAGAAACTGCCTATGTTACTGAATGTAGTCCTACTTCAAGTTCTTTTACAGATAATAGGCCTGCAGGTACTGTTAACAAGGTTAGGCATAAGGTAACTAGGCCTAGGCCTAATTCTAGTGCAGACTCTAAAGGGAGAGGTAAAAGTGATTATTGTAAAGTTCAAAGTAAATGCATTCATTGTGGGCGCGATAACCATTTAGCTAATAATTGTAGATTTAAGAATGCTAGATGTTATTCCTGTGGCAAGGAAGGCCATGTTAGTACAGTGTGTCCCAATAAAAAGGCTAGAAATAAATCTAGGAATGTTAATACAGTGCATGATGTAGAGGAGTCTACTAGTAAGCATATTCCTGTTAATGAAAGTTTCCATGATTCTTATGATTTATTGAAACTTTTTGATGTTAATGTGAATTCTATTGATTTTGTCGATGATTATGAGGAACCATATAGAGAAAAAGGTTAAATGGGTTTCCCCTAGAGTTTCAATTAGACACTGGCAGTGGTGCATCCACTATTTCACGGCATGATGCTAATAAATTGAATTTAACCCCATTACCAACAAGGAAACGCTTAGCAAATTATGATAAAGCTGAAATGCAAGTGTACGGTGAAATAAATTGTGATGTTTCTTTTAAAGGCCAAATGGTCCAGGGACAAAAGTTTTTTGTAGTAGATAATGATTTAAATTTAGCAGGCAGGTCTTTGATGAAGAAATTGAAATACCAGTGGGTACAAATTGATGTGTGTGATGATAAATTTAAAGGTTTCCTCCTTAAATTATTACCCCAAGTGTCATCTAGGCCTAGATTGAATTGTGGAAAAATGTTTTTCAAGGGTTATCGGTGGTGGAAGGTTCACCCATTACAAATTATGAATGTCAATTAATGTTAAAAGAAAATGCTGTGCCTAAGTATTTTAAAGCTAGATCTGTTGATGCTGGAGATTGGGCCAGTCCTATTGTTCCTGTAATGAAGCCTAATGGTGAAATAAGGATTTGTGTAGATTTTAAGTATCTCAATACCCAAACCAGTGTTAATACCTTCCCATTACCGAGATTGGATGATATTTTGGCAAATGTAGGTTCTTGTCAGTATATTTCGAAATTGGATTTGAAAAATGCATATTTACAGGTATCTGTGAGTGAAAATTCTCAACAATATTTAATTATGAATACTCATTTGGGATTATATAAGTTTCATAGATTGCCTTTTGGGTTGTCGTCAGCACCAGGCATATTTCAGAGGTTTATCTCTGAATTATTGGCAAATATTGAGGGTGCTCATGTATTTTAGATGACATATTGATTGTCGGAGCTACCAAGGTTTTATCAATTTTGCAACAGAGCAATGTTAAATTGAATAAAGATAAATGTATTATTGGTTCTAGGGAAGTACCTTATTTAGGATACATTTTAAGTTGTGATGGAATTAAACCTGACCCAAAGAAAAATAGAGGCCAATTTTGGAAGCTCCAACCCCTCACTCTGTTCAGTCTTTAAAAATCATTTTGGGGCTATGTACTTATTACAATAGGTTTGTACCTCAGTTCAGCTCTATTTTATGTCCTTTATATAATTTAACCCAAGAGAATGTGGAGTTTCATTGGTCAGCAGTTCATGAAGAAGCTTTTCAGAGTATTAAGGAAGCTTTGGGAAGAGCTGATATTTTGGATAATTTTAACCCCAATGCTACCATGATTTTAGAAGTTGATGCTAGCCCTGAAGGAGTGGGAGCTGTTCTTAAGCAAGAATATAAGGGTAGAATTTCTACTATTTCTTTCAAAGTAGAAAATTATCTAATGCTGAGTGTAATTATTCTCAAATTGATAGAGAGGCTCTATCCATTATTTTTGGAGTCAAGAAGTTTTCTGATTTCCTTTTGGGTAGGAAGTTTGTTATCAGGACGGACCATAAACCCTTGACTCATCTATTTAACCCTAGTAAGAGTATTCCACAATTTCAATTAATGCTCGTATTCAAAGGTGGGCTTTATTTCTGTCAGGTTTTTGATTTTAAAATTGAACACATTAAGGGAGTGCATAATACAGTGGCAGATGCTCTTAGTAGGCTACCATTGTGTAGAGATGATGCTGATTTTCATGTACCAGGAGAATATGTAAATTTGATTAATATTTTGGATAAGAATTTTTTGATGTTACAATGGTAAAAGAATGTATAGAAAGAGACACTGTTTTATGCAGAGTAAGAGATTATGTAAGGAAGGGGTTCCCCAAGGAAAAGGTGATGGAAATTTGTATGTTACCTTTCTATAAATTGAGAAATGATCTTTCTTTGCATGACAATGTATTACTCTATAGGAATCGTATTTTGGTTCCTGAGATGTTGAGAAAGCGTGATATGGAAATGCTTCACGAGGGAGGGCCACAAGGGTATTGTTTGCCATGAAAGCTGAAGCAGGTCTTTTGTATATTGGCCAACATGGACCAAGATTTAGAACAAATAACTTCTAACTGTGCATTATGCATAACAAATCTCAAACATAAGGCCATTTCACCTTTATCTTGGCCGTCAGTAGATAGACCTTGGTCCCGCTTGCATGTAGATTATTGTGCAATATTTGATTATTATTGATTCCTTTTCTAAATTTATTGATGTCTGTGCTTGCAAGAATATAACTTCAGAGGGTACCATACAATGTTTAAGGTCATGTTTTGCTAATTATGGTATTCCTGACACAATTGTATCTGATAAGTGCAACTTGTTTTATGTCTAGGGAGACTCGGAATTTCTTTCAGAAAAATGGTGTTAGACATTGTTTCAGGAGCACCATATAATCCAAGTACAAACGGGCTTGCAGAACGGGCTGTCCGAATATTCAAACTAATTTCAAAAAGTTTGATTGTAATTTGCCTGTAAAAACCAGAATGGCAAAATTTTTGTATACCTATAGACGTACAGTACAGTCTTCTACTGGCTGCTCCCCAGCTGAATTATTATTTGGAAGGAAATTTAAGGCTCCATTAGATGTTATAATGCCTAAACAAAGAGATGAGTTTTATGTTCATGAGTCTAAATTCAGAGTTGGCGATGCAGTAAATGCCAAGAATTTTGGTAAAGGACCAGAATGGGTGGAAGCTAAGATTATCAAAGTTCTTGGTGAAAGAAATTATTTGGTTTCTGTAGATGTTAATGGTATTTTGACTTGGAAGCGTCACCTTTCACAGTTATTTGAGAGAAAAATGTATAATACTAGAGTAACTGATGAACCGTCACTATAGAAGATACAATGATTCCTTATGTTCCTGTAGTTTCTTCTCCCCGTAATGTACAAGGATTAGAAGAAACAAATAACACTATTCAGAACTCGGGTATGATTTGTAATCCCAATGTAGAAGTAGTAGGATCAGAGAACAGTAATTGTGATACTGGTGCCATTGTAAGAAAATCTACCAGAGTAAGTAAGAAACCTAGGAGACTCATTGAACAAATTTAAATTTTTGTCTGTTAACCTAAGGGGGGAGGAGTGTAATGTATTGAGAAACACTACTCTCTCATTCTACTATGTTGAACCTTCTGGGAGTTGTTGTGGGAATCTCCCGCCATCCACGAACGGGGACGCCAGCAGAAGCATGGGTCTCCTTACTTGTAATTGATATACCAGAATAAAGTACGTGAATGACCAACCTGTCTTCTTAGGACCTAAGTACTAAAGGACAAGAATGCAACAGTCCAGGATTGGATGGAGTTAAGGAAAGCTCAAGGGAAGATCTCTTTTGCTCTACCGCAGTCAAGACTTTGCGGTAAGGCAGCTATGGGGTATGTAAAAGCTCGACGTCCTGCACGTCATAACGCTCGACAACGTTCAGTAGGATTCTTGCAAAGGCACTCATCAAGAGGACGCTCTTCAGGAAAGCGCAAGACAGGACTTCCTTTGCCATACGGCCAATAAATTTAAGCGTTATCAGGCATTCGTTGTGACACGGGAGAGGAAGCTGGTTGGAGAGTTCCTTCCTCTTCCCAGGATAATTTGCAAGCTTTTTAGTCCATCTGAAAGGGCTTTTCAGATGATAGATTTTGTTAGTTCCTTTTTCGGGACTACGCTGCCAAAGCTCTTTGTCCCGTAAATGGGTTAGTTCTCATTGACAAACATCTCAATAACTTTATATTGCGTAAGCAGATAAGCTCTTATTAACAAGATTCGGAAGAGCTCTCATTCATCAATCGCAGACTCGTACAAGAAATAGACTTGTAGACTAAGTCAATGAACGCTTATGTCCAATAACATAAGAAACTTGAGCTGTCCGTTTCGATTCTCTACGATTTGTTCATGAAACTTGCCTGTCAGATATATATGTAGCTATATTTCCGAATTCAGCTATAGATATGTCTGCCAGATAGGTATGAACAAACTTTATTGTATCATAACAATATCATATTTTGCCTTGCGTTATTTTACTACTGTGGTTCAGTCCCATATACGCATGCCTGTAGTTACCTCTACGGATGGCAACCGAGAGGTCTATTATTTTAAGGGCATTTAATCGGTACTCCCTGCAGCCTTCCAGGAGTTTCCGATTTATCTTTTACCTTTTTATGGTAGTGTTATGACGACACAAACGCAGCTCTATATTTAGCGTTTTCTGTTTTGCTTAAATATACCAGCTTGAGAGTCTCTTTCTGCTCAAAAATAACAGACCTATTCCTTCGTAGAATAGAGTAGCTGGCAACCCAGGCATAAGAGTTAGAGACGACGAACGTAAGCTGCTGTCACTGAACTCCAACCGAGCCAGTACCAGCTAGTTTGCTGTCATGCGCTGTTGGTTACATCTCTCTCCTGCGGGATTGACTGACTAACCGTATCTTTGCGCGGTCGGTTACGTCTCTCTCTCCTGTGGGATTGACTGACTACCTGTATCTCTGCCCTACAATTACGGAATTTAGCCTAAGATTGAGGCGATTTCTAACATGCATGAATAAACATTGCCTTCGTTTTGCGTAACTATGTTCAACAGAGATATCTCTTTCTTTCGGTGCTCGTTACCGCACTGTAATAGGACTACGAGTCTACCGCGACATTGCACTATTATATGCTCTCCTGCTTAGGCAAAGCGCAGCCTTATTAGGGAAGTAAGCATACTCGGTGAGGGAATGGATGAGCCTGCTGGGGACCATTTCCTTCCTGAAGAAGTTTGTTTCCCTGAATAGACTGCAATTCAGACCTCTACAGTTTTTTTTTTTTCCTATCGGAAAACTGAAATATTATCCAAGATCTAGAATGATTCTGAACATCTTTCAGTGCTTCAAGTATCACCTGAGGTGATAGCGAGAAGGTGCCAGGCATCTGGAGAGGGTTTCAGATGTCCTGGCACATAAACTGAAAGAATTGGAAGCAATTCGGTCGTCCCTCCAGTCCTCGAAGAACGAGTTTTTGGAACCAGTGGTCCAGATCAACTCTGACAATTCCACAGCTCTCTCATATCTTAAGAAGTATCATCTCTCGGTCCCTGTTTGAGTCTACGAGAAAGAGCCTATTATGACAACAGGCATAGAACGTAACGATCCTCAAGAGGTTCGTTACAGGATTGCAAAAGTCCGTACGAATCTTCTCGATCGACGGCAGCAACTACTGACTTCCGAGTGGAATCTTTGATTAGAAGTATGTTGAGAGTTGTGGAGTCTTTAGGGACGTCCTTTCATACATCTCTTCGCTATGTTGAGGATGAAGAGGCTTCATCTACTCTGCTCCCTTATTCTCGATCCGGGAGCGGTAGCATTACACGCCATCCTATGGTATTGAACGGGGATGGATGTTTAGTCTCTTTTCCTCTTTTTTCAAACTCTTAGGAAATGTAATAAGATGATTTAGCGCTATGGTATGGTCAATATGGTCTAGTCACATTGTGGTCACGCCCCCGTTGACAGATCATCTGGAGTGCACCAGCTATATAGGTCTCTACCTCGCTGGCAACTCTAGTAAAGCAGAAGCAGACTTGGGTGACAGTAATCACGAAGTCAGCTATGCTAACAGGTGGAACCAAGATGTAAATCATCTGCATGCATTTGTTTCCCAAAATCCTTCTATTCTGTCCCTTCCCACCTCCAACGGTGGGATTCAGCTATATATATATATATCTGACAGGTAAGTTTCATGAACAAAATGATATTGTTATGATACAATAAAGTTTGTTCATACTTACCTGGCAGATATGATATATATATAGCTGTATTTTCTGAGTTCGACAGAATTTCAAAAACTTCCGGCACACGCAGTGGTCGGCCAGGTGGTTAGTACCCATTCCCGCCGCTGGGAGGCGGATATCAGGAACCATTCCCATTTTCTATTCATATTTTTATTCCCACTGTCCCCTGAGGGGAGGTGGGTGGGTACTTGATTATATATATCTGCCAGGTAAGTATGAACAAACTTTATTGTATCATAACAATATCATATTTTATATTATTTTTTTTATTATTTTAGAAAAGAGTTGATCTCTATAAAATGATCACCTACGCATTGAGGAATGAGCATAGATTGTAATTTACAGAAAATGTTCCATAGATCCTATATGTATTGAATGTTTCTTAGATAAGGGATCAGTGGTTACAAATCAAACAGCCAGTTTACATGCATAGGGTTGACAAAGATATATAGGGCCTAGATAATATGGTTTTATTTTTTCAGGAGTATTTTATATTTTTTCAGGAGCACAGGAAAATACTAGCCATGAATATATAGCCATATTTAATGGGTTCTTTTGTTCTTCCCTCTGTTTCACCCAGCTGGCTCTGCTACTGTTCCTTCCCCTGTGTGTTTTTTACCATTTGTTGTGTTTCTTGGCTCTGCTGTTTGTACTGATGTCCTGCCTTGTCCTGATGGCCATTGATATAGTTAGGATTCCATGATCTTGAGTAATTGTGAGTCATCACTGCTCCTTTTGGGTTTGTAGCTATACAGTGGCCCCCTGTATTCACGGGGGATGCGTACCAGACCACCCCCCCCACGAATAGTTAGGACCTGCAAATAGTTGGAACCCCTATAAAAATGCTTAAAACCTATTTTGTTAGTTAAAACTCAAGAAAAAACCCACTAAAAATTTTTATACTTGGTTTTTTAATAGTTTATCACAAAAAGTGCATTTGTTCATATACGAAACAAACCTTCGGTCTAAACATTAGGATAAATACTTAGCGCCAGCTGGAAACCGGTAAAGTTTAAAATAATTGTGTACGCAAGGGACTATTGGCATCTGTGCTTGGTCACGAGACATGTGGAGCCACCCACATACCCCTCTTTAACTTGTGACCCCATTAGTTATTTTCTTACTGCCTTTAAGAGAGGACGTGCTTTGTTTCCGTCCTTTTAAAGCCGGTTTAGTTTGCCCCCTGTTGTTTATTCTGTTGGGATTCCTGGGCACTATTGTGAATATGAAGCCTTTTCATGCTTCGAGACTTCCTGGATATCACAAGAAGCAGATAAACGCCCCGATATTTTCTTCGATGCTTCTGATGTCGGGGTACTTATCATGTAGTAAGTCGTAAGTGCAGAAACTCTTCAGGTACAGTTAATTCATTGCCTGTACTTTGGATTTTCACATATTCATATGGCTTGCCTGTAAATCCAAAGCTTGGATATATCAGGATGTGCTTTGGGAAGTAATTATGACTAGTTGTGCTCCTTTCCTTGTGGGGAGAGGTGTGCATCGCCATCTTGTTTTCGTTCCAGATACGTGGGCAGAGATGATGGAGGTGTGCGATCGGCGTTAGGCCTATCAGGAGTACCAACCCAAGAAGGACAGTTGGTTTGCTATATGACGTCGCGCTGCCATCCAGGGTCCCACGCAATGGATGTTCCTTCTATCCTGATATGCAGTGAATGGCGGTCGAATGCATCAACATCTGTAGAGAAGCAGATAGTAGTGCAATACGACAGCCTTTTGAGTCAGGTTGCTATGCCCTACAAGAATAACAACAGCAACCTTTCATTTCTTGTCGAGTGCTGGCTTCACATTCGAGATGCTCAGTGACGTCATAAACATGGTACCTGCCATGACGTCACTTCACAGCTGCGGCCTACACGGAGACATGCTTCCATTTTTGCTTCTTCGGGGTACAAGAGTACTTTACAACTACGCTTTCGGATTTGGTGATTTTTGAACGCACATTGTTTTTGAGAGAAATTACAAGTGTTAAGAGATATAACAGTCACATAGTGGAAAAGACGCAAGTCTTTCCTCTGTCTCATTCCGCTTAGGCATCAACAAGCTTAGGTGACTGTCTGAATTTGACGCCAGTGCATTCTCCTGCCAATCCTGGAAGAATAGGGACTTCATGGCTGATCCTCAAGCCAAGAGGAGAAGTTTCTTCTCCATCTTCGAGCCAGGACTGTTACATCCCTATTATATGAAAGCACAAGAAGTAGTTGTAATTATCAAACGAGTGACTGACGGAAGCTTAGTCTAGTGTGGCTGTGAAAAGTTGGAGAATGCTAGAATCAGGGACTTCGTGACTGATCCTCGTGCCAAGAGGAGAAGAATAATTTCTTCTTCATCTTCAAGCCAGGACTGTCACATCCTTGTAAAAAGTGGAAATGCCACAGCAGGTTGGGTCTCTTGATCTTGGCTGCAAGAGTACCATCAACAGCCTCACACTTCCATCAAGCATGATGACGTCATAGCCAAAACCGCTATCAAAGTGGTGGTAGGCATAACGTCACAGCCTACTGCTGCCAACCTCTCATCTTCGGTGCATGATTATATTACGCTTTCATTTCGGGAGCACACACTCATGGAGAAATATGAATTTTATATATTCAACTTCCCTGTCAGATACGTATATACTTAGCTTTAGACTCCGTCGTCCCGACAGAAATTCAAATTTCGTGGCACACGCTACAGGTAGGTCAGGTGATCTACCGCCCTGCCGCTGGGTGGCAGGAATAGGAACCATTCCCGTTTTCTAATCAGATTATCTCTGTCGCTGGTGCCTACAACATTGTTGTTGGTACCTCCTGACTTGATTTTCGTTTTTCATCGCCATCGATCTTCTGGGCTGTCTTTTGCAGGGAAGTACTGGGTCTTTGGTTTGGCATACGCTTTTATTAACTTTTTAATGAATTTGGCTTCGAATTTTCGGAAAAAAATTTTTTACGTGAAACTACCGAATTTTTCGGTAGACACTCACATATTTTGCAATAAAGGGAAATAATATCTATTCACTAATACGTGTAAGAAGTGTTAAAACTTGATTGAGGAAATATAAACACTCTAACTTCTTACTTAAGGAAGTGAGAAAAGCATTTGACTAGAAATGCTTCCTTTAGAAGCTTTAATAAGTCTCGTGCCAACGAGCAGTTAGAGTATTAACAGTACTAGTAGTTGTTGCATCCTCATCACCTTCTTACCTCACAGAAACTACAAATTCATCTTGTGCAAATTTGAAGAATAAATGGAGGGAGCTCAAAAGGGCGAGCTCTTAAAAGGTAAGAAGTGAATATAGTGTTCCCAGTGCAGTGGAGGGTGCGTCTGATCGGCTCTGTCTCGCTCCCAGGCCTAGACCTCTTCCAAGATCCCAGGCCCAGAGGAGAAGGAATGTCGAAAGCCTTACGGAGGTTACGGAGAATCCCCACCGATCAGGCGTCCCCTCGGCAGGATCTGGAGCATCCCAGACTGCCAAGGATCGCCATTGCAAAGGCATCCTTAAAAAGTGCGTCTCTTCTTCCGATTCTTCATCTTACATCCAAAAAGACAAAAAATGGACATGTTTGGAGTTCGGACGATCTATCGCGTTCTCTGGAAAGTAAGAGAACCCTGAGTGCCAGCCAGGAGCGAGGCACCAGCCAGGAGCCAACCGATGAGGCTCCAGCCAGGCGAGAAGCGCCAGCCAGGCACGAGCCGCGTTCTAACAGCCAGGCGTGAGCCGCGTTCCAGCAACCAGGCGCGAGCCGCGTTCCAGCAGCCAGGGTTCCTGTCTGCTGATCCGCAATCTTCCAAGAAGCGTGAAGGTGTGTCCGGTGTGTCCGATCTTTCTCCTCCACCTGGGAGTGTTCTGCTTTCAAGCAGACAACAAGCTTCTCAAGATGAGTGATCTTCTTCAGATCTAGAAGAGCCTTTTTGGCGAGAAGCGCCAGCCAGGCAAGAGGCGCCTTCCAGGCAAGATGAACTTTTCAGGCGCGAGGCGCTATCGAGACAAGAAGTGCCAGCCAGGCGCGAGGAGCCTAACAGGCGCGAGGCGCCAGGATATCCCGAATCGCCTTATGAGAGAGAGGTCAGCCGTGAGGCTCCTCTTTTTAGTTTTTAGCAGGATCAGCCTTCTCCTGGCAAAGGCGCAAGATGTCACACAGGCGGCCGTCGCTTTTGTCAGGATGATTCTGATACTTAGAGAAGCCCTTCTCCAATATTCAGAGGACTGCTGTAACAGGCAGTTCCTCTCAGCGTGGACTCTCTCCTTCATTCATACTCTTCCCTCATTATGACGAGGCAAGAGCTACGGGAGTTTTCTTAATAAGAATCTCATCTATTTGGCGTTCAGGAATGACTGCGGAAAGGGAACATCAATCTTCCTTCCGTAAGCTCAAGGTCTGAACAGGAGTCCTGTCCCTTCCGCAATTTCTGTGGAAATCACGAAGACTTAACGAGTTCCTGGATTAACTTCCTTCCTTAGGGAGATATTAAACGTATTGTCAAGTAAGTGCAAAACACATACAGTGGTACCTCGAGATACGAAATTAATCCGTTCCGAGGCGGCCTTCGTATTATGAGTTTTTCGTATCTTGGAACACATTTTACATGTAAAATGGCTAATCCGTTCCAAGCCCTCCAAAAACACCCCAGTAAATTATATTTCCAGGCCTAAAACACATGTTCTAGGGTTACAACGCCGATCCAACGGAAGAAATACGACTCCAAAAAGGCAAAATACTGTACATACTTGAGTACTATTCAACTGCATGTAATGTTCAACCCCACTTTTAGGACTTTAGCATATGTCCCTTAGCAATAAGCCTAGCCTATGTTAGCGGTTGCTACTGTAGCCTAGTCTATGATTTTGACATCTAAACCTAAGAAGCTAAAAGCTTAGAATATGCCAATAAAATGTGTAAATAATCAGTATGTACTCATTTCAAATAATTATTAATTAATCATTAACTATAATAGACAAACAAACAAAAAACAAACCTTCCAATCAATTGTTTACATTCAGCTCTTACCCGTCTACGAGTATCGAACGAGCGCCAAGCAATCACTTTTCCTAGCACACAGTAAGCCATAAATTGTCATTAGTATCTCTCTTCAACTAATGAAACTACCAAACAGTATAATAACCATTCATTTCTATTCTTTATTCTATCTTTACCTAATGGAGATACAGAGTTACTGACAGCTATAATGAAACATACGTATATGTAACGTAATAATAAAACAGAAGAAGAATTCTAAAAAATACGTATTTGTTGGCAGTCTGATTTATTTTATAGTTTATGATATCTAATTCACAATTTTTTTAATTAAATGTATGTATTGCATGTACTCATTTCAAATAATTATTAAGTAACCATTAACTATAATAAACAAACAAAAAAAAGCTTCCAAACGTCTGTTTACATCCAGCACTTACGAGTATCGAACAATCGACAAGCAATCACTTTACACAGTAAGCCATAAATTTTCATTATCTCTCTTCAACTACTGAAACTACCAAACAGTATATGTAATAACCATTCATTTCTATTCTTTATTCTATCTTTACCTAATGTTTTTTTTTATTAAATGTATTGCATGAATAAGTTTTTCAATTTACAGCATCCTTTTACCAATAGAATACTTAAAGCACAAGGGGTAGATGCTGACCAATAGGAGAGCAGGACCTTATGGGGTGACTAGCATCAGGAACCAATGGGAGAGCGGGAGGATGGTGGCGAGTTTACTCAGTTGGCGGCGCGGGAGTTTTAAAATTGTTCTCGGTGGTCCAGGCGAATCTCGGGACTTTACAGCAACAACCTTTCGTATCTTGAAAACTTTTCGTTTGTAGAGCAGTAAAATTTTTCGCCTCGGCTTTCGTATCTCAAGTTTTTCGTAAGTAGAGCCTTTCGCATCTCGAGGTACTACTGTAATTGACAAAAAAAAAAAAATGTATACTCTTGGTATCTTAATGGGTTAGTTCTCATTGACAAAGATCTCGATACATCTTATTGCGTAAGCATATAAGCTCTCTTGGACAAGATTCGGAGGAGCTCTCATTCATTGATTAGAGGCTCTTCCAGGTAATAGACGCGTAGAATACGTCCTTTAAGTCTTATGTCCAAGAGAATAGGAAGCTTGAGAGATTCTCTTCGGTCCTCGGTTCTCACTTGGGATCTCCTTCTGCTAATACTAATTCGTTCTATTGACGAAAAGAACGAAGATAGTAAATTTTCCATTCTCTCTCTGCCTCGGCGAGGAAAGAATGTAGTAGAGAATTTGGTGTATAAGACTATTGCATGGTCAAGTCATATGCGCATACCGTAGTTACCTCTATGGTTGGCAACTGAATTCCCTGTATCCTTCCAGGAGTTTCCTAGGTAAGGACTACACTTAAAGGGTTTGTAACGACAACACTGACTCAGCTTCTGTATTTAACGAAGGTTGTTTCGCTTAAATATGCATTATTGAGAACTTCCTTAGGCTCGATGATAATTTTATCATATTCCTTCATTGAATGGAGTAGCTGGCAACTCAGGAAGAATACGGCGAGACAGCGAACGAAGACTGCTGTCACTGTAGGCCAACACAGTACCATCCAGTTCTCGGTCATGAGCGGTTGGTTACATCTCTCTCTCCTACGGGATTGACTGGCTAACTGCATCTCTCCCCTACAATCACGGACTTAGCCTCGAATTGAGGGGATTTGTAGGCAAACATGAATAACATTGTCTGCGTTTTGCTAAGAAGCTTTCAATAGAAAGATTTCTTGCAATCTTTCAATGCTGTTTACCGCAATGTAACAGAATTATAGATATTATAATACTCTCATGCTTACGAAAGCATAGCCTTAATAGAGAACGGAGCATGCTCAGTGAGAAGATGGATGAGTCTGATGGGAACCATTTTCTTCATGACAGAAGTTTGTTTCCCTGAATGGACTATATTACGCCTATAAGTTTTTCCTACCAAGAAACGGAAATAACATATAAGATGGCGCCGGGTACCATGACAGAGGTACAGATGTTCTGGCACATAGTCTAAAGAATTGCAAGCAATTTAGTGGACTTGATAATTTCTCGATATAGCGAGTTGTTAACCGAAGGGTTCAGTAGCCTCTTTGACAGCATCCAGTTCCCCATCTAGTTCCCCGTCTAACTGGATGGGGGTTCGATCCCAAGGAGGGACGAAATGATTTTTTAAATCAATTAGGCCAATTCCACAGCTCTCTCATATCTCAAGGAGCATCGAGAATCTCTTTTTTTCGCCCCTGTTCACGTTAACAAGAGAGAACCTGTTTGGAACACAGACACAGAACGTAACGATCCTTAAGAGGTTTGCTGCACGAGGTTGCACGTCCGTGAGAACCTTCTCGATCGACAATATAACTATTGACGTCTGTCTAATCTTAGTTGGAAATAGAGTTGTGGAAACCTGCGAGACGTCTTCTTCATAGATCTCTTCGCAATGTTGAAGACGAAGAGGCTTCCTCTAGACTGCTTCCTTATTCTCGATCCAAGAGCGGTAGCAATATACGCCATCCTTTAGTTTGAAAGGGGAATAAACATTAGTCTTTTTTCCCCTATATATAAATTCTTAACAGATGTATTAAGATAATTACTGGCGTCAGAGGTAGAGAGGATGATGCTTTTTGCCCCATTTTGGCCTTCGAGAGGCTGGATTCACAGAGGTCACGTCCTTCTTACAGCACTTTCTAAAGGCTTTCCCAAGAGAGTCGGTCTACTCTATCAGCCTCACTTAGAAAGGGACCTCAAGAACCTCTCCACTCTGAGTCTGTCTGGGTGCAGACTGACGAGAAGTTGACATGAATGAGAGGATTTTTCAAGGTGGATGACAAGTGTCATGGCCAAGACAAAGAAGTGCTGCAGATTGTGCTGGGTTGAATGAGGAAACTGTCCTCTTCCGATACCTCTGTGATCCTCATGGCAGTTTTCTTCCCTTTCTGAGAGAAGAATCACCTTTGTATTTATCTGCTATCAAAGTATACAGTAACAGGCTATACTCTGTCTCTACAAAGGGACTTAGAGATAGCAGAGGGCTAAGATCTTCGGGATCTTATACGATACCTCAATACGACCAAGAGTAGGATATCATGTACTTCGAGTTGGGATCTGTTCGTGGCCCGCAGATTCCATGTTCCGACAAGTTGGAACCTCTCCTCATCAAGCTTCTTTTAGAAATTTTATGAGGGAATTCATTTTTTGCTCTTGACCTTACCAACTCCCAAGAGGACAAGTGAATTTTGTGTATTGGAATCTCGCATCAGATTCAATGGAGACTCGGCGATTGGTTCTTGCCAGCATAGTATGTCTGGCAAAGAACTAAAACCCTTCTAATCCTGGCTCAGAGCTTTGAAGTCAAGGGACTTTCCCAACTGATAAGGAAAGAGATAGAAGGGTCTTTTTGCCCAGGCATGGTACGTAAGTTTTATCTTCAGCAGAAGAAATGGCTTAACGTTTGCCTACAGAGTCTTTGGGGTGTGATGAGGGCTCTAAGCGCTTCCCAGAAGGTAATCAGAGGGACACGATAAGAGCCAAGAAAGCCCTGGGTTCGCCCACTTTCGGCTCAGAGTCTTCTTTGACTTCCAGGCTCCTTCCCCTCCTTCGGGCAAGGAGAGGGAAGATTCTGCAACGAGAAACCTCCTCAACATGCAGGAATAGATCTCGTTAGCAACGGAAGTACTCACGAAGGATCCTCCTCGGAGGAAGACTCTCCTCTCTCGTCCTGTTAAGATATCCTATCGTCTACTGGATGTAACTGGCTACAAGCACCTCCCCTCGTCCTAGGCCAGAGGATCCAGGTAGAAGAGTTCCTTCCACCCTTCTCCAGTCTCCTGACAAACTATTGTGGTTTGTTCAGGATCCTCGGGCAACGAAGCACCAGCCAGGCGCCAATTGCCAAACAGGGCGAAAAACGCCAGAGGCAGACAGCTCGGATGAGCGCGTTTATTGTCTGATGCGGAGAAGGAGCGGGCCTCCAACCTGGCGCAAATGCGCAAGAGGCGAACAGATCGGACAGGTGAGTGTCCGAAGTGGACATCGCCAGCCAGCCTCAAGACTCCAGCCAAGCTCGAAGCTCCAGCAAGTGGGGAGGAGCCAGCTAGGCGCGAGGCTCCAGAAGTGCCAGCCAGGTGCCGGGCGCCAGCCAGGCACCAGGCACCAGAAGTGCCAGAAGCGCCAGCCAAGAGCCAAGCGCCAGGCGCCAGACAAGTGCCAGGCGCCAGCCAAGAGTGATGCTTCAGCCAGGCGCGAGGCGCCAGCTAGGCACAAGTCGCCATCCAGGCACAAAGCGCCAGCCAGGCGCGAAGCACCAGCCAGGCGCCAGGCTTCATCCAGAAGAGATCCATATCAAAGAACGCCCTGGCCTTCTTTGAGACATTTGTGATCTCTAAAAGCACTTGATAAGTGCCTTGATGATTCTTTCAAACAGCTGAGAATTAAAAGCACATGAAGTGCGAACTTTTGCAAAATCTTGTTCTTTCCATAACAATATGTCAATAAAGGACATGTTAGCTGTCACATACGGGAGATGCAACTCTGTGTTGACTTCCCATTACCGAAGGATGTCAAGATAACCTGCGAGAGATCCTTCTCTCTTGGTTTGTACGTGTCTGCGGATATGTTGCTGGGATAGGGAACCGATACTGATCCTTAACTAGTGAGTTAAATTTGATTTAACATCGAGTTTTTAGGGTTTTTTTGAAAGGAGTTTGGGGATAACTCTTTTCAGTTTAAGTACTAACCCTCGTGTTAGGATCAGGTGATCGGGATCGGTGTTGTGCTCCTTAATTATGCCACTAGGCAAGGTGTGTTGTCATGTAAGTGGATAAGACCCCATTGACAAATGCCATCAGGATCTGTTGAGTAAGTGGATAAGACCCCATCGACAGACCCACAAGAACTCTTAGCCATAGGTCATATCCTCGCTGAGGCTCTTGAGGCGAAGCAGACTCCTAGGCAGTAGCCTTGAAGTCTTCCCCCTAAACAAGTAGGAACCAAGGTTTTATTTATTACCTACAACGTATGTTGTTTACCTGTCTATTCAGTAAATAGCTGTCTCTTACCCACCACCAGTTGGTGCCAATCAGCTAAGTATATATCTGACAGGGAAGTTGAATGTATAAAAATGATATTGTTATGATACAATAAAGTTTTATACATACTTACCTGGCAGATATATACGATAAATGGCCCACCCAGCTTCCCCGCAGGAGACAGGTGGAAGAGAGAAAATCTGATTAGAAAACGGGAATGGTTCCTATTCCTGCCACCCAGCAGCAGGGCGGTAGATCACCTGACCTACCTGTAGCGTGTGCTGCGAAATTTGAATTTCTGTCGGGACGACGGAGTCTAAAGCTAAGTTTATATCTGCCAGGTAAGTATGTATAAAACTTTATTGTATCATAACAATATCATTTTTCTCGTAGAATAAGCAGCAATGCCGATGTGTGCACCAGTTAAATTTTGAATAAGAAAGCTTAAGCAGTAGTTTAGCTCAGTCAACTTAGACGGTTGCCGTTTAGGTTGTCAACAGTCCAGTGATAGCTTAGGTTGTGATAACCATGTCGGCCATGGAGCTATGACAGGTGTAGAACCATGACGCCCATGAGAGCTATGAAGGGCTTTGGAAGCAGGACGACCATGAAAGCTATAATAGACATGAGTACTATGAAGCCCGTGAGGAAATGACGGTAGGAATATGACGGTAAATAATATGATTGTCACAGAGAATACAACGGCCAGAAGGATCAGGACGGTCGTAGGAGGCAACTGTGTAAACTGACGGGTGTAGGAATTGCTCGTAAGAGCGCAGTGTTGCCAATTTAGACGGACGTAGGAGGCAACTGTGTAAACAGTGATGGGCGTAGGAATCGTTCGTAAGAGCGCAGTGTTGCCAATTTAGACGAACTTGATACATACGCCAATGCCTTTACAAACTATTTCCATGAATTCTAGATGTCATAGTAATGCAATAATGATAAAATTGCTCTCATATTTGAATATAAATTGCATATAGAAATGCTAAAATCATTTATTTCCATGGTTTTGTGTAAGTTTTATCCTAAGTTGGAAGGTAAACACAAACCAATTGGCAACTGCTGGATTAATCTTGAGAACGTGAACAGCGTAGTTTTACAATGCACGTACATAATGCTGGACGGTCGTAGGGTCCACGAAGTAGGTAGTTATTGAGATGTGTCACCCTCTCATTTACGTGCTAAGAGAAGTGAAGGTGCATCAGCCACATTCACCTGCTGTCAACCAACGGCACCCATCACAACAAGTCTATGTATTCCTCTTAGTAATCGAATACTACAGCCTGCATGGTGGGAATTAACAGACTTTGGGTTGACCCCAGAAAACTTCAAACCTTTACAGGTAAGAAGAATTCCCTTGTTTTATATATTTATTGGTATAATCTGGTTTGTTCCTATAAGAATATTGACCAAACGCTTCGACTCTTACACAAGTAGGTAAAGATAGGCCATGAAGAAAACTTTAAGTCGAAAGGAGGAGGTGGAACTTCTTTCTTTCACCACTTAAGGTAGACAAGCCTAATTAGTGCACTTGTAACCTAAGAGGCAATAGCCCAGCTAATTGAGTCATACCTTTCAGTCTAACAAGTGGTTAAATTTGTAGCCTATCCCAGCCAGTCCGAGTTTACCACTACTATTTTAGTTAATCTGAGTAGTAGTTCTTAGCTTAGACTGTCCGAACTAACTAGTTTGGGCATACATGCGCCAGCTTAGCCTAGCTGATGGTGGCGGTCTTGGCTTTCGAACCTGTATTTACCATCTTAGCTTAATCTGAGTGGTACAGTTCTTAGTTAACTTAGCCTAACTCATGCGTTAAATGGTTCCGGCATACATGTCATCTTAACCTAACAATGAGTTGATGACTTAGCATGGCCTGGCTACGTGAATATGCCTTTACTATCTTAGCTTGGTCTGAGTAGAAAGGTTATAAGTATAGCCGAGCACAGACTAGTGCCTAGGCTACTCATTTGGAACACTTTTTCCACCTCAGCCTAGCAGGTGGTGGTTGTAGCCTAGCATGTATAGTCCGAACTTTCTTGGACGACTTTACCCTAACCTAAGTCATTTGGTTTCTAGATTAAGCTAGTCTATACTAGCCTAGACTAGTTAGAGTACTTCTCTGATGGACTTAGCCTAGCCTAATTGGTGGAAGAGTTAACCTACCCTAACCTAACCAAGCCAGTGTGAACCTGGTCTTGCCAACTTGAAATAAGTTAATCAGTTCTTAATTGACAGTACCTACTTAGCGTAGTTCAAGTGGTTGTTGGTTAGATTATAACCTAGCATCTTCAAAAGGGTCTTTTCCAACCTTGCCTAGTTTCTATATTGAAGTCATGAAGCTAACATAGACGGTTTGAGCTTCAGTTGGCTAAAGCAAGTCATTAGAACCTCATCATATCTGGAAGGGGAAGGTGGAGAGTTTCCCATTCTTCAAAAGTGAGGTTGGGTGAAGTGACATTGGGTACAATTCTGGGCTAGGTTACTCGAGCATAGCGCCATGGTGGTTTCTGGCATATAGGATTTCTCTTTGGAAGGTAACATATTGAACATATGTCCGTATATTGTAACATCACCGCATAGGGTTTTTCGTGGTTGGAAAGTAACATTCCTTATGAAGAATGAGCCCTGTCCTGTTAACAGGTAAATTCCTTGGACAGGAGGATAATTAGGACGTGTCTGAGTAGAATATATTATCATAGGCATTCCCTTGGGTGTTCCTATGATATCGTCCATATAATTGAAAAAGTTAAGTTTATCTTAGTTTTTACTAGAACACAGCTGATTACCAGCTCTCCTGGGGCTGGCCTGAAGGATTGGATATTTTTACATGGCTAGGAACCAATTGGTCACCTAGCAATGGGACTAGCAGCTTATTGTGGGATCCGAACTGCACTATATCGAGAAATTAATTTCTATCACCAGAACTAAATTCCTCTGATTCCACGTGGGCCGAGCCGGGAATTGGACCTCGGACCACCGGATTGGAAGTTGAGCGCGAAAACCACTCGTCCAGAGAGGAATTCGTGTAATTGAAGAACCACGTAAGAGCTCTCTCAGGGGTCTCGCCCTTCGAGCAGTCTGAGGATTCCATTTGGGATACTGGGAACTACATGGAGGTTACGCAAACTCTCCGTTCTACCTGTTCTTCCATGTCCTGAGCGGAAGAAGGGATTCCAGTAATTGAGGAGGACCCAAAATGAGTGACTGATAAAGCTTATCTTAGTACAATCATCGCTACCAGGTTCGTGTGGGGAAGAGGCACCACCAATAGGTAGAATTAATATCTCAGATCTGGAGTTTGCCCAGTATCCCTTTTCAAACTAACAATTTTAAGATTTTGGGTGTAAAGCATCAGATCAGATGTAACACCACTCCAAAGTTCTTCGGCTCACATATACAGAAGGACCCTTTAGCCATGACTGCCTGTATAGAGGAGGTTTCTGTCCATTAAAGGCATTCTGTCAGTAGACAGTGATCTTGTGGAGCGGTTGTCAGAACAGAGGGAAGTCTCTCTGTAATTATCTGTATGGTGATACACATTGGACTGGTGATTGGGTATGTGAACATCACTTCACACTGAGTAATCCTCAGATGACTCAGGAGCATTGAACTGGCTGGGGCACATAAGAAACTCCGATCTGATAAGTGAAAACATACTCTGTATCAGAGTAGACTCGCTGGATTACCACCAGGCCCATGCATCAGTCACGTTACAGGCAACTGACCGTGGATTGTTGTCTTCCTCTGACCTTGGTAGAGTGGGAGTACTCAATTACCAGGTTTTTGACGTAGATTCAAAAGTAGTTGGGAACAACAGTTTCCAATTTGCCCCAGAATCTGGGATAATGAGTCAATGCAGCACCGGTCATGATGACAGATACGCTTTTTAGTCATGCTCAGTACGGCGTGAGTTTGTGTAAGAGACCTTCAGGAGGGCCAGCTTTGACTTGTCAAAGTACTCTGTAGTTATTGAAAGAACTATGTCACCTAGAACATAAATGTGGTAGACATAAATGAATACAAGCCTATTCCTTGTTGTCAAGTTGTACCAATTGGGTCATACAGAAGGGAAGGTCATCAGAGGAATATGTGCTCTCTGGCAATTAAGAACATATCTGTTAAAATTATCGTGACGGTTGGTTTGTGACTATCGAATTTTTTCATGTTCTACATAAGGAATGTTGCCCACAGTTCATTGGACGTGTGATAAAAATGTTCTGTTAGGACCTTGTACTTCTTCGACGTGTTGCTTGACGAAGACTTTTCGTTGAGGCAGGTCGAGTCAGGAAAGAAATGCAAGAAGGGCCTTATGTAACAAAAACAAGAGTCTAATGTCGGGGGGAAGGCGAAAACCTATGACGTTTAGAAAGATGAGCTCAAATTGAGCAATGTTAAGAAGGTGTCTGTCTGTTCATGGAAATTTGAGCGTTGGTTCATTGTTATGACAAACCACTTTTAATTTCCTGTATATGACGAAGATTGCCCAGAGGTCATTGGACACAATTTCCTTGGGTCCTTTGGTGGCTGCTCAACATATTGTGTAACTCATCCAGCACCCCTGGCAGGTCAGTTGGTATCTTGTCTAAGATGATGGTATGAATGTGAAATGGAGGAGATAACTGGCCTCTTTCCTTTTCAAATTTCTTTCTCCTTCTTTACTTCGGGTAGTAAGAAGAGAGTACCATCATAAGCTGGAACGGACAAGATACAGGTGAGTGAAGCAGCCATTAGGGTTATTATCAGTGTAAGATACCTATCAGTAGGAGGACATTCCTCTCTTTAGCAAGGGGGAGAGGAATGACAACAAACCTACATAAGTGGATGAATTGGTTTGTTAGAAGAGCAGATGTGCTTATCTTCCTCGGACGCAATGAACTATGACATTGTGTAGAAATCCAGAAGTCTGACTCTGTGATATTCATATAGTATATCTTAGATTCTGAAATACTGGTCAGTTGTTTTGTAGAATACTGGTATTCAGAAAACTGATCAAGGTGGCAAACTCCCAGTTGGTTAATAGTACTTACCTCCCACCAAAAGTAAGTAATGTTAAGACCAAAGGTTTGTTTCGTATATGAACAAATGACAAATTTTTAACCAATTTCTATTTTTCCTAACTAACAAACCTGAGGTCTTAACATACAAAGGCCCACCTCTAACCACCCCGTTATCAACTAACCTGGGTTGGAAGAATAACTAATGGGGTCACGAGTTAAAGAGGGGTATGTGGGTGGCTCCACATGTCTCGTGACCAAGCACAGATGCCAATAGCCCCTTGCTTACACAATTATTTTAAACTACTGGTTTCCAGCTGCCGCTAAGTATTTATCTTAATGTTAAGACCTCAGGTTTGTTAGTTATGAAAAATACAAATTGGTTAAAAATTTGTTATTTTATGATGAAATTGATAAGAAAAAAAAAGCATGAATTTGTGGATATTTCTCATAGAAAAATACTTTGAATAGTCAAGTTTTCTGCAGATAAATGGGGGGAAATGTTCTAGAGAGAAATCTGCGAACGTGCGAGTCCGTGAATCAGGAGAACCCGAATACGAGGAGTCCACTGTACTATTCATTGTGTCATCCTCATTGCCTATTCCCCAGGGTGCCGACAACCAAAAACTGCCATTAACCAAATCTAGGTGAATTATGGCGCCAAGCTTCGGTGAATGGCACCTCTTTTAGGGATGTTATGGCGCTGTAATGCTCTTATCGGCACTTTATGGCACCATAAATCCTCTTATTTTATGGTGCTAGAGAAACCCCACAAAACCGGATCACCCTTAACCGAGTCCGCCGATAACTGGGGAATTGCCTGTAGACTGAAAATGATTGTTTGTCTACTTGTCACAATTGAGAGAGAGAGAGAGAGAGAGAGAGAGAGAGAGAGAGAGAGAGAGAGAGAGAGAGAGAGAGAGAGAGAGAGAGAGAGAGAGAGAGGCTCCAGAAGATCAAAATAAATTTTAACAATTTCCAAACCATTAGGACAACTAGTCCTCCTAGAGAGAAACAGCCAAGACAAAGAAGTCCTAAGTGTGAAGTTCTTGGGGTTAAGGAGCTCACTGAGATATATAGATCAGTGATCAAGAGATTCTAAAGATCATTGTGGATGGATGAGGATGATGACGAGTGATAGACTAATTATAAGAATTGATGTTGACAATGAACTTAATTTAGCAATACAGAGACTGATAGCTGATATCAGTGATGTTAGGAACTGGTATTTTAAGTTGATAACTACCAGAATGACATTGCAGTGCTTACAAACGAGTTACAGTACTGTGTGTACAGGATAGGTGCGCAAAAGAAAATTTGAACATATGAGTGCAGAGGGGGGCGCCGTTTCAGTGCTGACTGGCCTTAGTTGCCCCAGTACTTGGCATTATGCCTAAAACCCATAAATCAGTCCAAGCAATACTAAGGCCTATTGTGGAGTCAGGCAATTGAAGATCATTGACAAATCTAAGTCTGTCAATGATGGTGCTGCTGATTGCTACAGTAAGATCTTCACTGATGAATTGTACCTATTTCATAGAGTCATCCCTGAAACAATATCAGCATCAGTTTGAAGAGCTCATAAACTAAAACTGTTTTTATTAGAAAATTTTAAGAACTCATGGAGGAGCTGAACTCTTACACTTTTCATTTTTTCCACTCAGGGTAATTTTGTCAGCAATTCATAACCTTTAACACAAATGAGGACAGCAAACTCATGGCTTACCACACTTCATTCATTTCTATGATGTGCATGGGCGCCCACACATAGGGGGAAAGAGGGGGCACTTGCCCCCTCCTGAAGTCCTGCAAAAAATTTATATACATATAATGTATATATTGCTTTTATTACAATTAACTACATCACCTTGTTTTCCTTCCATTTTACAATATATTCTTTCAATTTAAGTATATTAAAAGTATCATTATTTATTATATATTTGTACAGTATATAACTGCATTGTTCTTAACAGAAATGTATGAATTCAGCTGAACAGTATCTGGAACTATTGAAAAAAAGCCAATGTAGCATTGTATTTTTTCTTCATCACATCTTCCTTCACTTAAATTATTGGCATCGCAGTTCCCCTGCGTAGTATTATATATATATATATATATATATATATATATATATATATATATATATAGTATATATATATATATATATATATTTATATATATATATATACAGTGGTTTCCCAAGTATTCATGGGATTATGTGTACCAAGACCCCCCCTCTGAATAGTTAGAACCCGCGAATGTTTGGAGCCCCCTATAAAAACGCTAATAACAGCCTATTTTGTTAGTTAAAACTCAAGAAAAACCCACTAAAAATTTTCATACTTGGATTTTTTTAAACTAGTTTTGTTATGACAAAAAGTGCATTTTATGATGAAATTGATAAGGGGAAACGTTCCCGAGAGAAATCCGCGAATGTGTGAGTCCGCGAATCTGAAGAACACGAATATGGGGGTCCACTGTATATATATATATATATATATACGTGTATATATATATATATATATATATATATATATATATATATATATATATATATATGTATGTATGTATGTATGTATGTATGTATGTATATAAAATTTGCATCATTGTATCTATTAGTCACAGAGGACAATTGGCTTTGGAGTTCCACAAAAGTTATAGATGCATTTCTTGAATTTCTCTTTCAGAAATAGGGTTAAGGAGAGCTCTCTTATATGTGAAGCTTGATGAACTTGATAATAAATATTATTTTGATCACTGGGAGGCAGAATTTGTCAGCATTGAAAGTAAAGAAGAAGAAGCAGTTATTAAGTATCGTTCTGATTGAACCCGTGCTGAATGATCTAAACTCCCTAGTGGTCTTGACACTGACTCTCATAGTTCTTGATATGTTTGTTACTCAGCCATGAGTAAGTTACATAACCCCAATATTACTCATACTAGCTTTACAGCCAAAGGATATTCTTACTACAATAATGTTTCCTATCTTTCTGTATCACAACTTGACCTTTAATGAAAACATTTGGAAATGGAACAAAACACTTCAACTTGTCTTTTACCTTCCAGATGCTTGAAGACTCAGGCTACGGCAACAAGAAGTTTGGATCAACAGAAGGTTCTCAAGGTCCTTGGCTCTTCAAATCATCAGTCCCCAAGGGCTCAGGATCACCACTCATCCTCAAGCTCAGAGATGAGCCACAAGAAACGAGATGCAGCATCTTACTTTTCTAGCTGTAGGAGTTATAAAGGTAGAGGCTAACGGTTTTCTAGACTAAGAGAATAATGTGAGATAGATGATGAGGTATAAACTCTAATAGTAAGTTTCCTAGGTGGTGGCCTATTTCAATGGAGCCACTTTTCATTCTAAAATGTTTCTTTTTACCAAATTATGCTCATCTCTGACACTGCATCCAACACTGAACCTACAGTGCTGTGTCACAATTGCTCTCTTAGCCTGGAAATCCATCTGCATTACATGGTACTGTATGACTTCTCAACTGTTGAAATGAGAAAATTTCTTAATCAACTAAACTAAAGTATTGTCTCATAAGCCTGTGATGCAATCTTCCATGTTGCTTTCTGTTGCAGTTTCTCGTTGGACAAGTGGTTAACGTGCTCGCCTACTGACTCGATAGTCTGAAGTTTGCTTTCCCGATCTGCCAATGTGGAATCAGAGAAACTTATTTCTGTTGATTAGAAATTCATTTCTCGATATGATGTGGTTTTGATTGGTTCCTAGCTGTTAATCAGCTCAGTGGTCTGGTTAAACTAAGATATACTTAACTTTTAACTTTCTGTAGTTCTTCCCTCTGCTCTTATCAGCCTCCTTGGTCTCAAGTGACACTTAAAAAATTATTATCTTGTTGCACTGATTCCAAACATCCTGATCGGTGAACTTGCTAAGAATGCTGGTATCTGAAGCATGTTGAACAATTTGCATTATGGTCATATTGATATTGAAGTTTCAACTTCATTTCATGTCATAGCACTGTGATGATAAGGAGTTGTATGGTCATTTTTATGGCAAAGGTACATAGTAGGCACTTTTAAGTTTCTGAATAAGCCCTTAATCCTTAGGCTAAAGCCAAGAGATAACTGTCTTCCAACTCTAACATGAAATTTGACAAAGTGCATCTCAGCTAACCTTCTCACCTTTTCTTAGAAGATTCTTTTATGTAGATTTATATACCTTTACTTACTATACAGATCAGTTTCCTGTAGATTGTAAAATAGAGGTTTGTGAAATTTAACCATAAAACAGACGTGTGAAAAATGACATTTTTTCCAACTTATAGGCTAATTATAATA
>NC_087222.1:21740909-21795909 GCF_015104395.2 Macrobrachium nipponense
AGAAGAATCTCTACAAGTGTAACGCTGCTGAAGTAGTCATTACTTTTAATATTATTATTATTATTATTATTATTATTATTATTATTATTATTATTATTATTATTATTATTATTATTATTTGAAAGTATTAAAACAAATATTTGTACAAGTACATAATAAATCTCGTCTCAGTAAATGAGAGAGAGAGAGAGAGAAGAGAGAGAGAGAGAGAGAGGAGAGAGAGAGAGAGAGAGAGAGAGAGAGAGAGAGAGTGGTGGGGGGGGGGGATTTCATGAGCCCTTGATTGCAACAAAGCAGCTCTTCCCCCTCCTGGCTGTTACAGAACTTGATATATCTGACAGTTTTAGTACCTGGAGTTCAAGAAAAGGTTACTGAAAGGAAGACTGGGATTTCCTTCATTCTTCCATAATTTTTTAAATATAAGCTAAAATCTTACTAATTCACTATGGTATTTTCTTTAATGAATTGATATTATTGCTGTATAAATTAATATTAATATTTGAAAATAGTAAATCATTTATTTATCATACAAAAAACATACATCTTTGTAGAGAGAGAGAGAGATAGAGAGAGAGAGAGAGTAGAGAGAGAGAGAGAGAGAGAGAGAGAGAGAGAGAGAGAGAGAATTATTATTTTATTATGTGATATCATTTTCAACTATTAAACTTACTAATACAGTGTTAATCAAAAAAAAAAATTAATTTTGAAAATTAGTAAATCATTTTTGTATTATAAAAATGTATTTAGTCATGAAAATAAACATCAAGATACACTAATTAGTGATTATTTTCGTCGGAAAATACAAAGAGAGAGAGAGAGAGAGAGAGAGAGAGAGAGAGAGAGAGAGAGAGAGAGAGAGAGAGAGGAGAGAGAGAGAGAGAGAGAAACTATGGTTCTTATATCCAAGTCTAAGTAGAGTATAAATGGATTCTTTAAGTGAAATAATGTTTCAATGATATTTTGCTGTTTTGTATTAAAGGATATGTATACTGTTTGAGAATGCGTTCCTTATCCTTGACTATGGTTACCATACAGTTTAATAGCGTAAATTAATTTATGCGCCCTCCGCTCAGAAACTAGTTCTGCGTATGAGGTATCGTTAAAAAGCATAAAAAACCGTCGTAACCTTGGAATTTGCGTTGTAATCTAACCAGAAACTTAGTTTTGTTAATTATGTATACTGGAAATAAGCAATGATTTTTTCATTATTTGCACTTTTGGACTGTTATAAACTGCGCGTCCCAAGCTAGTGTATTCATTCGCTCGGAAACTAGTTCCGCATATGAGGCGTCACTAAAAAAATTCTAAAAATACGACATAAAAAGTGTCGAAAATCATCATAACCTCAAAATTTTTGTTGTAATCTAACCAAAAACTTATTTTTATTAATATACTGTGCTAAACTATAAAGGATTCTTATCATAGTATGCGTTTTTTAAAAGCGTCGTTAACTCAGAGCGTCGGAAGCGTTAGCGTCGTAACCTCGGAACAAGCGTCGTAACCCGCTTGATTTTTCAATGAATATTTAAGAAAAAGCTTCGTAACCTCGGAACGTCGTAAGCCAGAGCCCTCGTAACCCGGGGACCACCTGTACTCTGCATCTTAAGAAAAATATTTATGGTGCACTTAAGAATAACCTGTGAGAATTGCCATAGTAAGTACAATCAGGAGTCATGCTAAATAAGGTACCATAATAATTTTGTTAATCTCTTTCATATTAAGGTATTTTATAATATAATCCATAATCAGTACTGTGTATTAACTTGCAACTTGTTTTGAACAGGAACATTCATACAACACTACGGAGGAAGTAGAAAAGGCAAAGGTACAAAAGATGCAGAGAAACTCCAGGCACTTCGCAAAAAGCTGCAGAACACCAAGCAAGAGAAAAGATGGCAAAGAAAACACGCAGGACTCTAATTGAAGACATCAAGGAACGTAATCTGATAAACAGCAAACTGGAAGCTCAGTGAGAGTCTTACAAAGGTCTGTATGATAAACATATTATACTACAGTGTATAACTTTGGTCGTTCTGTGAAAATAATATGAATAAGCAAGGCTTATAATGAACAGAGCATACTTACGTCACATTTACTTGTGGTGATGACAGGCCTGTTCTAGCATGTCTGGAATCTAGCTTGTGCACTAGATATGTTAATGGCATGTCATCACTTTTTTTATTGCCAACTTGACTACGTATATTCTTAAAAAATCTTTTCTCATAATTTTTCTTATACACATACCATGTGATCTATTCAAGACAGCCAAAGTATACATCATGGAACTCAGCACATGGCATGCATGATTATTTCTATTGTATGAGATGTATGTGCTTCATTGGGTTCGTTGGAAAGTGCTTTTCAAGAGCTTTTAACCGATGATGAATTTATTAAAATTTATATTAAAAAATCTGGAACAGTAGAGTGACAAAACAAGCCCAGGTAAACTGCATATCTGGATATCTTTATTTAAAACACTGCAGTGCCATATTCTCTGCACGCTTAATTATATGCATTTAAAAGGGATTTTCAAGAGCTTTCCAATGAGCCAATATTCATTAAAATCAGTGGAAAAGTAAGGACGACAGAGTGAAAAGAGCGTCTGCTATACTATGCTTTAATAGCTTCATTCAGCGTCTTCTCCACCTTTTCCTATGGTGCCGCGCAGTGACAATTAGCGTCAATACATTTATAAGCGCCTGTCCATTCCATGTATGTAGTTCCATGTTACAGATATTTCCAAATACTGTGTTGTCATCCTGCTACTTCCTTACTAATCTGTTCCTTGACTGACTACAGTCACTACACTATCTTCTTTTATCTGACTGTGCTCCTCCATCTCCGTCTTTGGATCCCTTAACAATTTTACTTTTTTTAAAGCCTTTAAACACCATATCTCTCAACTATTTTATTTCCCCATTTGTTATCAGATCTTTCCAGCACACTCTACCTATGAATCTTTGTAAAAAGCCATATCTCTTCTGCATAAAGAAGCATAAGACATGCAGTGAAGTCCTAGGTGTCTGATAATTCATTCCTGGTCTTGCCAGAAAACTTGGTTCGCATATAACAATACAATACATTATACTACCCATTTTGTGCATAATGCACATGCACACAATAGATAATTGAGTTTACAAATGAGAGATATATAACTAAATCATGGTTTTTAAGTTGTGGAGAGAGAGAAAGTTGAGGGAAGGCAGTAGAAAATGGAATGCTTAAATCTTTCAAAGTGCTGTAAACTATAGTCACCCACTGAGAACACACTGACCTCGGCTCAGTTCAGTAACCAAGAGTTCTGTTTATACATATACATTAGTAGAAAGGACCGAGAATGAGAATATGTGGTTTAGTAAATTCCTCTCTCAAGTTTCTTACCTTTTATACACTGTAAACCCATCTTATTTGCTTTTTGAGGGCCTGGAGAGTGTCTTGAATTGAAATGAAAGTCCTTTGTAGGAAGATACAGACCCTCTGGCGAGTCATGGAGAACTTTAGGGTAAGACATTGAAGAGGGAAGAGCACAATTCATTAAGAATATTCCTGGGTGGAGAACATAGAAATCAGTGGTTGAGTCGGAATAGTTTGAGAGCCAAAGCTCTGCAGAAGAAATTCATTGCAAAGTTAGGGGCCAGAAGATACCTGCTCCATGAAATTGATGCTTCCTAATAATATATCTTATTTTGATACAGAACTACACCAGGTTATCAAGGTAGTTACTTGTTTTGGGTCATAATATTACCTCGGGCTGATCATCATTGCCTTCATTTTCCTCTTGTGTTGTGGACTACATGGTTACACACTTGGCAATTTCCTCAGCTATCGGCAGCAGCAGCTGATATCCAGGGGCATTCGTACATGAAAAGTCTTTTAATACTAGCTGTTTATGACTATTACTGTTTCTTGTTGTGATCCGTTCTTTGCTGCTTTTATTTTATATTCATAGAAAACAGAGTCAGAGTAGTCGGGTGCATTGTCGAGTATTATCGAACTCTGTGGGTGAAACATTCTTGTACCAGTTCCAAAATAGAGTAGCGGAATGGACTTTCTCATTGCGCTTCCAGATCGTTGGTAGATGATGTAGTAGTCTTTTTCTTGAGAGGGTGTGGGCCGTGGGATCCCAGCTCTTTAAAGTCTTCTCTCCCACCGTTATCCGTACACTAAGGGGTTCATTGCCTGATGCGCTTTTCCTTACAACACCAGGGATATTTTATTATTCTGCAAAGGGGTTTTTACGACCGCATGCCCTTGCTGTCATCAACCACAGTTATTGACAGTGGGCCATGCCTTTGACTAAAAAGTCCACCTGCAGTGCAGGAGTTTCCAGTTACTGATGGTGGGACTAATCTTTTACTAAGAAAGTAAGACTGCAAGGCAGCAGCTGTCCTTTTAGTTGGCTTTTACGACATGCAGGACCTATGGTGGTAGTATTCTTACACCCCTGTAAAGTATACTCAATCATATATGGTGCCACTTTGTCACATAATGCCAGCTTTAGTATATCCTTATGTGCTGTAAAGCAGAGGTGTCAGACACCTTTACTTTTTAATGGTTAGTAATGTAAGTTTTTTTTTTTATCATACTTTTTATGTCCCATGTCTATCATGACAAAACTGAGTTCATATATTCAAGAATTGCAGTGGAAATTCTAAAAAAAAAAAAAAAAAAAAAAAAAAACAAAAAAAAAAAAAAAAATTGCCCCTGAGTAAAGCTTATTTATATACCTTTGTTATCATTAGCATAAACAAGTAAGTCATCAAGTAATGAGAATTAGTCCTGGAAAGATTATGTGCTTTACACCATTGTCTGAATCCTTTTTCCTGCTTTTATTATTATGTATGTATGTTGGGCTTACCATCCTCTGTTCTAATAACTCAGTTTCGTCACAGTTGTTCTGGAAGGTATAATTTTTATTTTGTCAACTCCTTAAATTTTGCTGGAAACCTGACAGTAGCCTTTTCATTGACAGACTGCCTGTTTATTGACTTTGTATATTTTTCAGTTCAAACCAATTTCTGAAAATGCAACCATTACTTGTAGCTTGGTGTTACAATTTTCATTGGATCCTTTGCTAAAAACTTCATATGAGCCTAATGCTTTCAGACTCAGTGACACAACAACACATTTCCTCCTGTTGCAGATTTGATTTGTTTCTGTGTTTGCAAAATCCGTCACTCACTATTTACAAAGCTTCAGCAGTTTTATGCACACAAGGAAATTTTCCTAGTGTTGCTTGTGTCCACTCTTCTGATGAATGATTTTTTTGTAAGTATGATATCCCGTAGGGGGTTAGTGCTGCCAGTGCACCTCATTCGGTGCAATGTAGGCATTACTTAAGGTTCTTTTCAGCATCCCTTCGGCCCCTAGCTGCAACTACTTTCATTCATTTAACTGTACCTCCGTTCATATTCTCTTTCTACCATCTTGCTGTCCAACCTCTCCAACAAGATTGTTTCATAGTGCAACAATGCTTTAGAGTTTTACTCCTGTAACACCTTTCAAACAAACCTTTTTACTGTCAATTTCTGTTTCAGCGCTGAATGGCCTTAGTTGCCCCAGTGCTTGGCATAAAGCCAAAACTCTATATATAAATCAAATCAAATCAAATATAGGTATGATACATTTATAATGATATTACTAACCATTGAAAAGTAAAGAGAGCATCATTAAATATGGTCTTTCTTTCTCTTTATAATGATCATAAACTGTAGGGGTGATAAATCATATCATCTTGTGGGACACGTTCACATTTGGTAGAAATAGGATTCCTGGCTGCTCTTTATATATTAGATTTATTGTTTTGCAGTATTTTAATTGATTTGTATTATATATTTTTTTTATTGTGATGTTATTCATACTATTATTATTATAATTATTACTGTATTTTAAGCCATGGTTGATGGAACATCAGATAAGAGGAACACTTCATTTAAGGATGTGGTTTTTTTTATTCTTTTTTTGCAAGCTAAGAAGAAAAAAATTAATGTTTCGTCTTTTCAGATGCTGTTAACGTCATCAGCTGCAGTGGAGTCTTGAAGATACTATGTGCAACTAGAATAAGAGTCGCAGATTTCACTTTACATATACTAGTATTGAATTTTCTTTATATTGGGATTACTTTATATCCCAGAGGAATTCAAATTTGATAGGTGAGCTGACCCAGCCAGGATTGGTACCTGTTCCTCTTTGCTTTAGATGAAGTGACAAACAATTGTGGTGAGTTGACCATCTTTAAAAGGCACAAGTTCAAAGCCTTACAGGATTAATTAATTAGCGTTCTGTCACCGTTTGAAACCAAAAGTCACTGGGTTTGAAACTGAGCCAGGACAGGTACACTTATCAATTATAATTCCCCTTCAGTATGTCATACCCAGAGTAAAATGAATCTAATATTAGATGATTATGGTTTAATACCTGTTAGTATAAGAAATTCTTGCTTATATACTGCCAGTGTTTGACTTTGACTTGTGAATGAACCAATGTATGGGTTCTCCGAGATATGAGCCGGCACACGAGGGATTTTTGTTTTAAGAAGGGAGCCCAGATTTGAACTACAAGCCTGAGAGATGCCATCTCTCAATACGTCCGCCATTGAGATGCCTAGCCGAGCAGTCTCGTTCGGTTCGTAGTGTTAAGACCAGTGCCAAGAAGAAGAAAAGGCCAATTACTTTGGATATGAAACGTGAAATCATTGGAAAACAAAAAAGATCAATGTTTTTTTGGGGGGTCCTGGAATGGATAGTAGTATTTCCATTTATTTTAATGGGGAAATTTGATTTTATTCATGAGCAAATTGTATGTTATGGTACTCAGTAAAGCTGAATACATTCTTTATGTTATTTATGAAATTTTGTAAACAATTGAATTTTTTTTTAATGAACTTGTAGATTTAAAGAAACTTTTTTTTTCCATTCGTTTACGGTTATTATGCAGTGTTGTGGTATTGTATTTATGTAAATAAATCAATTTTTATGGTTTTGATGGTTTTCCTCTATCAAAGCTCATTTGTTTAAAGTTTTGTAGACATTGATATAACTTAGTCACTTAATGTCATCACCACATGCTGACCCAATAAAGTGTAACAGATGTCAAACACCCATGACAGTACAGAATTTACTTGTTGATGCCCAAATTGGACCCAGCAAAGATCTATTTAGCTACGGAATTCAAAAATGAAAAGTATTTTTGCTGAAAGCAAAGATTTTTCAATTAATAACATCATAAATTTTTTTAAATAAGACAGGTTTCTTAAATAAAGTCTAATTTTTTTTTTTCTCAGGATTAATCCCTGAGAACCAGCCCGAGAAGAATCTACTTGGGACTCACAGGTCTGGAAAAACTAAGCCCTATTAATAATAATAATAACTAAAGGATTAAATATATAACATTACGTAATTGAAAAATAATTTTTTTGTATACATTGGTGTTACTTTTGGTTAAGACATGATATAAGTAGGTCTAAAATCTTTTACAATAGGTCATATCTGTAATGATACAATAACTGTTTTGTTACAGGTGGAACAGTTCAATTTCGTGTGCCAAAGGTTTGAATATGTAGAACAATTGCTGTTAAATAGATAGATGCAAGGAATCTAAATAGATGGAGATATTTGACTTTCCTCTGTCTCGTGGTCTTTTTGCACTGGATTCCTATTGGAGTCTTGGTCAGGGGCCAGCTGTTAACAACTAGTATTGCGCTACATAGCTAGGCATGCTCAAACAAATTAACACTTGCACCATAAGCTCAATCTGCCTCTGTGGGCATTATTACGCATTGCCATATGAGATGTTTAGATGAATGCACAGTACAATGCATTCACTTTAGATTTGGGAAATTACAGTACTGTCAAAATTTTTGTTACTATCGACCACTAGTTTGGATAACTGATTATCTTGCTGTCTGTTCTAATAACCAGTATTTAAAGAGACATATGTAGTGTGGAGAAGACGCAGAACAAATATCTAAGCTGGTGCTTTGGAGAAATTCATTGAGGAGAGATGATCGGAGTAAATGATATTGATATTCGAGGCAGTACATACACAATAAAGACCTGCTTGTGCTATGACTCGTGAAATGGAACATGATGTTTGGCAAAAGGGAATTTTTATTTGCAAGATTTGCAATTTGCAGGTGACCTACTTTTGTTGGTATTTAGTCTTTCTATACACCTGTTTATCTTTAGTCATGCAATAAGAGAGAAGAAAGTTTACTTGAATGAAGAGTGGTCCTTTTGATGTTAACATATCTGAGGAATTTGGGTGGGCTGTGAGAGAGCAGTCTGAGGAATAAGATCATCATCTGATAGCATGTGTATTCTCTTGTCAAACCTTGTAGTGTCAAGTTCAACAGTGGTGCTAGAATCAACTTCCTTCATATACTTGATAGCAATCTCTCAGTATTTTTGTTTATTCATTTCTATTCTATTTTTTCTCGTGATTCATTTTATTCTGAATTTTTTCTCGTGCTTTATTTGAGCGGTATGTACCGCTTGTTGATCAGCAGCTTACCTGTGACCAACACTCTCCTTGTCCATATATTGTACCTTATATAACAACTTGATACAGTCATTCAGGATACCCTCAACTAGTAATGGGAAGCTCTTATGTTGCAAACCTACACAGGCCATTGTCTTCTTGTTAGGACTGTGATGGATTCTGTTAAGCCAAAGCTTGTTACACTGTTTTGTCATAATATTCACAAGGTACCCATTTGGTATACAACTACTACCTCCCATAGGGGTTTAGTACCATCAGGGCACCTCAGGCAGTGCAGTGTAGGTATTACTTAAGGTCCTTTGCAGTATACCTTTGACCCCTAGCTACAACTCCTTTCATTCCTTTTACTGTACTTTCATTCATATTCTCTTTCTTCCATCTTACTTTCAAACCCTCTCCTAACAATTGATTCATAGTGCAACCGCGAGGTTTTCCTCCTGTTGCACCTTGCAAACGATTTTACTGTCAATTTCCATTTCAGTGCTGATTGGCCTAAGCTGCCGCCAAGTGTTTGGCAGGTTCACTTTGTTTGGTTTTATGTACAGCCCTCCACAGGGATGGTTCCCTTGTACATTTGAAAGTAAGGTGCCTCTTATATTTTATAATTGTCTTCTAGTATTTTCATGTCAGTGTCGTAGCTCCTGCAGAATATATAAGTCTTTAGTTCTTTTTTTAAAGTTTGCTTTCTTCTTGCATGATCTTCATTTCAGGCGGTGTTTTGTTGTATAGTCTTGGTGCACAATGTTCAAACGCTCTCTCACCTGACTTACAATTTGTTCTAGGTTCAAATAGCCTATTCAGTGGTCCCCCCGTATTCGTGGGGATGGGTACCAGACCCTCCGCAAATAGTTAGTACCCGCGAATAGTTGGAACCCTTATAAAAAAGCTTAAAATGGCCAATTCTGTTAGGTAAAACTCAAGAAAAACCCACTAAACATTTTTATACCTGGTTATTAAATAGTTTTATCACAAAAGCGCATTTTATGATGAAATTGATAAAAAAACTAGGAATTTGTGAATATTTCTCATAGAAAAATACAGCGAATAGGTGAATTTCCCACAAATAATGAGGGATATCTTCCCAAGAGAACTCTGTGAACGTGCGAATCTGGCGGAATATGAATGTGGGGCGCGCCCACTGTATGCTTCACTTGTATGTTTCTGATTCCAGTACTATTCATTTCTCGGGTCTAAAAGAAAGCGTAAACGGTTTCTCAGGTATGTTGGTTGGTTCACCATATTTTAGTTCTTGAAAAGACTAAAAAAGGGATTTTGACGTAGGAAAAATCTATTTTCTGGGCGAGGAAACCGTGCGCCCAGTGAAATGTGTCCTCTTTAGCACTATTTCTAGTAAAATATTGCTATGATACCAGAGAAACTGCTAAATTGGACATGTCAGAAGTCTCTGACTCGCTCACTAAATAAAAGGTGTCGGTATAGAACTGGGCGGCGAGTGTTAAACACTACCACAGCAACCCCTCCAATTAGCCTTTTCCTCATCAAAAAGACCCTGAAAATGGGGAGCCGACCTATAGGTCACCCAGCTACCCTGTTGAAGGGGACTGCGGCGTCATACTTATCGATAGCAAAGAAGCTTGGTGCACAGCAAGGGGGGGAAAAAAGGAAAAAAGGGGGGGATTTCACTGGGCGACACGGCTTCCTCGCCCAGAAATAGATTTTTCCTACGTCAAAATCCCTTTTCTGGGCTCAGCCGTGTCGCTCCGTGAAATTGTACCAGAGAAACACCAAGCTATACTATCCTGAAAGGAAAAATCATATTAATGAAATCAAAGGAAATAATAAAATAGTTTAGAATTGGGAAAAAATACAATTTATTACAAAATATACTATATAGCCAAAACATGTGGCAACATTTGCAACAAGTCACATACATAATATAATTACAGATAATTTGTATGTACGTAAAACTATACACGATTATACACTTATTCTAATAGCTAAGGCATTTGCTGAGGTAGGTAAAATGTTAATGAGGCTGGCATAATTGAAAAGATTCATATGACACAAGGACGGTACTATAATGATGTAGCAGTAGGAGACACTGGCCTTCCTGCAGTTATTGCATGATATTTAAGATCTCTAAAGACTTAAGGTAGTGCTTTTTGAAAACCAAGGGTGACTTCCAACCAGTATACTTCTTCAGATCATCAAAGTCCATATATTTGAAGAAGTTAACAGAAGTTTGCTATTGCCCGAATGTCATGCACCTTGGTTGGAATGACCCTGGGCTGGCTTTCTTGATAAAATATTAAAATCTGCTGCCTAATGCCTTTTAGAGATAGTGTACCACCACCTTTTCTAATGAAAAGGGGGCCTCCGGAATAGGTAGACGTCCTAGATAAATAGTCCATTAAGAGTTTTAACAGGACATAACGATGGATCCATGCGGAAGCGGGACAATCTTCCATGGAGACCCAACCTCATCAAGGGGTCTTCATTCTTAGCTAGAAATTGCTTATTTGGCGAAAAAGCAACACGTCCCCCGAGGAAAGGAACTCAAATATGCGCTCATCTCTAGATAAAGATGACAGCTCTGATATTCTGGCACCTGAAGCTAGACTCAATAAGAACAGAGTTTTACGCAAAATGGTTTGGTAATCACATTTGAAGTTGTCTGTTTCCGAGGCTAACCTAAGAACATCATTAAGAAAACCATGACACTGACGACGGTCTGTGAACGGGCCGTAGACGTGCACATGCCCTTGGGATAGAGGTGAAATAAGACTCGGTTAGATTGATACCAAACCCGAGAAGAAAAATTTTTTTCAGAGCTGACTTAGTGGTTGTTATTGTTGCAGCTGCCAAGCCTTGTTCAAACAAAGACCTGAAGAAGGTTATGGCCACGTTCAATGTCATTACTTTGATATTTGATTCTCTGAGGAACGAAGACAATTTCTTAACTGCTGAGTCATACTGGCGAAGCGTAGACTCTCTCTTGTCTGCTCCAAGAACAACATGTTCTGTGGATCAATGTCGCCTACTCTCTTACCTGCAAACTTCATGAAATCCATAAAGTTAGGGTTTTGTGAAGACCTGAGGAATCGAACACAGTCCTCGTTTGAACTTGTTGCGATAGTCTCAAGTCCGGGAGAGGGTGAGGGCGAAGACCTAGTTCCAGGAGAAGGGGAAACCAGTTGCTCTTGGGCCAGTGAGGGGCTATGAGAGCCACCTGACCTTCGAAAGATCTCAACTTGTGCAGCACCTTCAGGAGAAGGTTCACTGGAGGGAATAAATAGATCTTCGTCCACTGGTTCCAATCTATGCTCAGGGCGTCCGTAGCGTATGCCAGAGGGTCCAGATTGGGGGCTACGTAACAAGGCAGCTTGTGGTTTGCCTCTGTGGCAAACAGATCTACTTCTAGACCTGGTACTCTTTGGCAAACCCTCTCGAAGGATTCTTGGTCCAGTGACCATTCTGATTCCAGAGGGACCGACCGAGACAGGGCGTCTGCCACTACATTGTGGACTCCTGCCAGGTGAGTAGCCGACAGATGCCAGGTGTTCTTGGCTGCTAGAGAAAAGATTGCTATCATCACGTGGTTCACATGACTTGACTTTGAACCACCTCTGTTTATACAGTGTACTACTACTGCACTGTCGAGGACCAACCTGATATGAGTCTTCTTTGGAGGACGGAGCTTTTTTAAAGTCAGAAACACTGCATAGCTTCCAGAATGTTGATGTGAAGTGTTTGGAAGTGAGGTGACCAAGTTCCCTGAACCTTCTCGTGCTGTGAATAACCTCCCCAACCTGTCAGCGTGCGTCCGTGCACCACTAGGGACGGGGGAGGAAACTGCAACGGTAACTCCTTGGCTAGGTTGGCGCCTTTGTCCATGGGGCGAGCGTTTGTTTTCTGAGAATCAGAGGTTATCCGGGCGAACTTGTCCCGACACTTGGCATTTGCCTTCTGAACGCCAAACTCGATTGATGTCCTTGAGCTTGGCTTTAAACAGAACCGTCCGGACTGAGGCAAACTGGAGCGAGCCTAGGATCCTCTCCTGATTCCTTCTCAAAGTCTCTTTGCACTTTAAGAATTGTCTTGTTGCCTTGGCAATCTCCTTTCTCTTTCCTGTTGGAATGGAAAGAGTGTGAGAATCCAAGTCCCAATGAATCCCTAGCCACTGGAACTTGGACTCGGAGTCAACGGGGGACTTGGTCCTGTTGATCTTGAACCCTAAATATTCCAGGAAAGACATGACCTTGTCCGTGGCTTTCATACATTTGCCTTTGTCCATCTCCCAGATTAGCAATCGTCTAGGTACGCCACCACCAATATACCTGGGATCTTAGCTCCTGCACCACTGCCTCCGCCAGTTTCGTGAAAACCCTTGGTGCTATATTTAGCCCGAAGGGCATTACTTTGAAGGAGTAGGCTTCTTTCCCTAGTTTTGAAGCCGAGGAATGGTCGGAAGTGCCGAGCTATCGGGACATGATAGTAGGCGTCTGTAAGATCTATAGAGGTGGTGACGGCCCCACGGGGAAGTAAGGTCCGCACCTGAGAGATGGTCAGCATTTTTGAACTTGTCGCAACGAATGTACAAGTTTAGACGGGACAAGTCTAAGATCACCCTTCTTTTGTCGGTCCCTTTCTTTGGGACGCTGAATAAGACGACCCTTGAAATTTCAAGTCTTCGTCCTGGAGATTGCTCCCTTCTGGAGAAGGTCCTTGGAGTAATCCATCAATTCCTGCGTTGGTTCCTGATAGAAGGTGATGGGTGGAGGAGGACCTTTGATCCAACTCCAGCCTAGGCCTCTGGATACTATGCTTTTTGAAACAACTGCTGAACCCCCAATGTGACGAAAGAGGTACAGCCTGCCTCCTACCTGAGAAACTTCATTGAGATGATGAAGGCCGGGATCCTCTGCCTGACCTTGCACCTCTAGTTCGCCCTTGGGCTCTGGCTCCTCCGCGCTGGGCGAAAGGATCCTCTAGCCCTGCCACCCTAGCAACCTCTGGTAAAGGGGTGAAATGGCCAAATGCCCGACTCTCATAGACCGGGAAGTTAAAAGCGGGCGACACTGAATACTGTGAGGAGGCCTGTTGGTTAGACGGCGGCGAAAGGAAGACAAATGATGCTGTTGCTGAGGCTGAGCCTTAGAAGTCGAAGGCTGGGATACCTGTTGAATTGGAACAGCTTGTAGCACAGGATGCTGTTGCGGGACTTGGAAAGGTAGGAACTTTCTTTGCCTCTTCCTAGCCCTAAAACTGGAGGAAGAAGACTCTGATTTCCTTTTGAAAGGGATTCCCAACGCAACTGATGCTTTGGTTAAGACGTGATGCCTCGCTCTGAACCTCGGTTACTGCTGAAGCTGGGAAGAGATCTGCACCCCAGATTGAGGAAGCTAGAAGCTTGGTTGGGTTCGTGCCTGATCGTAGCCTCAGACAGAAACATGCTTCCTGCAATTTCTCTAGCAATCAAGCCCAAAGTCGTACAAGCCACATTGCATGCTTTTAAAAGTAACGACTTCGCAATGACCTTAAACAGCAGCTCCTGAGCGTACTCCCGAGCCGCCGTCTCTGTCATCACTAGGGAGTTAAGAGACCTTGCGAGACGTGTCTTTAGCGTCAAATTCGGCTTGGATCAATGCGTCTGGACAGCCTAGGAAGGCGTTCACTAAACAAGGTGATTGCACAATCTGGCTTCAGCTTGCCTACCGAGAATGTAGCTGGCAAATCCATCCCAAAACAAATCCTCCCTACCTGGGAGTAGTAAAGATGTGGGATCTGTCTCCCTTAAGCTGGGGCATGGGCTCTTCTCGAGTCACTGCCTGGAGTGTAAGTTCTGCTACCTTTGATGTAAAAGGTAAGGGGTTGGCCCGACATCAGTTGTAAACATGGTGAAAGGACTTTTAAAAGCGGTTACTCTAGTATTTGAGCAGTCCCACTCTTCTAGGGCTCCGTATCCATGTTTGCTGAGCCTGATCTCTAGAAGGATAACAGTTCCTTCCTTTTGGGGACCTTATCCTCTCTAACCAGAGCTGCCTCCGTAAGCCTAACATAGCCTATAAATGGAGGCTGTAAACCTTCGGGGAAAAACTCGAAATCCTCGAGCCTACGTGTGCCGCAACCTTCTATAGTCAACATCCCATTGACAAACGGAGCGAAGTTAGCCACCCTCCAGGGATTACCGGGGTGAAAGGAGGGAGCGTGGACCCGTCAGGCATGCTCTGAGCTTGCATTAAGCTACTAGAAGGGGCCGAAACTGCCGACTCCTGTCTGAGACCTGCAATCAGGGAGTCCTGAGCACCTAACCTGCTAAACACTTCTTCAAACCTTGCTGCAACTGAGCTGAGTAAGCTACCAAGGTACTGACTGATTTAGAATATTTGTGTTGAACTGGTCTTGGTCAACGGAAGGAGAATCATCCTGTCCCTCTTGCGGTACCTTATGAGGTATCCGGTCCCTAGAAGTTAATGGAATGGGACTGGTAGGGCAATAGGAAGAATTCCCTCCTTGAGACCTTGGGATTGAAGGTTTGGAAAGCGACTTTATTTTAGTTTTGATATGTGTATGAACCTCTGGTGACTGCCCAGGCCTTGGCATTGTCTCTGATCTGCCTTTAAGCAAGGTTTTACCCGCAGGTTTTTTCTTTAGTTTAGGAATCACAGAGAAGGAGTGCAACCTGGGAGGGGGCAAACCTCCTGTGAAACCCATGAAGGAATTGGAAGTAGAAGGAGAGGAAGAATCAGAGTCACTCAAGGAAAGATCCGGTGACTAACTAAGCTAGCCTCATTAACACTGTTACCTGTACCCGTGTCTAGTGTAACGGGCAAATCCTCAACCACTTCAAGTGAGACTTCCTCTAGTCCAAGGTCCGGCAATTCCGCCTCTTGCTGTTCAATAACTGAGTCTTGGATTGATTTGATAATCGGTGCCGCTACTTTTGGATCGACGTATCCGGCAGATTTCCGGCTGGGAAGAGCAAAGTCGCCATATCTCGGGACAGAATATACGGCTTAGCCTTCCCTACGTTCCGTCCAAACCCTCCAAACCCAGATCTTGAGGGCGGAGAGTGCAGCATCCTTAATAGACTGCTCAGCCTGTAATGCAAGGAATGTGTCAATACCAAGTAAATTCCTTGAACATTATTCTATAATTATTGAATAATCAATGTAATTTAATTTAAAGAAATTTTAATTGTTCATTTATTTTATTTCATTTCAATATTTTTTTTTTTTTTTTTTTTTTTTTACAATAAACATAGAACCAGCAGTGCGGTAACTTACGAAGAGGTAGCCTGATGTAACCAAGTCGTAGCGAGGCAAAACAGTTTTCATGATGCTAGACCACGGAATCAGGAAGCAGCACTGCACAGGGGGCGTGGCCCCGACAAACGTCATGGTGGCCGCACGGATCTTGACAGAGCAGCACTACAGCCGGCAACCAGACACTGAGAGGCCTGTAAGTGCAATAATATATAAGAAACAATTGCACACACTTAATAGGATAATGGAATATATTTCTTTTTTTTTTTTTTTTTTTTTTTTTTGTGTGTGCCGGAGCATTCCGGGCTATAAATTAAAGAAACGTAAAGGGTATATATTCATATGTTAACGTCCCGGGGACTGTGTAAGGAAAAAAACCACCCGGAGTTGTATACCGGAGCTGTATGACCCGGTGGAGAGGGGGGGTACACGAAATAACCCGGGACGGCCACATGAACTCGCAAGTTCCGTGGCAAGAAAATAAAAAATAAAAATAAAAAATAAAAATAAAAATAAAGATAAAAATAATGATAATAAAAACTAAAATAACAAATATAATATCTCCGCCTACGGAAGAGTAACTTCCGTAAACATAACCCTCAATGACTCCGGGTAGAGGCCGGAATCTAAACCCGCCTTATGCGGAGAGGGAATGTTTTAGGCGGGTGGATGTAAAGCTCCGGGAGTGAAAGAAGCAGAGCGCAACAATCCACGGAAGCCGAGGCTGAAACGCAGGGTGCGACTAACAACTCTGGAGGCGGTCGGCTAAGAAGCGACACTCCCCAGCCCAAGGTCCTGGGAGACCCACTACACCTCCCCCTCCGCTGGTGGGACCGGCCGTCAGCGACAAACAACGAGAGCGGCACCCAACTACGGGGAGTCCCACGAGAGGGGGAGGGAGGGAGGGCTGAAGGGGGGACGATCACGTGACCAGCGATTCCGCGAATAAAGGATCACGAGGAAAACGCAGGCAAAGCCTATGAAGGCTAGCTGCCAACCGAACACCCAAATATACATAGACAAAATAAAATCAATTACTTAAAGCTAAGGGAAAAAAACATGCTTTAACATGGGGTAATGAAAATAAGGGGCGAAAAATATAAAACGCAATGGAGGCCACTCGATGAGAGTGGGCGCAACAAGGAAAAATTACTTGCTTACCGACAAAACGAAAACAAACGGTAAGCTGACGAAAAGAAAAAGGGGAATTCTTGAATGGAAAATACCAAACTAAAATAAAAGGGGGGAGGGGGGAACGGTAGATAAACATCGAAGCACGAAACAAAGAAACGTGCACGAACGCCGACCCCCTTGAAAAACAGGAAATCATGAAAATAATAAACGTAGATCAAACAAGATCGACAAAGCAACTGCCACCCAAGACATAATAAAATATATACTGAAATATCATAAGTTACGAGTATATAAATATAAATATATAGGTACTGAAAGAAGCCCGCTCGAAATTAGTACAAAACAAGGGAACGACGTAATGGCGGCTCGCTACCGCTCGCTACGGGAGGAGACGCCTAACAAAATCCTAAATAAAGGCAAAATCACTCCCTAAATACAGAAAAAGGGCGAACCAGTACTTAACTTGGGTGAAGAGGCAGATTGACGATCCATAACGAAAAAGAATAAAGAAACCAATAAAAAGAACAGATAGCTATAAAAAAGCGTGCAACGCTGGGAGGCTATCGATAAGAATGTCGCCGCAGTCCCCTTCAAACAGGGTAGCTGGGTGTGACCTATAGGTCGGCTCCCCGTTTTCCAGGGTCTTTTGATGAGGAAAAGGCTAATTGGATGGGTTGCTGTGGTAGTGTTTAACACTCAACCCCAGTTCTATACCGACACCTTTTATTTAGGTGAGCGAGTCAGAGACTTCTGACATGTCCAATTTAGCAGTTCTCTGGTATCATAGCATTATTTTACTAGAAATAGTGCTAAAGAGGACACTTTCACGGAGCGACACGGCTGAGCCCAGAAAGTATTTTACTGGGAGCCAATGCAGCTCAGTTAGTGCTGGGGTTATTGTGTCACAGGAATACTTATTTATAGCCCTTTTATTAATCTGGCAGCTCTGTTTTGTACCCCTTGCAATTTTCTTAGTGGTAGTTGGGGAGACCGTAGTATAAAACATTGCAGTAGTCCAACCTTGAAAGTATTTGGTTGCAAATTGCTGTTGTTAAACGTATTTTATAATAAATGCAATGTTTGTAATGTGATAGTTACAGGATCTTACAATATGCAATATGTGGTTCTTCACTGACAATTTATTACCAATAAACATTCACAAGTTCCTCACTGCTGCTACAATATTTATTGTTGACGAACCAGTAGTTATTCTTTTGAAGTGTTCATATTTATGTAGTGCATATCTTTCATTATTGCATCAATTTTACTAGTAATTTCGACAGGAAAATAGAACTGAATATCATCAGATTACAGTTTATACTTAATCTTGTGCTTATTTAGAATTCTAGATAGTTCAGTTGTATAAATATCAAATAGCATTGTCCCCAGAATGCTGCCTTGGGGCACTCCTTTTCTTAGGTCTTGCCTTTCTGATTTCACATTTATAATGTAACCACTGTAAAACCTTCCTGTTTTCTAAGTAGCTTTTGTACCATTTGTGCACATCATCTATGAGCCTACTGCTCTCAGGTCTTCAAGCAGCAGATTTTGGTCAACTGTGGCGAAAGCTGCACTTGGGTCAGGCATAACCAGATGCCACATTTACCATTTGACACAGTTTTTACCATATTTATAATGGTTTACGTACGCTGACTGGTTTTTTTTTTCTGCTTTTCTCATAATTTTTTTTCGAAGCCATTCCTAATTAATTTCTTGAAATTTACTGAGTTTGTTATTTCTTATTGTGATCACCCGGAGATCTGGAGAGTCCTTTTCTAAACTATGACAGATTCTTTCTATTTTTCCTTCCAACTAAATTGTCAGGAATTTTCTATCCTGTAAGGGGGGTTAGTGTCATCAGTGGACCTTGTGCAGTGTACTGTAGGCATTATTTCAGGTTCTTTGCAGCGTGCCTTCCTTATGCCCTTAGCTGCAACCCCTTTTGTTCCTTTTACTGTATCTCCTTTCATATTCTCTTTTCTTCCATCTTACTTTCCACCCTCTTCTAACAATTGATTCATGGTGCAACTGCTTCGAGGTTTTCCTCCTGTTACACCTTTCAAACCTTTTACTGTTAATTTCAGTTTCAACGCTGAATGATCTCATAGGTCCCAGTGGTTGGTCTTTGGCCTAAATTCTACAGTATTCAATTCATTCCATTCAATTCAATTCAGGATTTTTCTCTTCACTAAACATTTCATTGTAATATATTTTCGTGCCTTTCATAATCATGTCATTGCAGTACTGATTTCTGGCTGTTTTAGACTGACCAATTTTCACTACTTGAGTCTTTCGATCTTTTCCATAGACCTTCCATTTTTCTTTTTCTTAGCTACACGTAATTCACTGTTTAATTCCATTTGGAATTTTCTGTAACTATTACCTGACCTGTTACTGATGGACATTTATCATTGTAGTTTAACGCCAGTATACTTTTGCTATAGACTGTAAAAGAGCTTAGACATACTTTGGTCGCCTGTCAAGGTAGTACTATTATCCCTCAAATGACACCCTAATGTTTAAGATCTGGGAGTTTGCGATCGAAGGATATCTGATGTGTAAGTATAAGCTTTTATGTCTTCTGAGGCGCTGTAAGCTGAATCTTTATTTTGGGGCCACTTTATAATGGCAAAACTGCCAGTGTTATTGTTTTTGACAAAGGCCATTTGAATAACGGCAATGTAGAAGTCTTGCCAGTTTTTGAATAAGAATGGTGTAGACTATCGTAATCCTTGGAAAAGTTCTCTCTCTCTCTCTCTCTCTCTCTCTCTCTCTCTCTCTCTCGTAGTTAGAAGCTTCGGAAATTCTCTTCCTCTCTCTCGTGAGCTGAACTACGTAGTCAACTAAGCATCAACTATCTCTCTCTATGGAGGAGGTATGGAGTTCCATTCGACAATGTCTGTGTGTGTGAGAGAGAGAGAGAGGGCGTAATTGCTGGATGGTTAACAACTGAATTGGCTGTTGGTGGGTTCTGGGTTGTCTGTTGGAGATCAGAGTTCTGTGTTTGGAGTAAGTCATTTAGCCAGAAGCTGTGATAGTGAGTAGTGTTGGCAGCATTCTAGTGAAGGCATTGGAATTCGTTTGAGTTGTGTTTTGTTGATTTGTTGTTAGTTATTGTTGAGCTTGGTGTTGTTGCTTAAAGTTGTGCCTGTGATGTTGTGATTTTTTGTGTTGTTTGTGCAGTGGTCTTTTGTTGTTTTGTTGAGTTTTTGTTGTTATATGTGAGGTTGTGTTTTTGGTTGTTCGCTGTGTTGTTGAGTTGGGTGGTTGTGCTTCCGGTTGGTTGCTGACGTTGTTAAGGGTTGTTAATCTTTGTGTTGTGGTTGTTGAGTGGGTCCCTTGTGTTGTTGTGTGCGTTGTTGGGTGGTTGGTTTGGATTTTTGTTGTTGTTGTTGCTATCTCAGTGACCTTGACCAGTGGACAGCACAGCATAGACCGGAGTATCTGGAGGGGTTGGTAAGTACATGTGTTTTTGTGTGTGTGTGTGTAGGTCAATTGTCCTGCGTGTATGCTGCAGTGTAAAGAGGAAAGTGTGACAGAGGTGAGTTTGGCAGCTGGATTGATTAGGTTTATGTAGGGGGGATTTGCCACTTGTTTTTTATAAGCTTGTGATCCCGCCACACTCTCTCTCTCTCCCTCTCCCTCTCTCTCCCTCTCTCTCTCCCTCTCTCTCTCCCTCTCTCTCGTTGTTAGAAGTATGGAAATTCCTCTCTCTCTCTCTCTCTCTCTCTCTCTCTCTAGTGAATATGTAGCTGACATAGATATTAATGAAGCTGATATTGTGCAGGCTATTAATGAAATTAAAAATGGAGCTGCTGCAGGGCCTGATGGAGTCCCTGCTATTTTGTTAAAGAAAGTAGTTCATTCTATCGCAAAGCCACTTGCAATATTATTAAGACAAAGTGTAGATACAGGCAAGATTTATGATGAGCACAAATTAGCATATATTACCCTACCTTCAAAAGTGGATCAAGACTAGAGGCAAGTAATTATAGGCCCGTGAGTCTAACATCATCATATTATGAAAGTGTATGGAAAGGGTAATGAAGAAAAATATTATGAAACATTTAATAAAAAATAATTTGTTTAATAAAGGACACAACATGGTTTTGTACCCGGAAAAAGTACACAAACCCAACTGTTAGTCCACCGTGAGAACATATTCAAAAATATGAAAAGCGGAAATGAAAACAGATGTGGTTTATCTAGACTTTGCAAAAGCTTTTGACAAAGTAGACCATAATATATTAGCGAAGAGAATTAAAAAACACAATATCGTGGATAAAGTAGGAAGATGGTTAAAAGAATTTTTACACAACAGAAAACAGATAGTTATTGCAAACGACGAGAAATCGGATGAAGCCAAGGTAATATCCGGTGTGCCACAAGGTACGGTGTTAGCTGCAATACTGTTTGTTATTATGATTGAAGACATAGACAGTAATGTTAAGGATTCGGTAGTGAGTAGTTTCGCAGATGACACAAGAATAAGTAGAGAAATTACTTGTGATGAAGATAGGAACGCTCTACAAAGAGACCTTAACACAGTATATGATTGGGCAGAGGTAAATAGGATGGTATTTAACTCTGATAAATTTGAATCAATAAATTATGGAGACAGAGAAAGAAAGCTATAGCATATAGGGGACCTAATAATGAGACAATCACAAATAAGGAAGCAGTTAAAGACCTTGGTGTGATGATGAATAGGAACATGTTATGCAATGATCAAATAGCAATTCTGTTGGCAAAATGTAAAGCAAAAATGGGAATGTTGTTACGGCACTTCAAAACAAGAAAATCTGAACACATGATTATCGCTTTATAAAACATATGTTCGTAGTACCACTTGAATATTGCAATATGATATGGTACCCACACTATCCAAAGGATATTGCACAAATGGAGAGTGTACAAAGGTCCTTTACAGCTAGAATAGAAGAAGTTATAGACCTTGACTACTGGGAAAGACTACAATCCTTAAAATTATATAGTCTAGAAAGGAGAAGAGAACGCTACATGATAATTCAGGCATGGAAACAGATAGAAGGAATAGCAGAAAATATCATGGAACTAAAAATATCAGAAAGAGCAAGCAGAGGTAGATTAATAGTGCCCAAAACTATACCAGGAAAAATAAGGAAAGCACACAGGACATTAATCCACTACGCACAGCATCGATAATGCAGCGTCTATTCAATGCGTTGCCAGCTCATCTGAGGAATATTATATCATAGGAGTGAGGGCGTAGATGTGTTTAAGAATAAGCTCGACAAATATCTAAACTGCATCCCAGACCATCCAAGATTGGAAGATGCAAAATATACCGGAAGATGTACTAGCAACTCTCTGGTAGACATTAGAGGTGCCTCACACTGAGGCGGGGACCTGGGGGAACCCGAACGAACTGTAAGGTCTGTAAGGTCTGTAAGGTCTCGGTGAAAACTGAGTGACGTAGTCAAACTAAGCTTCAACTACATAATTAAAATGTCTTGATCTGTTTGTTTGGTAAAGCATCAGTGCATTTTTAGCATATTTTCCACGTTGCTTTGTCACCCAGTAACGTAACGTCGTTAGCCAGCCGATCAGAGGGTCGGTTCCTCCTCATTTGTTCGAAAAAGGAAGGCCACAGAATTCTCTGATTGGTCCAGAAGGTGTTCCAGGCATCCGTGGTTTGTCAGTGCTGTGATATTCGTAGGATTTTACCAAATTTTTTGGACTTTTTTTGTGGAAAAAGGTACGTTTTATTGAAGTTTTTAGCTGTCCAGATACCTGGTCGTATGGCCGACCAGTTTCCAGTAGGGAAACTGGATTTGAGTTCCAGTAATTGATTAGTGATTCTGGAATTAGAATTATGAAGGTAGTACGTCCCCAAGTTGTAAGTTGTTCAAAGAACTGGTCAATATGGCTGACCAGTTCCTGTAGAGAAACTGGACTTAGAGTTCCAGTAATAGATTAGTGATTTCTGGAATATTCCTAGAAAGAGGACTCCCACTGAACGAGGTCTTTGGTCTGTCTAAATAAAGTTATGAAGTAATCACGTCCCCAAGTTGCAAGGTGTCCAGATAAATGGTTACTATCCATGGCTTTCCGTTTTCCAGATCGAAACTGGACTTGGTTCCAGTAAATGCTGCGGATAGGAAAATGATTAAATGATATTTAGGTAGGATGGAAGCAATGGGTTCAATTTATAGTACCTACATTTCCACGACCTCTTGGTCAGTCCTCGTTTAGTGCAACGAGATTGTAAGCTAACATTATGAGGTATCAGTTGATGGTGATTTAGTACTGCTTCCCGACCATCATTGAAATAGTTTGAAATGTGATCATGTTTATCCTAAGTGGTTACAAATTTTTGCGGTATGATATTTGACAGTTTGAAGTCCCTTAATCTCATTGACAATGGTTTTCATGAGAACAACTCTTTTATAGAAGGGGGCGGTGCCTTGTGAAACCGATCTTCCAGGTATATAAATATATATATATCTATATAAATATAATATCTATATATAATATATATATATATATATTATATATATATATATATATATATATATATCCAATAAGAGGTTGAGGCTAGTCCCCATCATGTAGCAGGTGAAAAGGCAAAACAGCTCAATACATGGGTTGCTTTATTGTTGCCAACGTTTCAAGACTATGGTCTCATTTTCAAGGCTATAAAAAACAAAAATAACATAAATTACAAACTTGTCTAGCAAGATTAACAAATTGTACATACGAATAAGCACGAGAGAAAAAAAAATTAAATTTACGTATATTAAAAATTTTGAAATAAAAATCAAATAACTAAAAACACACAATGTATTTAAACACTAAGTGAAAATTGTTAAAAAAAAAAAAAATAAATATATATAAAAAACAAACCTTACAACCCGAGGATCGGTTGCTGAAAGGCCTGCCAGAGCGAGAAGGAGTCGAGATAACCAAGAAAAGAAGACAAGAGTGGGCGGTCTAAGCAATGTATAATGGAACTGCTGTAGTGTTGTTATTCAATGTTGGAACGAGATGCTTAATGGCCAAAGATTCGAGTATAGGGAGTTGGTTTTCATTAGGGCTGGATAAAATTATCTTAAAATCATCGTAGTTGATTCTGCATTTGCATATTTGTGCATGGTTTCTTATATTTGAGAGCTCTGGACTAGAAAGCTTCATCCCTGTGCGGTAACTAATGCCTATGTGTGAGTCGCATCTTACTTGAGCAGTCGGCGAGCGATTCCCACGTAAGTCTGTTCGTTGCACGAACAGCAAGTATACAAGTAAACTAAGCCAGACCGCATCAAAGTAGGCAATTTTTCTTTGTGTCGAAAGAATCCGCCTATGGTTTTTGGATTCCTTATGTTGAATTTCACATCAACTGCTGGGAAATGTTTGTTCATTTATCTCCTCAAATGCGGTATAAAATGAGGTATCATAAGTGTATGGATAGATAACATAATATTTTTAATTTAGAAGCTAGATGTACTGGAGTGGTGGCTGGAAGATTTTCTTGAAACGTTGGCAACCAATGTCTTGAGCTGTTTTGCCTTTTTCACCTGCTATTATATATATATATATATATATATATATATATATATATATATATTATATTATATATATATATAATATATATACACACTATATATTTTCATTTCTCGATGGGGAAATAAGATGACAATTCTTGCAGTTTCTTCTTGCTGGGTCTACTTTTGTATTACTCTTGTCATTCTTGAGTGCTAAAGGAAAAACATTCTCGTTTCAATAACACCGTCATTTGACGTATAATAAGTCGGGAAAACAAATGAATCGAACTTAACATACCAGAGTCAAAGTATACAGGGTCTGCTCACGAGACGGTACTAAAACCTATCCCCGCCCCTTGTGAAATGTCATCAGTTTAAAAAGGACCATATCTTTATGAAAAAAAACTATTTATTACGATAACATTTTCACATAACTATTTTTGCGATGGTATATATTTTCCTCTTATTACATGTTGTCGTACACTACGTTAAATTTAAAGTACAAAGAATGCTCTTTCAAAAACAAAATTATATATGGCACATTACAATAACGATTACTTTCAAACCCACAAGCGCGCACAGAAAAAATTGTCTACGCACAAAAATGTGCAATTATTTCATCCAGGGCGCCTCAGTGGCGTGGTTGGTTTGGTGTTTGCTTCTCACCTCGGTGGTCCGCGGGTTCGATTCTCGGCCATTCCATCGAGGAGTGAGAGATGTGTATTTCTGGTTGTAGAATTTCACTCTCGACGTGGTTCGGAAGTCACGTAAAGCCGTTGGTCCCGTTGCTGAATAACCACTGGTTCCATGCAACGTAAAACACCATACAAACAAACAATTATTTCATCAGTCAACCTATATACATTCACGTTTCGTAGCGTATCTGACTAAGGGATGATGATAAAAAGAAACTGAAAAATGGATTAGAAAGCTGATAAAATTTACTATATAAGCATAAATAAAACTGATATGTGTTCTCAGAAATTTTCGAGAAAATTCTAGGTCAAAGAGCGGACCAAAATTTAAATTTTATGTAAATATTTACCACATTTTCTTACATGATTTTACATCTTATTACATTTTGCCAAATACCATGTAAAAGTACAAAGAATTCCCTTTCAATTGGTATATGACACATACAATTACAATTCTTTTCAAACCCATAATCGCGCACAGAAAAGTTATCTTCGCTCACAAAAATTATAAAAATTAAGCGTTCGTGGGAGATCTGAAATCTAGCCCCGCCCCTTGTGAAACGTCATCAGATACATCCAGCCAGACTGACGAATACCTTTGTACTTTTTTCGAAAATATTATAATCGTTTGAGGCATGCATAATTAATACCTTTATGTATACAGTTTTTTGTTATGTTAAAAACTTTACTTGTTTGGAAGTATATTTATGTGATATGAAGTGCTAATGAGAAATTTGCTGGAAATGTATTCCCTGTATCATTTCTTCATCATTTTTCCTTTGATACCTTATATCATATATGATGTAATTCTTATACTTTTGATATTGTTTTCTTTTTTTGTGGTCAAGTCGTGCAAATGCAACTGCCATTTTTTACATTGCCATATCCACATTTTTTTGTATTTATTGCATAACAATAAGTATTCATAATAAGATTTGGAAAATATAATTAATCTATCATTCTAACTTTTAGCATAAAAAAAGTTGCTTTTCAAAGTGAGGTATGAACACAGTGACAGAACTAAATACATTCTTAAGAATTATTTAAAATCTTGATAATATTACTACCTGAGAGAGAGAGAGAGAAGAGAGAGAGAGAGAGAGAGAGAGAGAAGAGAGAGAGAGAGAGAGAGAGAGAGAGTTTCATGTTATAAAAAATGGACTTGAAGAGAATACAGCAAACCAGTATAGGAGGTAAGTAAATAAATAAGTAAAGAATAAACATATGAAGAAAGCTGGAGTAGCTATATGTGTTCAAACTGGTATATTTTGTGGAATAAAACAGGCTTGGTGACTAAATGAGAGAATGGGTATTTAAAAAATCAAATATGTGACCTCTCTATAGATTTTATCATCAAAATTTTATGCAAAACACCATGTGAATATGGATGAATGTATAAAAACAAGAGTTCTTTGTAAGTAATTCAATGGACAAGCACGGGAAGTGTTTACTCTAGTGACTTCACAGCATTTGGTCCCCCCCCCACTGCCGAGTTGAGCAGACCCTATATACTTTGACTCTGCTGAGCAATGTACACTCCCACGAAATGGCTGCAGGGCTTATTCTGTAATGAGAGGCAATTGCCCCCAGAATATATCAAGGATTGATTTGCTGCTAAACGTTCAATATTCTTCTTTCTGAAGATTGTGTTATATTTTTTTATTTTATCGAGGCCCCTTCTTTTACCAACAGTTGCGTTCAAAGCAAAATTTTAATGCAATTATTGTCCGTCTTCTGCTGAGAAGATTAGCGGTTAGAGAAACACATTTGGCCTTCGTACGTATTTGCTTGCGTCTTAGGGTCTCTCTCTCTCTCTCTCCCAACCCCTACTCCCTACTTCCACCCTCCAAACCCCCCTCTTTCTCTGCCCAATTACAATCTCTCTCCCCCCTCCTTCGAAAGAAATTGGATTGATCTTACGTAAGACACACGCACACTCTCTCTCTCTCTCTCAGTGGGCTTTTAAAACTAGCCGATATAACTATGAATAAGCTGAAGCCCTCTTGGGTATAGGCTGCCATGTTAGAATGTTATACACAGACGTCTTCGTTGTCATCAATACCATCCTGGAATTTGCGAATACTATGTGCAAAATGGGCTCTGGTCTATCTTGCTTAGAGTGGGGGTCTGAGCCCCTCTTTTCTTTTAAACAGATTTACTTTATTCCTCTCACCGCTGGGGCGTGGGGGACTGTGGAGGAACAGCCTCCCTCCCTTCAGGGGAAGTTGTACAATTGGAACTACTTCTTCTTCAGAAGTTCAGAGGCGAATGTGCAATGCATTGCTGCCCTGATATTGTTCGCCTTGCATTTACTATGTTTTTTTTTTTTTTTTTGTTTTATCTCTTTGTTATTTATTTTATAAACATATAAGAAGTTGGGGGTGGGGTCTACTTTCAGTATTAACCTTTACCTCGTTTTACTTCTTCCCAATGAACACCTTTGGAAGTTTAAAGAATTTAAAGTCAGTGGCTCCTTTTTTGGGCTTGTTCCATTTGAATTGGTTTCATCTCCTGAATAATAATAATAATAATATTCAAATTTTGACAATATTGAGACAATCTCAATGTAAGGCTTGTAGGTTCATTTCTTCGTCTAATCTATCTAAGTAATAACAATCGTGTTTCTCAGTTTGTACAGTTAGGGTCACATTTTAGCCTTCCCTTTCTAGTCGATGTTGAGTAGCTGGTGATACTGACAGCCATCGGTGAAGTAGTGTCTGACTTGACCCCACGGTCCAGATAGAACAGGTCAGCCAGACAGCTCCCTAATTTTAAGCCTCTTCTGCGCACCTACGACATCTGATGGAGCGTGGTGGTAGGTCTAACACACCGTCAAGAAATTTATTATTATTTTTTTTTCTAGAAGAACATGTTTGTGAAAATGTGATCTTTCAAGTGTCAAAAGACTGTAAGTAAAACAACATTTGCCTTTTGAAAATATTTTATCAAGTTACAACTTTCATTTTTTTTTCTGAGTGTCTGATATCTTGATAAAAAAACTAAAAAAAGGCAGTAACATCGTCAGGAACTTCTATATCAGACTCTATCAATTCAAAGCAAAGCTTTTTAAAACGATGTTTACCCTCCATGAGTGCTATCCCGTGTGTTACGGGTTCTCATTGATAAGCTGAGGGTAATTAACATTAGTTTATTAAACAAGTTACTAAAATAATATACAGCATTGACGAGCCAACATGTGGATATCGAGGGAGAATTCGCAAGTCCCTCTGGTCACGTGACTTACCCAAACATAAACAACAGATATCATTCACAAACTTAGACAGCGTACCCAACAATATTCGTATACTGATTACTTACAATATCTAGATCACAACATTCACATATTGTTACAGCGTGTACAGATTAGAGATCTCCCGCATTAGTACTAAATGCGAAAGAAAGAAAAAAAAAAGAATTACTAGAAGGTGCATGCAAACTCCTCCCTACTAACAAAGTCTATCCAAGTATCATTCATTGGTACTTCTTTATTCTTATTTCCTAAATCAGGGTATTTCACACAAAATGTTTTGACAATATATCCTACAATGTATTTAAGAGCCTCCTCCTCAATTACTCACTCGATATCTTTTTTTATTTCTGTGTTTGCTCTCAAAAGGTTTTCTTCCTCATCAAAATCTAAATTTCTAAACATCTGTGCTGTTAGACATATTTCTAATGCTAACTCCCTTTCTTTTGTTACATACTCACCTTCATTGGGAGATTCAAGGGTTTTTCAACTGAGATGATGTTACACTTTTCACTTCTTACCTTCATTTCCTTCCCTAACAACAATTTTTTTATGCCTGAATTTAAAATTCACTGCATTTGGATGATCATGATGACCATCCATGTCCTTATACAAAGAAATGTTCAAGGCAATATTGATTTAATCTTTGTGTTAGCAAAGATTAAATCAACATTAAGTAAATCAATGGTGGATTTACATGAAAAAATTATTCCTTTCTCCAGAAGGAATATATATATATATATATATAATATATAATGTATATATAATATTATATATTAATATTCTATATATATATATATATATATATAATAATATAATATTCTTTTGCCTTTTGTTTGTTTGTTTGTATGGTGCTTTTACGTTGCATGGAACCAGTATGGTTATTCAGCAACGGGACCAACGGCTTTACGTGACTTCCGAACCACGTCGAGAGTGAACTTCTATCACCAGAAATACACATCTCTCACTCCTCAATGGAATGGCCGAGAACCGAACCCACGACCACTGAGGTGGAACGCTAATACCATACCAACCACGCCGCTGAGGCGCTATTGAAAAAACGAAAAACTCCATTGTAAAATACCCACGTTTTCCAAAAGAAAAGCCATACAAAGAACAGTGGGTACATGCCTGTTGTCGTGCTGACAGAATTAACATCGTGTTCTCTGATGTTCCCCGTTTAATCAAATTAGTAAGAAATAGTTTATTGACTGGTTTTTTCCTTAATAATGAAGAGTGTATTTCAGCTTCTAACATACGAGAAATACTTAGTAAAACCAAAACAGACTATGGGCTTGCATATAAGATCAGTGGAATGCATTTAAATGTAACTGGTCAACAAAGACAGCGTGTTAAATTAGCAGTGAAACTGGTGTCTACATCATGTGCCAATTCAGTAAAATATTTGGAGAAAGGAGACTGTCGAAGTGTCAAAACTGGAGTGAAACGTCCAATTTTATTCTTTTAATATAATGAATGATTGGCTCGACACCATGATTCTTCGTGCATGTATGGAGAGTTTGGTAAAAAGCACTGCTTTTGGTATTGATGTAGAAAAACAAACAGGTAAATTAAATTGCTCAAGGTCATTGAGTTAATGAGTATTATGAGGACACACACACACACACACACACACACATATATATAATATATATATATATATATAATATATATATATATATATTATATATATATATGTAACTGGTCAACAAAGACAGCGTGTTAAATTAGCAGTGAAACTGGTGTCTACATCATGTGCCAATTCAGTAAAAATATTTAGGAGAAAGGAGACTGTCGAAGTGTCAAAACTGGAGTGAAACGTCCAATTTTATTCTTTTAATAATGAATGATTGGCTCGACACCATGAATTCTTCGTGCATGTATGGAGAGTTTGGTAAAAAGCACTGCTTTTGGTATTGATGTAGAAAAACAAACAGGTAAATTAAATTGCTCAAGGTCATTGAGTTAATGAGTATTATGAGGACACACACACACACACACACATATATATATATATTATATATATATATATATATATATATATATATATATATATATATATATGTGTGTGTGTGTGTGTGTGTGTGGTCCTCATAATACTCATTAACTCAATGACCTTGAGCAATTTAATTTACCTGTTTGTTTTTCTACATCAATACCAAAAGCAGTGCTTTTACCAAACTCTCCATACATGCACGAAGAATTCATGGTGTCGAGCCAATCATTCATTATTAAAAGAATAAAATTGGACGTTTCACTCCAGTTTTGACACTTCGACAGTCTCCTTTCTCCTAAATATTTTACTGAATTGGCACATGATGTAGACACCAGTTTCACTGCTAATTTAACACGCTGTCTTTGTTGACCAGTTACATTTAAATGCATTCCACTGATCTTATATGCAAGCCCATAGTCTGTTTTGGTTTTACTAAGTATTTCTCGTATGTTAGAAGCTGAAATACACTCTTCATTATTAAGGAAAAAACCAGTCAATAAACTATTTCTTACTAATTTGATTAAACGGGGAACATCAGAGAACACGATGTTAATTCTGTCAGCACGACAACAACATGTACCACTGTTCTTTTGTTATGGCTTTTCTTTTGGCAAACGTGGGTATTTTACAATGGAGTTTTTCGTTTTTTCAATAGCGCCTCAGCGGCGTGGTTGGTATGGTATTAGCGTTCCACCTCAGTGGTCGCGGGTTCGGTTCTCGGCCATTCCATTGAGGAGTGAGAGATGTGTATTTCTGGTGATAGAAGTTCACTCTCGACGTGGTTCGGAAGTCACGTAAAGCCGTTGGTCCCGTTGCTGAATAACCATACTGGTTCCATGCAACGTAAAAGCACCATACAAACAAACAAACAAAAGTGTACTAGAACAGCCAAATACTTCGCAGTTACTTGGCATTATCAATGGTAGAATGAATGAATGAATAAAAAGATATATGGGAACCACAAGTCCTATAGTCTACCTTACAACAATGGGTAGTATATTGTTTTGGTTAACCAGATGTTATTATTATTGGGGGAACGCTTAATTTGGTCTCTGTGAATTCCCTTACAGAGCCATGCATGCCCAGAACATCGACTCATTCAGGTTTATGACTGAATTGTTGTTTTTCCATACTCTACACATGCGTTATATGTGCTTACTATGTTAATTATATGTATACATATGTAATAATTACATCTATTAAATTTACAAGATCTGTAAATATAAACCCATGACCTGAGGTCATGGCATTAGGAGAGTTCTATGTGACCAAAGCAGACCTAGATTACGCTATGCGCTGTCTGCATAGCCTGATCTAGCTCAAAGCTTTGTCAACATTTTATGTTTATGATAACTTTGCACAACAAACTTCCATGGGAAGCGGTTGACCTGTTAACCTACGCCGGAAACTTGTAACTTCCGAGCCGGCGGACTACGTATGTTTTTTTATATGAATTGCTGAGATAGCTAATGTTCCGCTATCGACGCGATGCTTTAGAATGGCAGTTCCGCGCCAACCATCAAACATATCGGTCTTCCGACCGAGCTGCATCTCCTAGTATGGAGTTACAGAATAAAGTGTTATCTTTGTTCAACTTGCCTGTTGAATCATCTCCTTTAGTCAAGAAAGAACCACTCTACTAAGATATCCAAGGGAGATGAGAGGAACCAAAAATACTTACGAATGACAGTCGTAAGGAGAACACACAACAAAGTCTATCGCCAAGCGATAAGACTTACATGTGGTGGCAGCGTATACGAAGAATATAATTAACAAGACCCCATACAGCCGACCGAAGGTCTACAAGAACTAACTTCCACCTTCAACATCAAACTAAACAGAGGAAACGGGATCTTCAATCAACGCAACAGTTTATGAAGACGCAACTATGTCCTTCATCGAGAGGAATACAAGCATTTAACACCGACGTTTGAGCAACTGTTGTCACTTATCTTCGAGAATCTACACCGGACGAGAGCAGCATCGAACATCAACGGAAAGAAGAAAACAACACAGGGAACATCACCCGATCACGAGCAAGGACGCAGAGTGTACAGCTAGACGCAAGTAGTGCAAGGACGGAGGCTGTGACTCATCAATCTTGGACTTCTCCACCGCATCGGTGCACTGAGAGAAGACCGTGACGTCATCACGACTTCCGACGCGAGACTTAGACAGGAACTGAGACGTCATCCCATGTCAACAATCCTTCGCAATAATCTGGAGCTAAGTACCATTTTTATCTATTCAGGTCTTTTCCTCAGTGAAGTGTTGTTCATCAAGAGTCGATCATCCAGTATTCTGGGGGTGAGTTGTTCGCCATATTAATCTTCCTTCATTACAGAATCAATCTTCAACTACGAGTTCTCGCCCGCAGATTAATTTTTTTTTCTCTTCTCGTTGTTATTAACCGTTTCTTGCAGGAATTCTCCGTATAATATTTTATCATATTATCGTATTTTTATATCTTTTGGGGGATTTTCCTATTATTATAACACTTATACAGTACATTGCTTATGCGTTTACGTAGTGGTCGAGTGTACTCTTATAGATATTTTTGATAGGATTGCAAGGAATAGAAGTGATAAGAAAAAAGTGAAAGTCGAAATGGCAACTACTCCGGCTGGCAACCCCAAGTGGTGGGACTCTCGTTAGCGCGAGGTCAGCGATTGTCCCTTTTCAAGGTCGGGTCAATGGGTTCCTGCCTCAAAATGTTGAGGCATGGATCATCTGTAGACGCTCATCTAAAAGCAAAAAGCATCACAGACCCAGCAGTACAATTACAGGAGGCCAAGAGCTTCATTGACTTTGCAAAAGGTTGACGCAAGTGCGTATCTAAGGGGGGTTTCTTTCCAAGAGGCGCTTACATGGGACGAGTTCAAAATTAGATTACGTGCCGTGTATGGGGGTGAAGAGGCTTTAGATGTAGTATTGGCATGAGAAATATCCTTAACCAAGCCTCCATGACTCAGCTCAATGTTGTCGAGCGGGCGGCGCTAATTGCCGACCGGCTAAATGAATATCAGGATAGTTTAAGTAACTCCGGGTGGGTTGCGGAGGTGCTAAAATCAAAGTGAAAGATTTTATCCGTTTTGATCTACCTTACGTCTATCACTGCAATGTTGCCTGAAGCGTTAGTACGGTGTTTTGATAAAAAATTGCAGCCGACAGTACGGAATTAGATGTGTATAAACAAATAAAAAAACACATGTCTAAATGTACCGACCTAGATCCTTCGCTCATTCAAGTTTTTGCAAAAAATGAGAACAAGCCACAACAAGTAAATGTGGTACATAATAATAATCAAGTTGCAGGGATGGTTTGTTATAACTGTAAACGACCAGGTCACATGATTTCAGACTGTCGGACGCATTTTGTTCAATACACAATAGTTCAACTCATTCATATAACCGTTGCTACTCGAGGAATCAACAGCAGAATGCTACAAACACGCAACCAGTTGCCAGTGCAAATAAAAAGAAGGATCCTCAGTACTATAAGAAGAAACAACCAACGGAAATTCTGCACAACAGCAGAAACAAACAAATCGTGCTTCAGGTACCTCTGTTCCTGGGCCGTCTAGCCAGAACTCGCAAGGGCAAGCGAATTTTCAAGGTGTGATAAACAAAACAAATACCACGTAGTTCACTCCAAGGGGGGGAGAGGGCGATGTTGGGTCATCAATATCAACATTTTTGTATTCAAATAATCAGTTTAATCAAATTTATCAGATCATTGTGAGACAATTGATTTTCCTATGAAAACACACGGCCGAATCAAAAAAATCTGTGCAGGTTCCCGTAGATTTGCAACAAATTCATGCAATTATTAGTCAAGACGAGTTGCGACCAACCTTACATGCAGTAAATTTGGACCATAGTCATTCACTTTGTTCTTTGATTTTGGTAGTCCACGTAATATCATGGATTTAAGAACTCATCATTACTCTTTTCAAATTTCCCTATAGAAAAGTCCGGAATAAATGGCTCTCAGGCATTGGGAATAATGAATTAAATGTTGTGGGCGTAACTCATGTACAGTACAAGGTCGGTAAGCGCACGTTTGCTGATACCTTTGTTGTTGTACAAAACATTAATATGTATCCCGCAGTAATTATCGGATACCCGTCTATGGGCACTCAAAATATTATCTTAGCACCTGCAAAACACGGCGTATATATCAAAGGGAAATTCTATAGGTCTTCTACTACCCTAAAATCAGTTTTAGATAATAAAGAGACAGACAGAGTTGTCACTTACATTACGGAACCAATCACCTGTCTCATGAACCAAGAAATAATACAGGCAACCCAACAGAATCTCGCTCACCCGTAATATCAGCTGCACGCAAACTCTCGAGCCTAACGTAACTTCAAATATATTAGTGCGTGTAAAGAGAACCTTGCCAGGATCTGAAACATTAATCCTTTCCGAAACTCTGAGAACACACGGATTGATCCGTCACACAAGCAACCATTTATACAGTCGGCTCACACAACAATGTAACATCGAAGTCTGTAATCATTTGAATACCACTTTAGTAATCCACAAAAATCAACATATCTTGGATGCCGAAGTTTATAAACATCGCATTCTTACCGTAGCTGAGATAAATCACGCTCAATCAGTTGCGGATGAACCCTTTTGCAATCTATAAAGAACAAAATCAATAAGGACATTCAAGAAGAAGAAATTCAGCAGAAATTTTTGAATCTTTTAACTAAATATCATGATGTTTTTTTCACTACGGATGGAACCTTAGGAAAAACGGATGTCATCGAGCATCAAATAAAGGCTCAAGGACAAACAGAAAGTAATCTATGTACCTTCGTACCGACTTCCTATGAAAATTTCAGAATGAGATAACAGAAGAAGTAGGTAAAATGTTAAAAGAAGGAGTCATTAGGAAATCAAACAGCCCTATAATTTTCCGTTAATAGTAGTACCGAAAAAAAGATCGAACTTGGCGGATATGCATAGATTTTCGTCGTTTAAATGAAGAAACAATCCCTGACAGATTCCCAGTACCATGTACCGATGATATCCTATCCTTACTAGGCCAGAATAAATATTTTCACAAGCCTAGACTTACTAAAAGGATTTCATCAGATTCCGTTGGAACAAGAGAGTATCCCATACACTGCCTTCAGCACAGCCAGGGGACATTATGAATTTTTGCGTATGCCTTTTGGTTTACGTTGTGCTCCTATAACTTTTACTCGTATGATAACATCGTGTTTGGAGACTTGTTGGGAGATATCCTACATGCCTACATGGACGACCTAGTAATCTTTCCAACACATTAGAAGAACATTACGTAAATTGGAGTTAGTGCTACAAAGATTAAGGCAGCATAATTTAAGGGTAAAGATAAGTAAGTGTGAGTTTTTTAAAACAGAACTAGTCTAGTCTAGTTTCACGGTTTCTAGTGAAGGTCTTAAAGTCGTCCATGATAAGGTGTCGGCTATCCGTAACTTTCCGATACCTACTAACGTCAAGGGAATACAGCAATTTTTAGGATGTAGCGGCTACTATCGCCGCTTCATCCGCAACTACTCAATCATAGCCGCTCCCCTAAACCGATCTTATAAAAAAGGCGTAGATTTCGTATTGGTCTGAAATTCATCAACAGGCGTTCGATAAAGTGAAAGATGAACTGTGTAGTTCTCCTATCTTGAAATTTCCTGACTTCGGTAAGGAATTTTTCATAGCAACAGACGCCTCAGACCTAGGAGTAGGTGGGGTATTGCTTCAACAATATGATAAACAGTTTTTCCCTATAGCTTTTTATTCACGTAAACTGAGACCTTCCGAAAGTAAATATGCAGTAATAGACAAGGAAGGGCTCGCTATTGTTAATTCACTCGTGCACTTTAAATTCATAATATACGGTTACCCCGTCAAGGTTCTCACTGATCATAAGCCCCTAACCGACTTCTTTAAAGGCTTTAGTCACAGCCCCAAGCGAACTCGGTGGCACATGATCATTCAGGACTTTGGCGCGAGGATCGGGGTATTTACCTGGAAAGCAAATATCATTGCTGATGCATTATCACGCAACCCCTCTTCATCTTGTACCGAGCCATTAGCTGAATTAATAGATATCTCAACCTCCACGCCCATTGTTAAAACTATATCTGAACAGGAAGATCTGGGCTGGAGTGCTGAACTATTACAGACGGAACAAAGAAAAGATCCGCAATAGAAAAAATCATCATTGCGTTAAACGGAAATCCGAAGGAAAAGGAATACCTAAGTATAAGCAGCAGAATTATATCATACAGGACAATATCCTGTGTAGATCCGTGACGAGGAAAACCCGCAACACACCGCAGTTGAATAACAACCAGGTGGTGGTGCCTATCTCACTCATACCCACTGTCTTAAAGTGGTTGCATGAAAATCCACTGCGGACACCCGGGTTATACCTTGATGTCACAGAAAGCCAAATCCTTATTTTATTGGCATACGATGCTTACAGATATAAAAAAGCACATAGCAAATTGTCGCACTTGTCAAGAATACAAAGGGCACACGAAGACACCTGTCAGCCTAGGGGCTTACCCGTGCCAAATCAACCCTTTGAAAGAGTACATTTAGATTTATTAACAGGATTTTACCGAGTCAGACAGAGGAAATAAGCACTCCTATTATATAGACGCTTTGACTCGATATACAGAACTTATAGCGCTTAAAACTTAAAAACCAAAAACGCGGTCGAGTGCGCTAGGAAGTTTTACGAGTGCTACATTGTAACATGGAATTCCACACATCATTATCTCAGACTCGGGCGGGGAGTTCAATAATCATTTCTTAACTCCTTGTGCGAATTGTTTGTATAAAGAAAATCAATACATGATCTATCACCCAGAGTCTAATGGGCTAGTGGAAAGGGCAAATCGTAAGGTTTTAAACATTTTAAGGGTCACCTTAGGGGGGGCAGACCCCAACTGGGACAATTGCCATACCTGCGGTACTAAGCACACTTAATCACTCGTATCAGTGTCTATTAAAATGACACCGCACGAGGCACTGTACGGTATCCCGGCCCGAACGCCTTTCCACATCTTAAAGCCTACAACTAATTTAAATCAAATCCTCTAAAGGATGTTATGGATGCAAGCATAAGTCGATATAATATAATTCGTAAGAATTTAGAAGAAGCACAAATCATAATGAAAAAAAATCATGATAAAAATAGCTAAGCCAACCTAGAACATATTGGCCGTGGGCGATCAGGTATACATTACAAGGTATACGGTACGTCAAAGGTTTAAATTTTATAAACTGACATCCTAAGTTTGAAGGCCCAGTTTAACATTTTAGAAAATTTAAATGGCCAAATAGAGTTAGGGTTGGGTTTCAAAATTGTATCCAAACCCACTGATGTGAAATAGTCCCATTGGCACATATCAGAATCTAAAGAAAGGTATGGATGGAGTGAGGGAAAAAATGGTTGTATTTATGAAATGAAACTGTAATAATAATATTATATAATCTATTAATCATATTGTAAACCTATTCTTTTACGCGAGTTATTACATATGTTTTACTCATTGCAGGTTTCAAAAATGAATCTGTTATTGTTAGGAGTGATATTGTGTATTCAGACATCTTTGTTGTATGGAAAGAGCGCTAGGACGAAAGAAATAGAATTTAATCATGGCTCGATTATCGAGAGAATAGATGATGTATTCAACGTGTCAAGTAATATTGTTATAGAAGTAGATATGCATGCGATTTTCTTGCCTGAAGATGACGTCCTTAACTTAAAGAATGACCTGATGATGGGTTTGCTATTTCCCTTAAGGAAATGCACGAACGTTAATTTTCAATTGCTACTCCAGAGATTTCGCTAGCTCAACACTAAGCGTCACGGAAATGTTGTCTTATGACATACAAAATAAAACCGCCGAGGCAGAAGAACTCGCTCGTGACCTGCTGATGTGGTCTGTGCGGCACAATACTCTTGAAACGCCGCAACACCGCTTATTCTGGCTGGACTAAACATCTTAGGATCAGTTGCGAATCTAGGCTTAGGAATCTCAAATTGGCCTTAAGATAAATAATCAAAATAAAAGAATTGAGTTTTTGCAACCAAAACAGAACTGGCTTTATCTGAACTTCGCAGCCAGTTATCTTCGATCAATCAAATAATGAGTATCGTTAATGAACATTCAAATAATATCGATCAGGTCATGGAAGTTCAACATTTGCTGGCTACGTTAGCTTACTATAGTTCGAAAATAGATCATATCCGTGTGAAAATATCACATTTTATTGAAAAGTCAAAAGATTACGTAGAAGCAATTACGTTAGCAACAAAGGGTGTGTTATCTCCTCACCTCACGCCTATTAAAAGATCTGACGTTTAACTTTGGAAAACGGACGGGAGAAGCTAGGTTATATTCCTTTATTAGATGCCATAAAGTAGAGTTCTATTATAGCCTAATATCAGTCTGCGTTGAAAATTATAGAATTATGATCACAATTCCTTTTGATTCTTCGATGCTTGGCAATCATACAAAATAGCACCGTTTCCTACTTTCATGACGAATAAACTCAAATCCAGTAATATCCAATTTAACGGGGCAATGTACTGATTTCTTCTGATAAGAAATCATTTTACAATCATTAAGACTTAGATAAACTCACTCACTGTTCAGAAGCCATGAATAATAAAATTTGTACAGCTGACTCTTTTGAATTCTATCCTATATCAACGGATTCATGTGAGTTAGACATAATGCTCAAACGGCTCTCTCTCTCATACAAGCGAAGGTTGTCTGGGGAAACTTTATCCCTTTTTTTTTTTTTTTTTTTTTTTCTTTTACGGTAATAAATTCAATTACAGGATGAATAATGGTTCCTGGATCCGTTATGATAAGGCCGGATTCGACATCGTGTGTCCGGACAGTACCACCGCCCATGCCCCTATCTTCGTAGCAGCGATGGTTGTACGGGGACATCTACAAACTACACCGTCAGAGGGGTCAACACGATAATACGTGAGAAGGCGTATTTCGCGAACTACACGTGGGCTTCCACAATCATCCCGTCACTACCTCTCACATACAACGCGCGAGTAGCTCATCGTTTGACGCAACTGGCTGAGATGACCCACGCGTCATCGACTTATGCAGGTGGAGAAAATCTTCGCTACTACATTCTGCTAGCCGTCAGCGTGACGGCCATATTGGTTATCGCCGTCAAACATCTTTGCTTGGCGTAGGCTGAGGCGTAAACAGAAGAATCTCCAAGGGAACGTATTGGCCCGTCTAGATTGGACGTACCCGTTAAACTCAAGTCGTTTGCGTTTAGGGCGCCTGAACCCTGGCCACTTCAGTTCGTGCCTAGGGAATTGTCTGGAATTGTGTTGTGTGTGAAAAGCGGTCCGTATGCTGGCAAAAATGTAGGACAAGAAAGACTCACGCCTTTGCATTTGAACAGTTAAAGTATCTCCAGGGCGCCTAATAAAGCATTATAGCCCAATATTAGACATTAATATATTCCTAAAGGTATTTTTTCGGGCCACCTAAATAAAATATATCAGCCCTATATATTGCTTTTCTGCAGATTTCCATAGTTATACTATTATAACCATTGTAACTTATTATTTATCTATTACAAAGATTGTCAAGTACTCTTTAACAATTTATCCATGATCATGCTATAATCATTATTTAGTAACCATTATTCTTAATCAGGTTACCTGTTATCATATTAATCATGTACTACATGTTTTGATTTTTACCTTTTTATTATTTTTGGTACCTAATCATTCTTATTACCAAACATGGATCTATATTTTCCATGCATTTATCTTTGTTTATGAATATGTCAACAAGGGTATGTAACAGAACCTTTTTATGCATTTATTAACTTATTATGTTATATACCTAGACGTATGTTACGAGCACGCTCCTATGAACAATGTTTAAAGTAATTTTTTTTTTTGTTATTCAAGGCTTGAATAGTAGCAGTCCGAGCCTAATGTAATAATTACATCTATTAAATTTACAAGATCTGTAAATATAAACCCATGACCTGAGGTCATGGCATTAGAGGGTTCTACGTGACCAAAGCAGACCTAGATTACGCTATGCGCTGTCTGCAGTAGCCTGATCTAGCTCAAAGCTTTGTCAACATTTTATGTTTATGATAACTTTGCACAACAACTTCCATGGGAAGCGGTTGACCTGTTAACCTACGCCGGAAACTTGTAACTTCCGAGCCGGCGGACTACGTATGTTTTTTTATATGAATTGCTGAGATAGCTAATGTTCCGCTATCGACGCGATGCTTTAGAATGGCAGTTCCGCGCCAACCATCAAACATATCGGTCTTCCGACCGAGCTGCATCTCTAGTATGGAGTTACAGAATAAAGTTGTTATCTTTGTTCAACTTGCCTGTTTGAATCATCTCCTTTAGTCAAGAAAGAACCACTCTACTAAGATATCCAAGGGAGATGAGAGGAACCAAAAATACTTACGAATGACAGTCGTAAGGAGAACACAAAAAGTCTATCGCCAAGCGATAAGACTTACACATATAGTGTCAATGTCAACTTTTAATGTTGTATAGATATGAATGATCTTCTGTTTTAGCCCGCTATTTTGGTAGGGCAATCAACCCTTGTATGGTTTTGATACTGGAATGTTAATCATTGTGATGGCCTGGTCCGTTAGCCAGTCATTTATGTGTAAGCTTTGATATAATCATCTTGGTCTGGCAATAGGTCGAATCAAGTGGCTTTGTTTTTCCGCATGTGAATGGCCATATTCAGTCCAGAGACATTAATATACCTGCTGTCTGGCTGTTGATGACCTCTTGTTTTTGAGGCATTTAGACATTATTAGAACCCAATTGTCTGTGCTTACGTGTGTGTTGGTGGGGGGGGGGGGGGGGGGGGGGGGGGCGTTCATTATGGACCGTCAGACTGGTAGTATGCCTGTCTATATTCGCATTTTATTACAAGCACATTTTTAACTATGTCTCCTCATTTTCCCATTCTCTCCCCCATGTAATGAAGCCATCATTCACACATTCCTCCCCCCGTCCCCAGGGTCAGGCGTTAGTGCACGAAACGAACTTATTATTATAACAATAGTAATATCCGTACACTTAACCTGACCTGTATTGAATCCGATAGAGTGGAGTCTCTCTTTATTCTCTCTACCTTACTCCAAGTTCATGGAGAGAGAGAGAGAGAGAGAGAGAGAGAGAGAGAGAGAGAGAGAGAGAGAGAGAGAGAGAGACGTCTTGTGTGGGTGGGGGCCGTGTTTGTCTTGTCTCACGGGGAGAGTTTTACTGTCACTATATAGTATATTTTTATAATGTCACTTGGCCTGTACTATTTGTCCTCTCTAATCTGTGAGCGTGTTTTTATGTTTGGCCTCGTTTACGTGTTGAGGAAACTGTCTGCACGTTGTAGTAGTTGTACTGAATCTTTGTAAGCAGCTCTGTTTTTGCTTTTTGCTTAGTTTTCCTGTCTTTATTTTGTAGTAGTTGTACTGAATCTTTGTAAGCCAGCTCTCTTTTTGTTTTTCTTGTTTTTAGTTTTCCTGTCTGCATGTTGTAGTAGTTGTACTGAATCTTTGTAAGCAGCTCTCTTTTTGCTTAGTTTTCCTGTCTTTATTTTGTAGTAGTTGTACTGAATCTTTGTAAGCAGCTCTCTTTTTGCTTAGTTTTCCTGTCTTTATTTTGTAGTAGTTGTACTGAATCTTTGTAAGCAGCTCTCTTTTTGCTTAGTTTTCCTGTCTGCACGTTGTAGTAGTTGTACTGAATCTTTGTAAGCAGCTCTCTTTTTGCTTAGTTTTCCTGTCTTTATTTTGTAGTAGTTGTACTGAATCTTTGTAATCAGCTCTCTTTTTGCTTAGTTTTCTAGTCTTTATTTTGTAGTAGTTGTACTGAATCTTTGTAATCAGCTCTCTTTTTGCTTAGTTTTCCTGTCTGCACGTTGTAGTAGTTGTACTGAATCTTTGTAAGCAGCTCTTTTTTTGTTTAATTTTCCTGTCTTTATTTTGTAGTAGTTGTACTGAATCCTTGTAATCAGCTCTCTTTTTGCTTAGTTTTCCTGTCTTTATTTTGTAGTAGTTGTACTGAATTTTTGTAAGCAGCTCTCTTTTTGCTTAGTTTTCCTGTCTTTATTTTGTAGTAGTTGTACTGAATCCTTGTAATCAGCTCTCTTTTTGCTTAGTTTTCTAGTCTTTATTTTGTAGTAGTTGTACTGAATCTTTGTAAGCAGCTCTTTTTTTGCTTAGTTTTCCTGTCTGCATGTTGTAGTAGTTGTACTGAATCTTTGTAAGCAGCTCTTTTTTTGTTTAATTTTCCTGTCTTTATTTTGTAGTAGTTGTACTGAATCCTTGTAATCAGCTCTTTTTTTGCTTAGTTTTCCTGTCTGCATGTTGTAGTAGTTGTACTGAATCTTTGTAAGCAGCTCTTTTTTTGCTTAGTTTTCCTATCAGGAAATTGTAGTAGTTGTACTGAATCTTTGTAATCAGCTCTCTTTTTGGTTAGTTTTCCTGTCTTTTTTTGTAGTAGTTGTACTGAATCTTTGTAATCAGCTCTCTTTTCGCTTAGTTTTCCTGTCTGCATGTTGTAGTAGTTATACCGAATCTTTGTAATCAGCTCGCTTTTTGCTTAGTTTTCCTGTCTGCATGTTGTAGTAGTTGTACTGAATCTTTGTAATCAACTCTTTTTTTGCTTAGTTTTCCTATCAGGAAATTGTAGTAGTTGTACTGAATCTATGTAATCAGCTTTCTTTTTGCTTAGTTTTCCTTTCTTGAAGTTGTAGTAAGTGGTACTGAATTCTTTCTGCAAAATAGCTCTCTTTTTACTGGTCACCCCAAATAGTTGGAGAAGCTGAGAAGGAATTCATTAATAAAAGTTCCAACAGCTCTCGCCTCTGATGCCCTTGATATGAAAAAGGTTTACAGAGGAGTTGAAATGTGATGTTCAAAGAACAAGCATTCTCATAAAACCTCTCCCTTTAGATGACGACAAGGTCGGACGTTTAAGGAGTTCTTTGTGCAAAACTGATTGTGAAATAATTCCTACATTTTATATTCTCCTTATTAGGAAAGTAATCGGTTTTAAATAACACTCATCTCTCACTGGTTCCGCCCACTTTGTGCTTTTCTTTTTGTTTTGGTTTAGATTATCTTTAGTTTACCCAATTTTGCCATTTACCATCAGGGATTTAAGTTTTCTTCCTCCACGTCATTTTGAGTTTTCCTTCCTGATTTTGGAGTGCGATTATATTTCCGACAATAGTTTTGGATTCGTTACAAGTAATGAAAATGGACAATAATTAGGAATAAGCATATTTTTGTTATATAGATTTGTCTGTAATGTCAAATGCGAAAGAAAGAAAATTACTTTCTTGAAGAAAATCAGATTTCAGGCAGAAATGAAATACCTCAGGTAGTAGCATTTAAAGAGAGAAACATTTACAAGACTTTTTGGTTATTTGGCATTATCCACAAAAGTTGCATAAAATCCGAACATCTAACTCAACCTTCGAACAAACTGGCAGTTTTATGATTTTTAAATTATTTTAGAGATATTTTACAGTCATTCACATTATAGATCAGAGAGAACAGTGACCTATAATCAATTAATCATACTTTACAATAGTATAATTCAGTAGCTTTTGTAAGTTTTACTCGTCATGATAAGGTCTTTCCGACATGAATTATTGTGAGTTCTTGTTCAGGATTTACGGATCTTTGATTTTAAATCATATCACATTTCATATAAACTTCTCGTAGGTATTAATGGAGAGCGTAACAAGATAAATTTATCTTGTTTCCCCAAAGGATCCTAATGTACCTAAGCCACTAAGATCCTTATAGCAATATTTGCATGATTCAAGACTCGCATGAAGGAACCAGGTTCCATTGTAAGTGTGGGCTGTTCATTGCAAAATTGAGGTAAGTTGCGGCTTCGTTGTGAGAAGAGCATGTGTCCTGTTGCGAGAGTCCATTTAATAGGCAAAGTTTTGTTGCTACATTTATTCTACAAAAACAGATTGAGGCACCTGGTGTTGCTAAAGGAAGTCAGAACAAATCGTGATCAGAATCAACCACAGCCGTGTCTGTGTTCATAGCATGAGTACGAACACACTCCAACCTCGAGCATGAGGAGAAACAGGTAACATATATATATATACACGACATACAACTTACAAACACAATCCTTCAACAGCATATCAGAATATTAGTTTACTAACGAAAATGTAAGACAACTTCATTATCCTTGAATTGCATAAATGGCAAATGAGTTGTCACCTAGATTGTGCCACCCTCGGTTGCAAGAAATTATTGTGTTTGCGTATTCCCACTTCATCTCCGTCTTTTTCACTACTTTTTATAAAAAATGATGTTGACCGTAACATATTTCCATTACTATTATCATTTTAATTTGGTTATTATCACCAATTTCATGCAACATGTATATCAGATGTCTTCCTCCACAGCAGCCTATTTGTTCCCATTGCCCAGATATGGCAGTCTGTTTCTGGCCTTCGTGTTATGCAACCTCTCTGGGACTACTGCAAGTTTAAAACTCGTATTCTGGATGAATTTTCTCTATTTAGAGCTGGAGTTGTCCACGACGCTGCTACTTCTTCTCTTGTGTAGCCTTGGGCCCAGTATTTGCCTGGGGGTGGGGGGACCTCGCCGCAGTGCAGGTATAAGTCGTCACATTTTTATTAATGCTGAGGGACTTGAGTGCCGTTTTGTTGAAGTCAGGCCTGACTTAGGACCCTGAAGGCTATTCCTGCCTTTGTAGCCTTTATCTACGGACCCTGAAGTTCTGGGACGAGCCTCCTTATCTTATTTGTCTGCTGCTGTCATGCCCTATAGTTCAGCAGTGCCTGCTTACTCCAGGAGGATCCCCGTGGAGGTTTAGTCTTTTGGTGGCCACCGTGTTTAGCATGGTAAATTGTTAGGCTTCTATCTGGCCGACATTTGCTTTCCCGTTTCAGAACCCCCTCTTTATTTGGTATGTATGATTTATTTATTCTATCGTAATGGTGTAGGTGATTTGCTTTAATTTTGTTTTCATTGTGTCATTTGCATTCACTTATTGTATTTTCAGAGGTTCTGTTTATTCATTTCTAACTTTAACAATTTTGTAATAAACTTTAGTATTTTATCTCTGGTATTTGTTATTGGCACACTGATTGTTATTTCACCCTCTGTGACTTTAACTTTAGAGAACACCTGTTGAAAAGATAGTGTGTATTTCTGTTTTCTGGTTTGATGTTGGCCCTTTGACAAGGGTCGTAACAACACAGAAACAAACGTACACACGAACACATCGTTTGAGGAATTTCCGTTCAAATTCATGTGTTGTCAATGTGCCTCTGAGACAGTAGATTCTTCTTAACAAAGAACATTCACTTTTGTCTCCGTGAGAGCTAAACGCTGATGTCTATTATTTCAAAGAATGTCATTGTTCACGGTACATCTGTCTATCAACTATAGGTCAATAAAAAGTATAATTTAAATATATATATATATATATTAACTCATACATCAGATTGGATTGCCTTCCATCATGAAATAGAGTTTTAGCAGAGTATTTCTCAAAAACTTTTTACCAAAAGGGCTTGGTAATAAAGAACTGTCAACAACCTTCTTTCTAAATCAGAGATGGAACCAGTGATAAATTTCCATGTTCCCAAGCCTACATGCTTGCTACGATACCTTTTTTTCATTCGGATAAGATGGTGAAAATCATTGAGAGCAAATTTGGCTTCCTCAAGCTCAATCTTATTCCTATGAATCTTAAAAAATGATCAGTGGCTTTTTTACTTTTAAGGAAGGATAAAACTGCAGGACTTCATAAGGTCTATCTTTATATACAAATATGAATGCCAAGATGTCTTGGAAGTTGCGTTGGTCTAGGAAATGTTACTGCAGGTCTGCTATTGCAGCCACTTGGGATTAAGCTATAGGACAGGATCTAGGATTTCTAAAACTACGAATTTTCTAATATCAGAATACACTCATCAAAGGGCAAAATTCCCATGAAAGAGAGCCAATTTTCCATAATTGGCACTACCAGCCAAACTACATACTTGACTACTCCTGAGATGTTATATATAAAGCACCTCTCTCCCACTTTGAGTGCAAATACCTCCCCGCTCCTCTCTCTCTGGCCTGAGTTTCATGGGGAACGTGTATGGCAATTTCGCTGTCATTCCTTCTTTTTTCTGCTCTCGAATAGGTTATTGTTTATGTGTAACTTAATGAATTATGTATTTTCCTTATATAGTGGTACCTCGAGATACGAAATTAATCCGTTCAGAGGTGCCCTTCGTATCATGAGGTTTTCTATCTTGGACCACATTTACATGTAAAATGGCTAATCCGTTCCAAGCCCTCCAAAAACACCCCAGTAAATTTCATAATAAAGCTAAATTGACCTATGAACAATGAAATACTACAAACAAATTGGACCATTCAATACCTAACTTAATAACGTAATGCTAATTACCTGTAAATAAAGTGTATTAGGGTACATGGTATACAAGAAATACTGTACGTATGTAGTAAAATGTGGAAGCTTACCTTTCGAGTGAGGCTATCTCCGAAAGTGGCGGCAGAGGCGGAGGACAAACGGCAGATACGTACGTACACTCAACTTTACGAAAAACACATAAAAAAAATGTAAGGGAAAACTAAACTAAACTTTACGAAACACATTAACAAAAACTGTAACACTTAACTTTACAAAAAACTAAAATAAAATAAAAAAAAAATGGTCTTTTTTTTATTTAAATTTTTTTTTTTTTTTTTTACTTTTTTATACTTTATGTAGGTTTTTTTTTTTTTTTTTTTTTTTTTTTTGTACAAAATTTTTTTTTTTTTTTTTTTTTTTTTTTCAAAATTTCAAACTTCATCACCACTTTCAACTTTCTGTTTTTTATCACTTAGTTCTTCCTTTTTGCTTACTCCTGCTAATGCTAAAGGCTTCTTTAAAAAATAACTATCCAAGGAAGATTGCTTCTGCCTACTTTTCACAATGTTCCTGAAACGACTCAGGCAAACGTCACTCGAACTGCGCAAGCATACGACCTGTGTGAGCCTTTTTGGGGTGTCTTTTTTATAAACAATTGCACTTTATGAAAAGTGGCTAAGACATCCTTAATTTCTGCCTGTTGTCATAGGCTCCTCCTCCTCTCGTCGTCGCTGCTAGAGAACTAACCTCTTGAACGACGTTATGTTGCATGGCCTCCAACTCCCTTCAGGTCATCCATCATAAGCTCCTCTGGTGCTCCTCGAGAAGGTCGTTGATGTCGTCCTCGTCGACAACCAGCCCCATGGACTTGCCGAGTGCAACGATCTCGTCAAGATCTGATTGGGAAACAGTTTCAGGATCGTCAACTGTATCTAAATCTGCAGCACCAGCTTCGCCCACGTCGAATCCCTCGAAGTCTCGGGCGGATACGGCATCAGGCCAGAGTTTCCTCCACGAAGAATTCAAGGTTCGCCTCGAAACCTCCTGCCAAGCTTGGTGGTCGATGAGTCGGAGCATATGACGATGTCGAAAATGTTCCTTCCAAAAATTCACGCAAGGTGAGGTTTTGTGGTATCGGTGATGTCAAAACATCTCTTGAAAAGATGTTTCGTGTACAGCTTCTTAAAGTTCGATATCACTTGCTGGTCCATGGGCTGGAGGAGAGGGGTGGTGTTAGGCGGAAGATAAAGAATCCTGATGAAGGAATACTCCGCTAAGATATCTTCCTCGAGGCTAGGAGGGTGGGGAGGGGCATTGTCCAATACCAGCAGACATTTCAGGGGGAGGCGCTTCTCTTCCAAGAATTTCTTCACTGTCGAACCGAAACACAGATTTACCCACTCCGTGAACAAAAGCCTCGTAACCCAGGCTTTTGCATTAGCCCTCCACATCACTGGAAGCTTCTACTTAAGCACTTTGTGGGCCTTGAAGGCTCGAAGAGTCTCGGAATGATACACCAGTAGGGGCTTCACCTTGCAATCCCCACTGGTGTTGGAACAAAGTACGAGCGTAAGCCTGTCTTTCATAGGCTTATGCCCGGGCAGCTTCTTCTCTTCCTCCGTGATGTAAGTCCGACAAGGCCTTTTTTTCCAAAAAAGTGATGACTTGCTAAGAACTGTAGCCTTCCTTGGTCATCATCTCGTCGAACGTCTTTTTAAAGGCTTCGGCCGCTTTCGTGTCCGAGCTGGCAGCCTCCCCTTGCCGCACCACCGAATGGATGCCAGTCCATTTCGGAAATTTCTCGAACCCCCCACCCATGCGGAAAGCCTTGAACTCTGGGGTTGGCGTTGAAGTCCCTTCCCCTCCGTTGTCTTCCGCCTGAGCAATCAAATCGTCGAAAATAGTGCTGGCCTTGTGGGAGATTGCCGTCTCCGTTATCGTATCGCCAGCGATTTCTTTGTCTTTTATCCAGACAAGAAGCAGCCGTTCCATCTCGTCGTGCACATGGCTCCTCTTGCTGGACAAAATAGTGATGCCCTTGAAAGGTGTAGCTGCTTTGAATGACATCTTCTGCTTAAGGATGTGCCTATTGTCGACGGTGATTTCGGCCGTATTCCGTTTGCGATCACACCCAATCGCATACCGCTTCATACTTCTTGATAATCTCCATCTGTGTCTCCAAAGAGAGCATTTGCTTCTTTCCGTGAATTTCAACTTTCTTGGGACCCATGACTACATTATACTGTACGTAATTTACGTATAAGTAGAATAAAGTTTTCACACAACAATAAATAAAGTACGTATACTGCAACAAAATCACTAACGAATTTACGTTACTAAACGAAATCGTTAGACCGAACGAATACTGCGTGCGTACGATAACGATGCTGCTACCGAGTGGCCGAGGCACACCACTACGTACATAGATGCATCATGGGAGGGATGCTGACCAATAGGAGAGAAGGATCTCATGGCAGTGACTAGCATCAGGAACCAATGGGAGAGCAGGAGGATGGTGGCGAGTCTACTCAGTTGGCGGCGCGCAAGTTTCAAAATTGTTATCAGTGGTTCGGGTGAATCTCGGACTTTGCAGAAACCTTTCGTATCTTGAAAACTTTTCGTTTGTAGAGCCGTTAAATTTTTTGTGTTAGCTTTCGTATCTCGAGTTTTTCGTAAGCTGAGCTTTTCGTATCTCGAGGTACAACTGTAGTATCATTTGCAGACAGGATGTGTTGAAGTCAGCATGAAACGTCTCTTTGAAATATAAATAAATGAATAAATATAAATAGATAAATAAAAATTAATGAATTAATAACAATAAATAACAATATATAAAAATTAATGATACAATAATTAAATAAATAAAATAAATTAGATAAATAAACAAAAAGAAAAATGAATAAATACATAAAAAATTATATACAAAAAAAATAAATAAATAAAAAAATAGAATAAATAGATTAAATAAAAAGAATAAATAAATAAAAATTAATAAATCCAATAAAATAATTTATTAAATCAAAGATATAAATTCGATAAATAAAATAAAAATAAAAAAAAATTTAAAAAAATGAAAAATATAAAATAGATAAGTAAATAAACAGAAATAAACTACTAAATAAATCGAAAAATAAAATAAATCAATAAAAATAAAAAAAGAAATAAAGTTAAATAAAATAAATTGATAAATAAATTAAATTAATATACAAAATAAATAAATAAAAATAAATAAAAAAACTTAAAAATAAATAAATAAAATAAAATAAAATAAACCAAAATAAAGAATAAATAAATAACTAAAAATAAAAAATAAATACAAAAAAAATAAAAAAATAAAAATGAAATGAAAAAATAATAAATAAATCAAAAAATAGATAAATAAAAATAAATAAATGAAAAATAAATTGAAATAAATAATTAAAAATAAAATAAATCAAAATAACTAAAATAAATAAATAAATAAATAGAAATAAAAAATAAAAAATAATAAAATAAAAAAAAATAAAATAAATAAAAAAATAAAAATAAAAAAATAAAATAAAAAAAATAAGTAAATAAATAAATCATAATAGATAAAATAAAAATAAATAAAAATAAAAATAAACTAAAATAAAAAAAAAATAAAAATAAATAAAAAGAAATAAATAAAAATAAATAAATAAATAAAACAAAATAAAAAAAAATAAAATAAGGAAAATAATATATAGAAACAGAAAAAAATACATATTAAAAATAATAAAATATATAAAAAAAATATAAAGAAAAATAAAATATTATAGTTATGAAGTAAATTTAAAGGAATGGAAAAAAACAATAAATAAATAAATAAAAAAAAAATAACTAAAAAATAAATAAATAAAAATACTAAAATAAATAAATAAAAATAATAAATAAAAAATAACTTAAAAGAAAATAAATAAAAAAAATAAAAATGGAAAAAAATAAACAATATAAATAAAAAAATCAAAAAAAATGAAAAATAAAAATAAAATAAATATAAAAATAAAAATAAAAATGCAAAAATAAATAAATATAGTTAAATGAAGTAAATAAATAAATAAAAATAAAAATAAATAAATATAAATAAAATACAAAAATAAATAAATAAAATAAATAGAATAAATATAAAATGAAAATTAAATAAAAAAGAAAATAAATCTAAATAAAAATAAATAAAATAATAAACAAAAATAAATATAAATAGTCATGAGTAAAATATAAAATAAATAAAAATAATAAATAAATAAATACAAAAATAAATAAATATAAATAAATGAAATAAAATAAAAATAAAAAATAAAATAAAAATAAATAAATAAAGTAAAAATATATTAAATAAAATAAATCATAAATAATATATAAAAATAAATCATTAATAAATAAAAAATAAAAAGATAAATAAAATCGAAAATAAAAATAAAAAAATAAAAATGAAAAAAAATACATAAAAATATATAAACAGAAAAATAAATAAAAAGAAAATAAATAAATAAAATAAAAATAAATAAATAAAGATATAAAATAAATTAATAATTAAAAATAAATAGATAAATGAAATAAAAAAAATAAATAAATAAATAGAAATAAATAAATAAATAAAAAAATAAATAAATAGAAATAAATACTACAAAGAATAAATAAATGAAATAAATATGAAATAAATAAATAATGATAAATAAACTAAAATAAATAAATAAATAAAAATAAATAATAATAAAATAAATAATAATAAGTAACGATAAATAAATAAGTAAAAATAAATAAAAATAAAATAAATGAATAAAAATAAAAAAAATAAATAAAGAAAAATAAAAACATAAATAGAAACAAATTAAAAATAAATAAAAAATATATAGAAAATAATAAATAAAAATAAATAAAAATAAATAAAAAAAAGATAAATAAATAAAATAAATAAATCAAAAATATAAAGATAAATAAAAAATAAATAAATAAATATAAATCAATAAATAAAAAAAAATAAATAGAAAATTAAAATAAAAAAATAAAAAATAAATCAAAATAAAATAAAATAAACCAAAAAAAAAAATAAAAAAAATAAAAAATAAAAAAAAATAAAATAAAAATAAAAAATAAATAAAAATAAAAATAAATAAATAAATATAAAATTGAAAGTAAATAAATAAATAAATAAAGAAATAAATAAATGAATAAATAAATAAACAAATAAAAAAAATAAAAATAAAAAATAAAAATAAATAAAAATAAAAATAAATAAAAATATGAAATAAATGAAATAAAATGAATTGAAATAAATAAATAAAAAAATAAAAAAAATAAAAACAAATAAATAAATAAAAAATAAAATAAAAAAATTAAAAAGTAGAAAATAAATAAAAATAAATAAAATAAAATGAAATGAAAATAAAATAATAAAAAAAATAAATGTAAATAACAAAAAATAAATAAATAAATAAATAAATAAATAAATATATGAAAACTAAAAAATAATAAAAAATAAAAATAAATAAATAAAAAAAATAAAAAAAATAAAAATAAATAAATAAATAAAATAAACAAAAAAAAAAGAAATTAAAAATAAAAATAAAAGAATAAATAAAAATAAATAATAATGAATAAATAAAACAAATAAATAAATCAAAAAAAATGAATAAACAAATAATAAAAAAAAATAAATAAAAATAAATAAATAAAAATATAGAAGCAAAGAAATAAATAAAAAAAAAAATAAAAAATAAATAAAAATAAATAAAAAGTAAATAAATAAATAAAAATAAATGATTAAATAAATAAAAATAGATAAATAAATAAATAAAAATAAATAAATAATAAATAAATAAATAACAATAGAAAATAATAAAAATAAAATAAATAAAAATAAATAAATAAATTAAATTGAATAAATAAATAAAAATAAAAAAATTAAAAATATAAATAAAATAAATAAATAAAAAAAAGAAATAAAAATAAAGAAATAAAAAATAAAAAAATAAATGAAAAAACAATAAAAATAAAATAAGTAAAAAATATATAAAAGAAAAATAAAAATAAATAAAAAATAAAAATAAAATAAATAAAAAGAAATACAATAAAAATAAATACAAATAAATAATGAAATAAATAAATAAATAAATAAATAAAAAATAGATAAATAATAAAAATAAAAATATATAAAAATAAAAAGGAAAAATAAAATAAATAAATAAAAAATAAAAAAAATAAAAATAAAATAAAAAATAAAAAATAAATAAATAAAAATAAATAAATAAAGAAAAAAAAATAAATAACTAAAATAAAAAAATAAATAAATAAATAAAGATAAATGAAAAATAAAAAATAATAAAAATAAATAAAAAATAGAAAAAATAAATGAATAAATAAAATATAAAATAAATACGAATAAATAAATCAATAAAAAAAATAAAGAAATAAAATTAAATAATAAACTGATAAATAAATTAAAAACAAATAAAAAAAAATATAAATAAATAAAAATAAATAATAAAAATTAATAAAAAAATAAAAATAAATAAATATAAATAAATAAATAAAATAAAGAAATAAATAAATAACAAATAAAAATAAAAATAAAATAATAAATAAAAAAATAAACAAATAAATAAATAAATAATGAATAAAAAAATAAGTAAATAAAAATCAAAAATATAAATAAAAAATGTAAATAAAAATTAAAAATAGATAAAAATAAATAAATAAAAATATAAATAAAAATTAAATAAATAAAAATAATAAAAATAAATAAATAAAAAATAATAGTGAAATAAATAAACAAATAAAATAACAAATAAAAAAAAATAAAAATAATAAAAATAAAATAAATAAATATCAATAAAAATAAAAAAATAAATATAAATAAAAATAAAATAAATAAAAAAAATAAAAAAAAATAAATAAAATAAAATAGATGTAAATAAAAATAAATAAATAAAAATTAAAAAATAAAAATAAAAAATAAATAAATAAAAATTAAAATAAATAAAAATAATTAATAAAAATAAATATATAAACATGAATAAATAAAAATAAAGTAAATGAAAATGAAAAAAAAAATAAAAAATAAAAAAATAAATAAATAAAAATAAATAAATTGTAATAAATATATTTAAATAAATTTATGAAAAATAAAATAAATAAAAATAGGTAAATAAATAAAAATAAAAGATAAATATAAATAAATAAAATAAATTAAATATATAAAAATAAATAAATAAAAATAATATGAATAAAATAAATGAATAAAAATAAAATAAATAACAAAAATAAATAATAAAAATAAAAAAAACAAAATAAAAATAAATTAAGAAAAAATAATTAAATAAATAAATATATAAATAAATAAAAATAAAAAAATAAATAAAATATACAAATAAAAAATAAAATAAAAATAAATAAAAAAAAATAAATAAATCAAAATAGATAAATAAATAAATAAAAAAAAAAACAAAAATAAATAAAATAAAAAAATAAAAAAAAATAAAAAAAAAATAAAAGAAATAAAATTTAAATAAATAAACAAAAATAAATAAAAATAAAAATAAAAATAAATAAAATATAAAAAGAAATAAATATAAATAAATAAGAAAAATAAAAATTAATAAAATAAAAATAAATAAAAATAAAAAATAACTAGAAATAATAAATAAATATAAAAAATAAGAAAATAAATAAAAATAAATAAAAATAAATAAAAATAAATAAAAAATAAATAAAAATATAAATAAAATAAATATAAATAAAATATAAAATAAAAATAGATAAAAATAAAAAGTAAATAAATAAATAAACATAAAATAATAAAAAAAATAATAAAAAAATAATAATAATAAAAATATATAAGAAATAATATAAAAATAAATAAATAAATAAAACAAACAAAATAAAAGTAAATAAATAAATAATAAAAATTAAATAAAAGTAAATAAATAAATAAAAAAAAATTAAATAAACAAATAAAAATGAAATAAAAATTAAAAATCAATAAAAATGAATAAATAAATCCAAAATAAACGAATAATAAATAAAATAAAAATAAAAATCAAATAAATAAAAAATTAATAAATAAAAATAAAAATAAAAATAAATTAAATAAATAGAAATAAAATAAAATAAATAAATAAAATGAAATAAATAAATAAAAATAAATAAATAAAAAAAAATAAAATAATAATAATAAATGGCAAAAATAAAAATAAATAAAAAATAAAAAATAA